>NC_089695.1:9616081-9919112 GCF_031753505.1 Anomalospiza imberbis
CCCTCTGTTGTACTGTCAGCACTGGCTGATTTGCTCACTTCTCCCTGCTTCTTCTTCCAGAAATATAGTTAATTAGTTAACTCAAGACTCTGAGAAAAACAGTTTAATGACACTAAGATATATGACATGCACTAAATGCTTAGCAGGCAATAAAATGCCTGTACAAACAGTGGTGTTGGATTTTATCCTGTAGTCCAACCAAAGTGCCTGATAACAGCTGAAGGGATCAATAGGAAAAACGACCTCAACGTCTGCAGATCTACAGGTGCCTCCTCCTGCCCACAACAGTGCACAGCTGAGACGACAGTTGTCTTAAATGTTGCAGGAAAACATAGAAACAGCCCCAAACTTTTAACAGCTTTCTAATGGCTTTTGTGGACAAACAGATCTTTGTGTGTGGGCAGACACTCATTGTAAGCTAGAAATTGACTTGTCAGAGAATAAATTTTATCTGTGAAGGGAGGTGCTCCCAGATTTCACAGACTTATTTTTAGAAATTCTCCTTTGTAATGTGGCTGTCCTTAGAAGTAGTGTCAAGAGAGAATACATCTACTTTCTATCTGCCTGCTTGCAGGAAATGGGCTGAACAATTTTCTGTCTTATTTAAAACATCATCACCTACTTTCATCTCCAGTGAAACTGCTGGAGGAGAGAGAAGGAGTTCCCCTCAACCACCATTTCTCTTTTCAGCTTTATTACTGCAGTGAAATAACAGGTTTCAGGTATTAATTGGTTTACTGAACAAGAAGGAGGATTAGAACATTTTGAAAAAGAAGAAAATTCCTAAAGACTGTGGTTATAAACTCAACTGGTGCCAATTTCACATTTTCAATAAAATTATTATTTACAATTTCATAAAAATATTTGGTGCCCCAGCAATATCTCTGTTGAAGCAAAAAAAAGGACACCTGGAACACTGAGCAAGCCACTGTTCTCCTATTGTCCCTTTCCAAAGTATATAAACAAAGTTTGAGGCTGAACAACTAAAATAACTGATGCAAGGGTACATTGTGCTTTTAGAAGCTGTAACCATGCTTTACTTTACACAAGTGTTTTGAAAATTAGATTTTCATGGGTCTTATTTCAATTCCCTAGGAGTTTACTGTTAGCCAAATACCAATATAGTAAGCAGACAATACAGTTTATTGTGTGGAAGAAAAACAGAACCCCACAACAGACTTCCTGCTTTTGTAATCAAGCAGGGCAAAAAAATTCCAGATTTAGGGGAATTATTAATGCATGGTTATTAGAAGCACTGTATTTGAAATGTCAACTAATAGGTGTTCTGAGGGAGAAAACTAAATTCAATAGCTCAGAAAACCAAAAGAGTGAAACAATCAAAAGAGAGACTAAGTAAACAGCAACAGGATATATACAGAAGCTTTGCTTGACCCAGAGGGAACTTCTACATTCCTTGTCCATTTCATGTGAAATTCCTGTACTTTTCTTCCTACTTTCCAAACTTACTGCTTAACTGTCGTTGCTTTGCAAAAGAAAAAATATCCTTGGCTACACATGTACACATTAGAAAGATTTCCTACTCCTACAAACTGATACCTGTAAGGCATGAGCCGTACAGCCTCCAGACACTTTCCTCTTGTCTCCTGGTACACCCTCTGCCCACCTCGGAATGTTTCTTACAAAGAACAGAGGATTTATGGTCCATCTGTCTGTGCTGCAGACCTGGGCCACTCCTGAGGATGTTCAGGCTCCAGGTGCACCAGGGAGAGGGCAGAGCTCATCCTCCCCTGCTCACTCTGTGGCTGAAATCACCATTGGTAACAACACTGCAATGGGGAGCTGACCCAGTGTGAAGCTCCCTGCAGCTACTGCTGGCAAGCTTTGGGTTTAAAATAAACACATTACTCTACCTTGGATTTCCTTGCTCCTTTCTTGCCCCCTGTTTTCTTTGATACAGGTTTTTTCTGTGATGGAGACTTTGCCTTCTTTGCTGGGGGTGGAGTGATGATGGCTTCCAGTTTTCCTTTCGATCCCCGCTTCTTTGCCAACAGCTCTGGGTGAATATTGGGTAACACTCCACCACTGGCTATGGTGACCCCTTTCAATAGCTAATAATAAAAAAAAAAGTTCTACATGACAAATTCCAGTATTTACTCACTGATAAATAGAAAATAGGATTTACTGCAAATTTTGTATACTGCCTTGAGTTTCTCCACCATTATCCTTGAAGAAGAGATGAGAAATGCATGAAATGGAGCTGACCACATACTTGATTTTAACTATAAAGGGAGCATGTGTTTTTCTTGCACACGTGATGGTCACTGTCAGCATCTCTAGGGCTCACCTGAGATCTGTTTCTCTGAATCCATGCCATGAAGGCTGTTACCCAATGAGGAAAAACAAGGCAGCCCCAGGCACACACCTGAGGGCCCAGCAGGGCAGCCTGTGAGAGAAAAATGGGACCCCAAAGTCCAGGTGTAAGACTACAGTGGATGCCCCACTGAGAAGAACCCAGTATATTTCCCAAGTGCTGCATTTTCCAACAACTGTATTATTAAAAAGTGTTTTTTCCTCAGAAAAATAAATTTCAAAATGGAGGGCAACATTTATACAAATCTCTATACCTGTCTTTCTTCAAAAAAATATGCATTTGAAGATCAATATTCAAAAGTGTGCAGTGTACTCAAGCCTTTAAAAGAAGAGTTGAAATACATCAAGTTCTGTATTTAAAACCACATTAACTCATTTTTATACATCTAACTGTGACTAATTCAATATTCAGGAGGATACAGACAGTGACATCAAAGTCCCCCAGGTGCTCCCACCTTCTGATTCGTGTTCACTGCTCCCCAGTCTCAACTCAGTGAGGCTCCAAGCTTACAAAGGTATAATGAATGGAAAGTATTACCAAATTTCAGACAAAACCAGAAGGAGGGTGGTTGGGGGAATATTTTTCCTGCTCCATCATGATACACAGATTTGGAAAAAGTATCTTTTTAGAGAGGTTTTTACAGCACCTCACACAAAGATACATTAATCCTAGCCACTGCCTCTGGCTGACACCACAGCACTGTAATAATAATGCCAAATCTTTTTATGGCCAGGTTAAAGGCATCTTTAAGTCTGCAAAGGACACAGACTTGCAGGAGTTTAAAGCTCTTCTGTGGTCACAGTAACAGACTTCAGTGAGAACAGGATAGGTCCCACTGAGACCTCAGCTGTCTAAGGGGGAAACTAAAAACAAACAAAAAAAAACAGCATCTGCAGGATTTTCTGTGTCCTTGAAGAATTTATGACAATACCCCAGTCCAACAGAAGTGGCTGTAACAGTGTTAGCAAACATCATGTTACATCTCCATTGCATTTTTACACATTTTAGGAGTGCTGAAATACATAATTAAGCTAAGTGCTGTAGTTAGCTACACAGCCAGCATGCTAGTGAGTGTTTCCTGGTGTGCTGCTCAATAAGCAGAGGTCTTGAGTTACAAGTCAGCTATATGAAAAGACAATTTAAGAAGCCCTAAAGGAAATCCTGGCCTTCACATGGCAGAGGTTTTTCTTACCTGATTTAATTCTTCATCATTTGCTACAGCCAACAGGATGTGTCTAGGAGTGACTCGACCCTTCTTGTTGTCCCTTGCAGCATTTCCAGCCAATTCCAGAATTTCCGCTGGGGAAAAAGTAAGCTCCTTTTCATTACAGTGTGGTCATTAAGAAATTCAATGTATTATTTAGCATCCATGCAAAAAGGTATGGGAATTATATCATGTTACTCCTAACTGCTGTAGATACCTTCAACAGACATCTAACTCTAAAATTATCATTTTGTTTTTATATGTCTAATCACTGAAGAACAAATGCACACTTAAGTCCCGTGCTTTAAACTAGAATTATTTTTTTTATTCTTTTGAAACAGTTTCCCCAGATTCCTCACTTTTCAGTGTTCTTCTCAAGGGTACTGTGTGCTCATCTCTTAGGACCGCTCTCATATCAGAGGACAGAGTACAGTAGATACATAAATTCTAGAGGTCTTTTTCTCAAATCTGTCAAATGTGAGTTCTGGCTTGCATCACTTCTACTTTTTTATTACTGGAAAAGACACTGTTCTCAATGACTCATTTTTAGCATTAGGGTACCATGTAAACACACATCCAAGTTAGGACACTAAAAATAAAAATTCTGCTGCTACACTCATTTAAAGATTTTTTTCTCTATCTGAGAAGAAGTTTTTAACCAGAAGAAGTAATTGATGAATCATATTTGCTTGCTCCTCATAAATTATTCCTCAGAAGATATTTCCAGAGCTGACAAAATAATGTTCAACAGCCAGGCATTTAATGGCTTTTTCTGAGTTAGGAAAGATGAACTTGCTCTCTATGCAAGGATCTTTGAAGAGAAAGGCTAGAGCATTACTTGCTAACTGATTTATCTGCAGCTCAACAAACCTTGGGCAAGGATGCAATTAATTACAAGAAAGTCTGGGGAACAATTAAAAAAAATGACATAACTTGTTTATCAGACTTAGCAATTATGTGCTACCTGTCTCCGTTACACCTAACCTTTCATCTCCCTCTCTACAATCTGTGTTTCACTATTGCACTTGGTAGATTTCCTTTTGCATATCTGGTAATGTGTGGAGAAAAAGAGGAAAAAAAAAAGGGAAATGTCTTTTTTTACATCTATTACACACTAATATTAAAATGTAACATTCCAATAATATATGAGCTTGATTTCACATTTAAGAACTGACTACACCATGAGAGCTCTCCGGTAAGCTTGATTTAGAAGCAAAGAAAACTGAATTAAGGCATTAACCTGGAAAAAAAATGACTGAAATCAAAGTTCATGTGACCACATGCCTTTACCATAGGACACAGTAAATCTTCAGTAACACTACACAGCACAGACTACGGCTTCTCATTAGACTGAATTTAACATGATTCACCAATTATTTTCCATCCTAAGTCCCATAACAGTTAAGCTATGATGCTTACTGGAAAACTTTCAGCTGCTTCTGAATATTCTACAGTTAAACTTCATTGAGGATTTTGGTGTGCTTTCACCATTTTTGTGTTCTTCAAAGCACCGAATTAACTTCATTACAGCATGAGGCAGAATATTCAGTCTAAACCCCAAAGTAACTCAACATTTCATACTGACAACAATTGCTTTAATTTATTTTTAAAGCAGGATTAGCAGGGTAAGGTCAACCTGCCCACCGTTTCCACACCTCCAAAGAACTGAATTAAGTTGGCATAATCCCTTTCACATACTTCTGGCAAAGCCCAGCTCAGAGACGTGAGGTTTTGGTGCCTGCAGCCTGTGGTGGAAAAGCCCTCCATCACCTCGCAGCACACACGGTGACATCCTGGGTGCACCCCAGGCACCCCCACTGACTCCAGCAAGGCTCTGTCACCGAGTAACGCCACCACCTCCACCTCTTCACACCAGGAATGCAACTGTTTGTACCTCAGACTTAAGCCCAGCTGAAAAGCAAGGGAAGCTTTGCTTCTTTTTGGTTTGCCTCTGCTCCCCCACCTCCGCTGCTTTCCGGCAGCGGGCCCTGCTGAACAGTCAGGCCGTGTTACTCTCTGTGACTGATCAGCACAGCTATGCAGACAGGTCATTCTGGAACTAAAGACTCTAAGAAAGTGTTATGCCTGTAAAGCACACAGGAATGTTTTATTTGTTCCTCATAAAACTAAAATGTCTGCCTCGTACAGTGGAGAACTGTTCTTGTAAGTGCTAAGCCCTCTTCCTTGGACAGGAAACTTATTTTGAAATTACAGTTTTCTAATGGTCCTTTAGGGAAGTTGAGGTACCCCACTTCCTCTTCAGGAAGAGAACGCTTTGCACTGGTGTTGAGGACCACAAAAGAGGAGCTTGGGGAGAGGGAGAGAGGAGGAGGCCATGGAGGGTGGAATTTCTCTTCTGGCCTTCTCCTCAGCACTCCAACAACAATCACGTATTGCTTGTACATGCAGAGAGACCCACAGCACTGAGAACTGCCAGACTCAGCTATGTGCACAAGTCTGGTCAGAGGGGGACTCTCCTATCTAAAAACAGAGGATTAGGAGGTATTCAAACTGAAGCCAACACAGGCAACACCTTTTTGATTTAGAACTGACAAGAGACAAACCTAATCCAAATCCAACAGATCAGAGCACTTAGAAATGCTGGAAATGAAGACTTTCTGCATGCAGACAGGATTCAGACTACTTGCCTGGATTTTTCTTGCAGACAGCACTACTTTCATATCTGTTTAATGCTGCTTTAATTCTGGAGATTTAAATGGTATTTTGCCCATTTTAAAAATCAATTTTAAATTAAAGGATTGTAAAGGGGCTGATTAAAATTTTCACAAGAGTAACTGTGGATTTACCGGGAAAAAGGAGTAGGTGGAAAAAAGTACTAAAAATTGAGACTGGACTTGAACTCTTAGTTCAACCCATCACTTTGGAAGTGTCATTCTACCAGGTTCAAAGGTTTGAGTCATTGAGGAGTTCTGTTTCATTAAAAGCAATCTTCCCACAGTAGGAGAAAACAGACATTTAAAAATCAACTCCAGCAACTGAGCAGGGTCATGAGAGACAGCTTTGCTTAGAATTGCTGAGGGAAAAGAAAGTGTTAAGAGCTTCCATGACATCAGGTTTCACTCAGCTTGTATTTATCCAACCAGAAGACCAAAACAAAAATGTTTTACAAAAATGAGGCCTCACAAAAAGGATGGAAATTGCATAATGTCTATTCCATTCGTTTCATGTATTTACTCAAGGCATTTCCCCCCTAGAGAATAATTACATCACTACCACTCAGGCAGATGGCAACTGCAAGACTTACTTTACAGAACATGAAGAGCTCTATTTTTTAAAAAATGAAGAAAAATCCCAACTTTTTCAGTATTATATGGTTTGGAATGTATCCTTCAACTACTACATACTGAAATCAGCTTAATATGAAGAGAAATTCCATCTCACAAATGACTTTTTCTGTGCTTTTGAATAATTTCAAACAAAAATGCAAACCAACATGTACCACTTTAAGTACTGATATAAAACAAACCAGAAAAAAGTGTGAGAGCTGTATAATTAGGAAAAGAAAATTAATTAGGAATGCAATGTCAGCATGTGATATATTAATGTATGGACAGCTGTTTAATAGCAAAAAAGGCATTGATGCCTCAGAAATCTGACTATACTGTGAGCATACCAACTTGATTTAAAAGACATAGTTATGATAATATTTTTATTCTTTTCAGTCATTAATAAAGTAGAGGCATTGAGTGGGAAACCCTAAAAGTTAAGAAATTTTCCTTAAAATGTATCTCCAAGTCAGTTTTCATTTAGATCACTTGAAAAGCGTCTTGGTAATAGTTAGAAGTGGGATATGGGTAGTGAAAACTGGTCTAAGCTTGTTTTCAGCACTTGGACCAAAACTGCTTTTCTTCAGCTGAGGTTTTTAAAAGTTCAGTTAAGTATTTTTAAAGGAGAAAAGCAAACTGGTTGTGTATCCTCATATTTAAGATTGAGATAAGACCACAGGAAAAGCTGTTCTCAAGACATTTCCTACTCAAACACAACCAAAAAGTGTCAGAAGTTGCCACAGAAACCTCATCCTGGATAAAGGATTCAGGACTCAGATTTCAGTTTTCCTCATCCTTTACTTTCAGAGACCCTGGTCATCTCTTAGACACCCTACTAACTTCCCAACTTCACTACTTGCATTTTCCTGTTTCACAAGGGGCTGCCCTCTGCCCTGAGTATTGTTACATTGGTATTTCACAACACTTGCAAACTCTGGAACAGAACACAACACATGGTTAAAATGAAACTAATTACTATTAGGCCAGAACAAAGCAAGCACAGTAGAAACTGTAGACCTGGATGCTACAAAAGCAAATGCATTCTCCTCCCACTCCTGGAGAGTGCTCTAGTTCATTTATCATTAGTTTTCAAAAAAAAATATTACTGGCCATTACTGACTAAAACTCCTCTCAAGGCTAAATAAAAAAGCCTTTAGCTTATCATGCATTCCATGCTGTAAGATTTCTCAATGTAAACAATAAATTCAATTGGTCTGACTTCATCCCCAAAATGTTTTTTTTTTCTTTTTTCTTTTTTTTTTTGTTTACATCACAAGCTAAATCATTGCTGTTGCATTGAATCACTTTGTTCACCTTGTCTTCAGGGAGATGAAATCATATCTTTGAAAATTAAACTCTTAACAACTAACAGGTGATGTGCTGATACAAGGCCAATTTCTGAACATGCAAATTCCAACAGGAGTAAGTCAGGGGTTTCTAAAAAAATCTGAAGCCATTCCTCAAAAGAAAATTGAAAATAATATCCAGAAATCAAAAAAAATGAATGTTGATACAATTCCACTGAGAAAAATATGTATTTGCTACAGAGTCAACCAAATGACAAAGAGTCTGCTTACTGTACTTCAAATTAATCATCTTTCCCATCAGCATTTTACTGACGTGAGATTCATTTTACATGATTCCAGAAGGTTTTAACCCAATCAATCCAGGCTGTTAAGAGTTTCCTGCACTCTTCTCTCCATGCATTCCACCCAATCCCCCTGGAATCTGCAGTTGCAAGAGTGAAGGTAGAATCATTTAACAACACTTTCCCTCTTACGCATTCCAATAAAACAGTTCTCAGCCTTGGTTCAAAGTCATGGAAATCTGATGCAGTGAAAATCAGTTCAAGAAACTTTACTGCTTTGAACAAGCCCTGACGAAACCTTAACTCTCAGCAGGGCAATTGTTCTCTTAGGATGTGATAAAAACCCCAATCCTTTCAGTCTTGAGTGTCTGAGCTGTATCAAAACTAGGCCCCTTAAAGGAAAAACTGTTAACTTTGCCAAGTTATTATAAGTTTTGCATTTCTGTGAGGCAGATGACAGACTGCTGTTTACATAAAACACAAATTCAGGCCACAAAAGCCACTTCCACTTAGAGCCTTCTGATCTGACTTACACATCTCTTCAGCTTTTTTCTACACTTTAATACCATCCTTTTTTTTTTTTTTTTTGTAAGAGATCCAATGTTATTTAACTTCTTTTTTTTTTTTTGTTCTTGTTTACTATTGATCTGTAAAAGACATGAGAGTTCAATTTTCAGGGAAACCTGAATTTCAACTCAGATGTTATTTATTACAATGGCCACACCCTGAGTACTAATTTAAAGAGATAGCCTAGCTCTTCTCCACACGAATCCTGCTCCAACTCAAATCAGCCTTTATTCTTTTTCAGTGGAGCTTCCTCTATCTGGCAGTACACTTTGCTGTTCCTCATAACAGCTCACATATGTTTTAGAAATGCACTCAAACATGATTAAAGTAACTGCTGCCAGACGTTACCTGATCAAGTGCAGCATGTGGCACTTGGGGACATGGTTTAGTGCTGGACTTGGCAGCGCCAGGTTAACAGTTGGACTTGATGATCTTGGAGGGCTTTTCCAATCTAAATGATTCCATGTATGCTTTGGTCTGGCTGTTAAAGAATACAGGGGACTACTCACATCCTGAGACCAGCTCCTGGCTTAGCCTTTAATGCTGCATTTCTAAACATTAAAGAAATCAAGAGGACTCACTGTAACTTCCTTGGAGCAAAGCCCACATCCAACCTGACCTCCGGTCCTCAGCCAGTGCCCAAGTGCAGGTGGGCTGGGGCATTAAAGGAGCAAGCAAATTTTCCAGAACATTCCCTCTGATTTCAGCCATGTGCAGCTGAGTGGTTCCCTGAGTTAGAAATGCTGTCTTTTTGTTTAGTTCCCCAACAGATTTTACTTCTATGGATGCGTCTAATTGTTTTCTGAACACATTCAGAAAGGTTTAGCACCATTTTTAGTATCCATGACATCATGCACTAACAAAGCCTGCTGTACCACAGACATTTTTGCAATTTGAGAGAAAAGTACCTCCTGTATGGTTAAGAAATATTGTATTTCACTGTATATCCCCTAAATTTATTTTTCCCCAGTGAAGTTTATACTTAGGATGGAGCACTTCATCTGACGGCAGAATCCACATGGAATTTAATTTCTAAAGGTAATTCAGGGAAAAATATACTTTGGAAAAATATTGAAGACTGAAGACAGAATATTAGCTGAACTCAGGCATTCTAAATATTCCTCGTGAAAAAAAAAATCATGCTTACAATACTTGATGCAAGAACTTCTAAAATTTGAGAATATCTGAGGAAAGAAACTGTTTGCTAAATACACTGTAGAGTCAGAATGTCTTCTTGCTTCTACCCAGTTGTCCTACAACTGTCACTCCAAGAATAAAAGGCCAAAGAAGACAAGACTTCAGCTTTATAGATTCTTTTATTCTTCTCAACAAGGAATTCCATTTAAGACAAGGCTATGAGTAGGAAAAAACTGCGTAACAAAATCAGCCACATTTTTGTTTTACGCTTCTCTTACACTCCATTCTTCCAAACAAAGGCTGATACCAGTATTAAATTGAGCAGCAATATATAGATGAAGTCATTAGTCTGTTGCAACTTAGCCAAATAAACAGGTGAAATTACTTACTAGACTAAGAAGTTTTTCATGTTATTTAAAATGTGACTGAAATATAGCAAAAAAATTAACATTTTCAAGGCAGGAAATATTCACTGACCATGCCATAAAAACTAAACCAGCCCCATCCACCATTTTGTACATTCTTTAAATATTACACATGTCACATTGTTGCATATTTACCCCTCTGAACTATGCTGACATAGCAGTATGCACTGTTAGAGTTTTTATTACAAGAAAACACTCTTGTTGGTTCTTACAGTTTTTCATCAAACCTGACCTGTGCAGCTTGGAAAATACATCAGGACTGTAATCAGGTCAGTAATTTTGTACTGAGTGAGCTTTTGTAACTCAGAGATCCATGGAAGTTTACAGGACTACACAATAAGACAGACACATATGTAAGTGCTTACAGGGCTGGAGCCAAGGAAGGGCTTATAAGTGAAAGAACACTCTTCATTTATATACATTTGAAAGACACTGATTGATGCATTTGTAATTCAGAAAGTTGGTCATTCATTTGATAACAGTGCAAAGTTTTATATCTGAAGTTGCACTTAGAAGCAGAGCAATTTTAAATTGTGATACTGACACTTCACTTGAGAGCGTGACAGGAGTCTTATGTAGTAGGAATGTTACAAAGGAGTGTTCCTATGCTGATACAGTCAAAAGGTCTCTGCTTGTGAGGTTATTGCCATAAACAACCCGGCAGTACTAATCCATATTGAAAGAACATTACATACAAAGAGGTATTTTCATGCTTGCTCAGAGAAGGCACAGGTCCTATGAGCTCCTAATTTACTTCCGGCGTCTTTGGGACAGAGTTTGTGGTACACCAACATAAAATGAAGTCATGTTTCTAAAGCTGCCTGTTTAAATAGCAGAAATGTATCTTGGTAATGAATGCACATTTCAATGGTATCAAAAAAATACTGTCGATTAATTATCTGCTTAAATTTCATTACTCTCCAAGGATGGTTATTAATGGGAGTCTCAGACTGCCTGGAACTTGAATCTGCTTTTAACCAAATGCTTTTTTACTGTGAACCCCTGAGCTCCCCTCTGCTTCCAAGCAGGAGTTCAGTGGAACATCTGCTTTGACAGAAAGGGCAAATCATTGTTTTCCTCTGTGACCCTGTGAAGATTTTAGTCAGTGAGCAGAACACAAGAGGTGAACAGCAGTTCAATTTGCTCAGCTTCGACATTGCAAAGTGAGCATCTGAAGTGAGCAGTAAAACCTACTGCTCTCAGGAAGGACTTTTCTTTTGCAGCCAGTCAGCAGCTGGATCAAAAATGTTTCCCACATTGAAAATTCATCAAGATAAAATCACAATGAATTGAGCTCCAGCACATGAACCCCCATTATTTGATTCTGGTGACATCACAAAGCCTGAAAACAAAAACTTGGGTAAACACAGGAATGCCTCAGATGCAATTCTAACCATGGGGTTCAAGAAATGCTATTTTACATTTCAAGAAAATATATGATCAACGGTACCCTTGTGCAAAAAAAACTCCAAAAACAGAGCTGAGAAGAAGATCTAATGGAGAAAACAACTATTAAACATTTTCTCCTACCTTCATATGTACATAACAAATATAAATCAGTCTCATTTCTTTTGTATTCCTGTGCTCCTGCTGTTTTATAAACTTCTTCTCCTCATTTGCTATGACATTTTGGCAATTGAAAATTATTTACAGTGTATAACAGATGATCGGGGAGGGGAGAGCAGAAATCACTTGCAGGCCTGGCTCTTTCTACCTTTAAATATGCTCAAGAGATTTCTGTTTTTCAAGGGCAAAAGAGTATCTTTTTCCATTAGTAAGAAAGGTTGGACCACATATTGTAACTAGTGCAAGCCCTACACCTGAAAAGACCATACTTGATGAGATGTATGGCAGGACCAGTTCTGACAAATACAAACCACCGAAATTCATGTGCGTGGCTGCAATGCCCCAGATGAAGTCTGTGGCCATTCTCTTGACTGACCTAGAGCTCTTTTTTGACATAAACTGATACTGATGCACTACTTTGCAGAGGAATTATGGGAGGGATTGCAGTTTTCTGAAGTCCACGTTTGGAAAAACAAATAGGCAAGGAACCATTGGAAAATAAGTGCAATAAGGAAAGAAGACAAAAGTAATCACCAACACAGAATGTGGCAACTGAAAACTGTTGATAATGGTTAAAATTAATTTCTGCTTATGCTGTAGAACTGATCCACTATTCTGACTATTCCCTGCAATGCAGGAAGCACTGCATGAACTGCTGCTTCAAAGAAGGAAAAGAAAGAACTGTGTGTTTACAGTTCTTTGGCATCCACACTACTCCTCGAGCATAAAGAAAGGAAGTACATCCACCTGCTTCAATACTGGTAACACACAAAGGTACTTTCTGCACATTTACCCATGAAAGACACACTTGCATCCTATTTACAGTGGACATAACACAATATTTCCATAGACAAAAAACAGGAAACAATAAGCAATTTGGCTTAAGAAACCAAACTGGATACATTACTTGTGTTGATGAGAGAATTATTTTCTAACTTCTAGGTAACAAGAACCTTTAGTGAATAAGTAAGAAAAGGAGGATACTCACTGTGCAACTTGTTTAAATGTGAAGTATATTGAAATCTAAGGACATGCGAAATCATAGAATGTGTACTCTTACTTTCTGATGAGGAGTTGTACATACAAGATAAAAATAAGCTACTTTCAAAGTACAAAGTGGTAAGTCATAACTCCAGATGAATCCAGAACAGACCTTCAAGTCTGAACAGCTGGAAGCATTTCAGAAGTTCAAATCTCAAATTAACAAAAAATCCCAGATCTGACCACATTATGGGCTAATTTCAGATTTACATCAAAGTTAAACCTCAGAAAAGGCCAGCAAAATTTAGCACCTCACCTTCTAAATGAATAAAGTTGGTTCCATATTCTGTACACTGATGTACAGTTTTCAAACCTTAGTAGGTTCCTTTCTATTAGGTCATGTCTCTGTCATTTCCCCTCCCGTTTCTGTTTCTGAAGTTTCTCTTTCCTATGACTGCTTTTGATATTTTATACTTCTCCTTCCTGGATACACAGGATTGCTTTTTGATTTAGCCAATTTATTAGCATGCCAGTTCACATGGTCTCCTTCCTATTATGTCACATTCCTGGTTTTACTTTGAAATGGTTGAAATGCTTTGATTTGGTCTCAGACCATGTGCTAACATAAGGATCTTTAAAAACTCTCCTGGAGAGAAGTCAGGATTTCTCTGGTTTTGTGAAGTAATAACTACCAAGAGGTAAAAAGAACACAAACCAAAAATCTCCAAGCATTCCATTTCAAGGGGCTGTTTCTGAATTACATTGAAAAAGATGAATGACCTGAAGTTCAGAAAACATACTGAGCACTAAAGGCTTAAAAATTATACTATACATTGTGTGAAAAACTTAGAGAAAGGGAAAAAAAACCCACCAGATTGAAACAGTAAGGGGTCTACAAGAAAGCTGGAGAGGAAAGGACTTGTAGTGATGGGACTACAAGGAGGATTCACTTCAAACTGAAATAGATTTAGATTAGATATTAGGAAGAAATTCTTCCCCGTGAGTGTGCTGGGGCACTGGCACAGTTGCCTAGAGAAGCTGTGGCTGCCCCATCTCTGGAAATGGCCAAGACGGTTCAAGGCAACCAGACCGGATGTGGTTTGGAGCAACCTGGTGTAGAGGGAGGTCTCCCTGTCCATGGAAAGGGGATTAGAAAAAGATGAACTTCAAAGTCCCTTCCAACCAAAATAATTCTATGATAAAACCAGTACCAACTCTGGAAAGAAAGACGTATCTGTGCTTTTGACATGCATCTATGTATAGGAATGAAAGAAAGCCATAAGATACAGATTACTAGGATTATCTACCTAGCCTTCCAAGGAGACAAAAAAACACAGCAAAACTGCCTTAAAATAGTTGAAGGGATAAAGAAGAAAAGTACTTTTTCCTTCAGCTATTCTTTCCTCCTGCCTTTAATTTTTCCTAAAGTGATGTATGTTACTTTCCTTGGGTTTTTTTTTTTCTTGTTGTTGGTAATGTCCTCAGACAAGTTCTCAAGATGCACAGCAGTTAAAGAAACACCTTTATTTCCCCAGCCTATTCTTAACTGCCTAAACTATCATTGCCTCAGTCAACACTAAATTATTTAACCTGTAACATGTGCTGCTCATTAGGAGAGCCTTAAGCTCACCTGTATTGCTCTGTTGCTTTAAAAGGACAACATTCAAAGCACCCTTCACCCTAAGAAGCCTTTTATTTGAGTTGTTATTGCTGTAAGCAGCAACCTAGCTAAAGGAAATGTTCATTTTTAAGACCATCTATGAAGTTTAAAAGCACTCTTTTAAAGAAAAGGCCCAAATAAAGACTACTGAATGTCGACAAGTGAAGGTGAAAAAATACATATATTTGATGGTATGAATACCCAACAGAAAACAAGCACTCTATTAGTTTTTTGGTAATATTATCAATCTTCATCTTTAGGGGAAGAAGAAACTTTATAAGAAGCAAACTTCTGTCCTTCAATATCAAAAGCCATTATGAAACATATCTAATATTGTGGTAAGGTCAGGTTGCTTCAGTTTTAAATACTCCCAAAAAAGTCAATGTGTTATAACTTTGTCCTTGAGTCAAAGAAAAACCTGTACCTTTTAGAGGCTCAGCACACCAATACAGCTTAAAATCTCCTGTCCATTGAAACACTTGAACCTAGGGCAAGAACACCAACACAAGCAGATGCACTGGAAAAAGAAACACTGCTTTGAGAAATAAGATCCAATTTAAACTTTTCCCTAGTCATGCTAATACAATCTGGTTCCAAACACTCATCTATCTGGTACTTGTGCTTTTTGCTAGATCCCTACACCACAGGTAAATACTTAGACATCAGTCTGGCCACATGAAGGTGACTGAACCTCCTTATCTCTTCTTTTTTATTTTAAGCAAACCATTACTGCAAAAAGCCCATATACTGATTGTATTACAGCTGGCGTTTTCTGTCAAAAGACTGCTTTTGTAATTCTGTTTGGCATGGGTAAACTTGCAATGTCTTAAGTTTTGTTTGAGAACAAAACAGCTGTGTAAAGATCTTTACTTGCATGTCTGGTTGTTTATGTCATTGGGAAAAG
Source organism: Anomalospiza imberbis (assembly GCF_031753505.1). Lineage (NCBI taxonomy): Eukaryota > Metazoa > Chordata > Aves > Passeriformes > Viduidae > Anomalospiza > Anomalospiza imberbis. The sequence continues at coordinate 9,631,733 of NC_089695.1, forward strand.
CATTTTATTCCTTTGAAGCTTATTTCTAAATGGAGGAAAAATAATACTTTTTCCTGTAAGAAGGTGAGGATGAGATAGTTATTTAAGGTATTCTCATTCTGATGTGATGAAGGGAACAGAACAAGAACTACAACTGTAAGCAAATAAGCTACATAGATCCAGGGCAGATGAACAGTTTGCATGTATACACAGACTCAAACAAATTGCAAACAGCATGTGTAGTCTGAAAAGAAATCTGCAAATTGAACAAAAATGTTTAAACAAGGCTGTAAGCAGTCTCAGCCCTGTGTAAACATGGAGAAGCTCTCTACTTAAAATTAATGTATATGCTTAACAGACAATTATAACCCAAACAAAGTCATCAGGCACAAAATCAAAGCAAGGAGAACTGCAACAATGTAGTCCACACACACTGATGGCAGTGGGAACCCTGACTATGTGGAAGGAGTATGTTTACAAGTCATGAAAGCAAATTCCATGCTGGAATGAACAAAAGTCATCAAGGCTCTGAGGCAGGGGTGAGGGTACCTTGATTTTGGCTTAGATGTGTGATCAGCAAAACACACACTTCAGCTTTAACTTTTTTCACTTGTTTGGGGTTTTTTTTTGTGTAAATTCAGTTTGTGTTTAACTTCTACTGCAACTATTTCATGTAATTCAGCAAAACCTACCAGTTAGATATTCCAGTACAGCAGCCATGTACACAGGAGCACCAACACCAATTCTGTACTTCGGGTGGCCTTTCTTAATGTACCGGAGCATTCTTCCAACAGGGAATATGACCCCAGCCTTTGCGGAGCGGGAAGTCTTGGTTGACTTCTTCTTTCCACCCCTGCTGGACATCTTGTCTGTATCAGGAATGAAACAGCACTCTGTATTTAGGAAGAAATTAAAAAAAAAAAAAAAAAAGGAACAAAAGATAAAAGGTTATTAATAAGGACTGATACTATAAGACCACACACTGAATTCCAAGGCAAATCAGCATTTTGGGGTAGGCAATGCATTACAGTGTCTAAAACATACAGACAAGTTGCCTTTTTAGAGTATACACAACAAGAACCTAAAATAATTTATAATTTCCCACAGAATGTTTACTCCCCACTGTAATTTCATATAACTTTATACAGAAAATATATGAAACAAGTTATTTCCTAAGAATCTACCTTGCCGAAATTCCTAACAGATTAAACCCAGTACCACTAATGGAGCAAAGAGTGATAAGTATCGGATTTAAAATAGAACTTCTGCATTGAAGCAGAGGATGCTTTCTGCAAGGAGACTGACACAGCCCCCTTATCTCCATGAAAACCTTTTGGTAGGACATTTGAACAGCTGTGGTAGGGCAGTTAGGTTCATGTATAATTACATTCCAAACTAGGAGAAAACATATCCACTAAAGCTTTCATAAAGTGTATTCACCTCCTTTAAAAAACTCGATTTCCCAGATGCATGAGAATTGACAGAACAAAGGCTTATGGATGGCAAAATACATCTCCTGTAGAGTAGATTTCTATTTTTAGAAAGATCTGACCCCCTTGAGATTTGAACCTACCAAAACTCAACCATCTCTACACTGAAGAGCATATTGCTTCAACATTCCCTCCAGGAATCTGACAATCTTCTATCTGCCACATTTTCCTGACAGCACAGTGCTCTGAATACCCAGCACGTATCTGACAACTGTATCTCAGTTTATCTCGCTGAGGGAACCTACTGCTGATACAGCTGTCAAACATATTCTGTCCTCTCTTTGATATCTGCTCAGGCTGTAAATAGAAACTGACAAATCCAAAGAGGTGGAGGGTTCACAGGCTCTCAAGGTGTCTTTGAAGGTTTAGGCAACTCACTGGGTTTAGAAATTACCTCAAAGGAAAGGAGACAGTGCCCATCTCCCCACCTCTCCCCTCCCTCATGTCTGAACTCCAGGGAAACCAGCAGAATGCATCAGTGATACAGACACAGCTCCGTGCACCTCACTTCTTCCCTTGCTGCACAAATTCCACCTAACACACATCCAAATTCACTGATGTGTTTATACGCTCCACAATGAAACCTCCTTTAGTCCTCCTTTTCTATCACACCATTTCTCTACTTCCCCTATTTTTCACTTGTTTATCCTGAATTCCCTCCTTGCCCTCATGTATTTTTCACATGCCTGAATCCACAATGAAGTGATCTCAGAATTAGGCAAAACAGGTTCATCAACCCTACTTCTAGGTTTTGCAATTTCTGTTCGGTGCTGACACATCCTGCAGTCCTTCAATTCTCAATGAGTCAATAAGATTTAGGCTACATAACTGCCAAACAAATGCCAGTCAGAATAGCTAAAGGAACATGAGTATCAGAGGTTTCTTCTCCTTTCCACTTCCACATTCCATTCATCAGAATCTACACCTGCACAGCACATTAAGTAAATTAAATGCAAAGGGTTCACTGTTTTTTAAGGCTAAACAAAATAATCCCATCTTCATAGATCAGATGAAAGTCACACTATATTTAGGAAACTCATGTCCAGAGACAGATAGGAATCTTTGGAAAGGGGAAGCCATCAAAAGGGCTCCTTCTCCTTTCATCTGCTGTGGAGTCAACTCTGTAACAACCATTGTTCTGTGAAGAAGACGACAAAAGCCAATTTTCTTGCCTTGAGAAATGACCCAAATGCAGCTCACCAATGATTTTAAAAACATCCATTTAATTGCATTTTCTCATCTAGTTAGCTCTATCTTTGTTAGCAGGAAGGCTGGGTGGGGCTTTGACTTGTCTGTGGACCTTCTGCCAAGAATTATTTTCATATTTCATAATCCATTTTCATCAACAGTACTAGGGATGTTTAACCTCAAATGTTAAGAGGTTCATTGAATCAAACACCACAGAAAGGGGCATAAGAAATATCTGTGCTGCCCTGCAATATATTTGGTTTGTAACTGAGAGGTCAATGATGAAAACCATAACTTTTCTAGAGAAAGTCTGCAAGCCTTAAGCAGCAAACTTCTATTAATCATTTAGTGAGTTTATGGGATATCAGAACAGCTGGAAGAGAATATGGAAATCCTTACTTGCTAATGTTTTCTTTCTTTGGGAGAATGACATCTTAGCTGTCAGCTGCTGTAACAATTGCATCAAAGCATTAGTAAAGTAGGTAGTAATACAGAATAACGCCAACCCATTTGTAAAATGGTGTCTTTTTTTCTTTTCTTTCATGAGCTTACTTTATCACCTCTGCAAATTCTACAGATAATTTCTTTATTTTATGCAATTAGGTCCAGGGTATCCTAAATATTAATGTAATGTGACCATCTTGCCAATTCACCTGATCCCTTTATAAGGAACATTAAAGACCTTTCTAGCTGAAAGTATATTTCTGAGGAGAAACTTTGCCTGAATCTGAAAGGTGCTGGTGCACAGGGCTGCATAATGAAAAAAACCAAGAACTTCTGAAACTTTCAGTATTAAAGGTGAAATATGATATAGATGAGTTTCAGACCTTCCCATCTCAAGGATCCCATTCCTACATGTATGCTCAGATTGGTTAGATGTTGGGGGTGGAGAGAGGAAAACTTCAATTAGGTTTCAAGTACCACTTTTACTGTTACCAACCATGCAACCATTTGGAAGGTGAAAGTGAGAGCCTGGCATGGAAACCTTTTTCAGAGCTTAATTGTGTATTCAGGATCGCATCGTTACTTTGCAGAACCTGTTTGTCCTGCCTTTGAGCTGCAGGATGGCCCAACCAATGCCTCTTCCCTATTTCCTAGTTCTCCACCAAAAAACAGAACAGAAAGAGATTTCACTTGCAAAAGCCACAAGAAAATGCATTGAGGTGAAATGCAAAGAACATGGCAACAGATCAAAAACCAAAGAAAGCCGTGTGCCTTCCATGTTCTGAAATGGTTTATCTTTGTAACACCAGAAACTCTGGAATGCTGCCAACACTAATGAACTAGAGCTGTTTGCTGAGTCACTGGGAGCCCACAGATCAGAGAGGCAACCGAAGGCAACCTTATCACATGCATCATAATTCAGACAAGATTTGAGCAGTATAATAAAAGCAAGTAAATATATTTTTAAATAAATCACTGTCAATGGACCAGTACTTTCCTTTCTTTCTTCTGTCCTGTCTTTGTAATGGAATTTTTGAGAACTTTACCAAATACATTGCAAAATCTCCAAAGATTTTGTTAATAAAATGATTTTGTTTCAATGTGAGAGTTCACAAAATTATCACTGTGATAATCAGGGGACGTCGGGACGTCATTGAGGAGTTAAGTATCTAAGTTCATCTTTGACTTCAAATCAAATGTAACACTATATTCTTCAGTGGCTCTGCTGTGCTTGGATGCAGATCCCCCTAGATACAAAATTTAGCACTTGATTCACAGCCTTTTGAAACCCCTTAAAGACTGTGGCAAGATTCACACTGCTTTCTAAGATCTCCAAACACATAAATAAGATTTGATGGTGTATTAATTGGGTCAAAACAAAGATCCAAGCTACAAGGCTCCTCTGCTGTCACATCTTTGTGAGCCAGAAATCCATTTCTTAAGAAACAACCTTAAGGTATAGCAATGAAATCAGCAAAATTACCATTTTTCTCTTTGAAATTGGCTGGAGTAACTCTGGTTGGCCATATTTTTCTGTGTGAAGACAGATACTCTGCCGAACCACACTTTCAAATACCATCTTCCTCAAATGCACGTAGGCATCTGTTTTTCTGAAAGGTTTAACATCACCTAATTCTTAAAGTACAGCCTGAACATCCTGGTAAAGTGATACCCAAATTCCAAATACCAGCACTTAATTAGTTCAGTTGATCTGACACCTTGATCAAACAGCAGTAATAAACCCAGTCTGTTATTAACAGTTTTCAGGTACTAGTTCTTAATGACTAAACAAATTACTATGACTCTTACTGTTGAGAGACAGAGACTATTCTGATTGAGGGCTTACACTGGTGTATTAACTGCACTTAGCAAAGAGATGATTCAATTTAGTTCTACATCATCATATCAGTAAGTAGGAGAATCCAGGAGATCATTACTACAATAGGAAAAATACTAAGATGTTGCAATTATTTTTATTTCAGTACAAAGACTAAGCTGGAAAGTTCAGTTTGTATCACAAGAGATTAACTGCAATACTATTTTCTTTCCATGTTTCAAAAGATTAACAATGTAAGTTGCTGCCATTCTCTCTTAAATCTATTTATGTCCCATAAAAATGAGTTCAGCACTCGCTGAACTCTTGCTGAAAACATGCATTTGACTTTGCTGTGACAATGAGCTTGCTCTGTTGTTAGCTAATCAGAAGCTACTCTGGCATATTTATAAAATGGTATAGAATGGTCTCTAATAATACTTCCCTAGCACAACAGTGTCTCTGCCTGAAACTGTGGTTTCTAGGTACAACAGAACTAAAAAGAGCCAATCACTCAGCTATCATTTGATCTGATGTGATTGCAAACTTTAGATCAAACTCTTTATCAAAGCAGTAACTCTTTGAGGTCTGAAACAGACAGAAGAGTGAAAAACAGCTGTAAAACAGAAAGCTCCATTAACTTCTCATCTGAGAAGGTAGCACCATACATTTATTTTCATTTGGAAAACCAAGAGAACACTCCCCATCTAGGAATGCACAATAGGTGTACTTTCTGTTGAAGATTAAGACAATTAAAATTCCTATAGCAATAACATAAAGGATGGGACAAAGAGGAATAACGTTTTCATAAAATGTGTGCTAAACAAAATACTGCTGCACAACTGTATTCAACTGGCAGAAGTCCCTCCCTCCCACAGTGGGTCTGAAACACCAAAATAAATACCTCTTAATGTGCAAACTTCCACTAAGAACAGTGCTGGGAGTGTGAGAAGTTTCTGCTGGGCATCCTGCCACCAATAGCCAGGAAAACGTAAATACAATTATCTTCACTGACCACTGCTGGGAGAACTGGCCTGAAATAACCATTTATACATTATAGGTTTTTGTATACTAGATAGAAAACATAAAAATTTACAGAGGGCCTTAAGAAACTGGATAATTTGCGAATTTAATGCAGAAAAATGGTTTTAAATAACACTTTGAAGAACAACTTTGTCCCTTAACATTTTTGTAGGAAAATAAAAACATAATAAAGAATTCATGTGGATGCTTCCAAGGCAAAATTCAGATACAGAACAAAATTTAAAATAGATAATATACTGCTGAGAGAAGGGATTGATCCATCAAGTTCATGAATGGTGTGATTCTTGCATCACTCCTGGAACAAGGACCATGAGCTGAATCCTGACTATCCTGTCTTTAGAATGGGCCTGGGTAAGGAACTATAGCTTCTTTATGTGTTCACAGCATCCTTCCCAAGCAAGCAAACAAGCCAGCCCTGCAGTCTTTCCACAAGTGCTGCATTTTTCTTTTCCAATTTTACCTCTTAAGATGACAAAGCCTAATGCTTAGCACTACCCACAGGGCCAACACTTCCTCTCCCAATGGAGGATCTGTCTGGAGGCTCTTTTCTCCACTTGTGGCATCAGTTACAGATCCCTGCTCCTTTATAACCTTGCTGGGGTAGGACTACCTTTTCTGTGGAACAGACAGCAGGCTTTGAAACTAGCTGACAGAGTTGCACAAAAATATTTCTGTACTTCTCTGAGAGCAAAGGTTCATGACTATTCTTCCAGAGTGTGATTGTATCACCTACGTTATCAAGGGAATATCTTTTATCAAAGCTCATTCCTGTGTATTGGCAGAACAAGGCAACTCCTAAGAACAAATTTAAACACACTGGTTTCTTTTAAGACTAAGCTTGCAGTGGTGGACTTCTCTTTTCGCTCATGCTGATCTACAAAATAACCAGTGCTTAAGCACTTTACTGACTTTACTGTCATTAAGCCAAATTCTTGTCTTACCACTAATTTTCATATCAGTTATAGCTTAATCTACACTGTCAACATTTGGCTTTACTGACAATCAGAAGGGCATACAGCTCACACAGCAAAGCAAAGTTACTTTTCAGAAACCCAAAAGGCCTAGATTTCAGTGTGAAAGGTTATGAAACATAATGCAGCAAAATAACCTGCAACCATTAGTAAACAATGCAATTCCTTTCTTTCACAACACTTAAAAAAAAAAAAAAAGCTCCAAACTCCCAAATACACTGAGTAGTTTTCTAGGGACTACTTGATGGAAAATCTTTCATACCCAACTGCATTAAAACATAATTTTCAAAGCAACTGTAATTGTTTTGCTCCAACATAAGTCTTTCAACTCTGGGCTGTCCCCGAGAACCCAGGTACTGTTTTTATTAATGGCACTCTTGCTCCTTTGCTAATTTATTTCTTTTACTCTTCAGAATGGGGGAGGCAGTGGATCTGCCAAGTTCTCTACAGACCTGTTGCTAAGTGACAGCCACACAGTCCTGGGGAAAAAAATGGTTGTTCACTTGCATGGTCAAAAGATAAATAACAAGTCTCATCCAAGTATATTTCAACAACAAGTCTCCTTCCATCTCTACAAATGAAGCAACCTCAGCTTTACACCACCCTGCTTGCATAGGAGCTAGTTCCAACTAGCTGGCTTCAGACACAATTTCATGGGCCTTCTACAACTTACTTTTAAAGATCACAGAAGAAACAAAAGGATTACAGCGAGATGCGAGTCACAGAAACAGTCTGTTGCCCTCCCTGTCTCCTACACGCACAAACACGTCAGCCTCGAGTCTCAGTCCCAGCGCTCCTGAGCTGGAGCCGGTGCGGAGCCCCGGGAACCTGCATTCACCTGCGCCCTGCAGTACTCGCGGTCCCCTTGGAGGAGCACCCACACCCAGTCCGTACGGGCTGCTCAAATCCTGCAGGCAGACATATTGCAGCCTCTACAAGAAGTGACAGTCCTAAAAGAATAAGGAGCCCTGGTTCCAGACAAACATTTATTTTTACTACTCTCAGAAGCCTCTGCTTAAGGTTTAAAATACATCATTAGGCTTTTTAAAATTAAGTCATTCAGACGAGGCAGGTAACTTTGACACCATGGGCTCCTCATCCCGAAGTGAAACACATGGAAAACGAGTCCTGCTGTTTTTTGCCTTGTGCTTTTCGCAGTCTCCCTCGATTATCCTCCCCTGCTCGGCGACCCGCGGTGGGATCGACAAGGACGGAGCCCGTCCGTGCGCGGAACAGCAGGGACGTGGGGGACCGCGGCTCCACACCCCCGGCTGCTCCCGCACCCCCGCCGGGCTCCCTCCAGCCCCACACCGTCATTCCATAGCGGATTCCAGGGAAATAGAGACCCGCTGCCACCATTTCGCGGGGCGCGGGTGGATCTCGCGGCTTCACCCGAGGCACAGCAAGAAGCAGCTGAACCGACTCCCGGTTTCCCTCAGGGGAGGGGACCGGCTCCCGTCCGTCCCACGGCGCGCCCGGCCGGCTCGCGGCCCCCCCGCCGCCGCCGGGTGCCACCGCGCCGCGACAGAGCCCCGCGCCCCCTCCTGCCCGCACGGCGGGCGGACCAGGGCGCTGACTTACGGCGCGGGCAAGATGTCTCCGGTCGGCCGGCGGCGGCCCCACTCCCGTCCCCGCTGCCGCTGCTCCGCTCCGCCCGCGGGGCCACCGGGATCGGCTGGACGGGCTGGCGGAGCTCCCACAATGCCCCGCGCGCCCGCGCGTCACATCCACCGCCCGCCCCTCGCGGCGCGGCCGCCTCACGGTGCCGCACGATCCGGCGCGGTCCCTCAGCATCCCCTCACGGCCCCCCCACGCTCCACTCACAGTCCTTCACGATCCACTCACGGCTCCCCTCACGATCCTTCACGGCTGGGCCAGCGGTGCCGCGATCCCGGAGGTTCCCGGGGCTCTCCTGCCTCTCCTCCCGCCCGCACGGGCCCCAGGCGGCAGCTGGCCCGGCCCAGCCCGGCTGTTGAAAAGCCCGGTCCCTGCGTGGCCTCCGCAGCTGCTGCCGGCCGAGCCATTGTGTACAAACGTGTTCGTTTCCAGATTTTCAGGACGGGGAGGTCAGAACGAGGGGTTCGCGCTGTGTTCTCCGAAGAATGAAGTTCATGGAGGCAAGAGAATGAGCAGCTGGATTGTTCCGTGAGGGGCGCGCACCTTCTTCTTGTGCTATACAAAAATGGCTCAGTGCCATTTTACCAAGGCCCCAGATGGAGCCTTTGGAGGCGTCTGTGCATGGGCCACACGGATGTCCTTGAGCTCACCTTGCTGGATTGGTAGCGCTGGGTTGCTGCTGCCCCTTGCCCCCACGCCCTGTGCCGGAGCGAGGGTTCATTCCCTTGTTCGCCTCTCCTGCTTCCCCCAGTTGCCTTGCACACCGGCTGCCAGGGGAAAAGAGGAGCTGCCACAGCGGATCTTTGCTGCAGGACAGACAAGTCACAACAGACTGCCTCTGTGCTTACAATGGTGGGACTAGAAGCAGCTGGAGTTTTGAATGTCCTGGAAGATTCCTGGCTTGCTAATGCTCCCAGACTCTTGTGCCACTGCCATTTGAATGGAGCACCCTATTTCTTCAGTGCCCAAAGCCGAATGCCAGCCCACAGCCTCTTCCCCAGTGTCCGTTGCTGTTCTTTCATGGGTAGAACTGTACCAGGTGACAAATGGCATAATGCCATTACTACTAGATTACAAGGAGTTTCTCTCCCGCTCTTCTTATCAACCACTCTGAGCTCCAGCTCTCCTTATTTTGCTGAATATCAGCATATCATCGCAGTGCCTTTGTCATACAAAACAGCAGAAAGGAAGAAGAGGGTTTAAAAGAGAAAGAAAAAAACGGGAGTGGGAACAGCCTATGTAAAATGTGTGGCTGGTCTGAGAAAATCCTTTCAAAAAATGTTTCAGTCATTATAATTGCGGGGCTCTCATCCATCTTAATGGCCAGACCTGGTCTGGTTTTTAACATAGCTGAACTCAGTGTCTCCCGAGACATCTCTCATTACATCTCAGTGCACCACACGGTCAAATGCAGCCTAGTCCTGACTGCACTCCCTGAGTGCTGATTGTACCTTGCCTGTCTTGCAGTGGGGCAGCTTTGCCTAACAAAGGCTCCCTGCTGGGTAAGTACCCTGATTGCCCTTAACCCAAAGATATGGATACAGTCCTTACTAGGCCATCTGCCACAGCTCTGATGGAGCTGAGGATACACTCTGCTTTCCCTGTGTTCCTATCCGAACGCATCATCTCCTTCCCACCTCCCCCTCCTCCTCCTCTTCCTCCTCCTCGTTGCCCCGCTCATTTTTCCTTGCTGGTAGTGCTGCCCACGCAGTAACCTTTTCTGTATGCTGTGCAGAGTACCCAACAGAACTGGTCCTCAAGTGCTTGGCTCTTCACACTGTTTTCCTGTCACCCACACAAGCTTTATTTAAATGAAGAAAAATCCAACAAAACAAAAAACAAACCCAAACCACAAAACCAACCCTCCTCCAGATATCTCTGTTGATATGAGCTGCAAAGGCCTGTGTAAAATTAAAGAACACATAACATTGTCTGATGGGATTGATGGAAGGCTGCAAGGGGTCGGGACTTGTGCGTTATAACTAGATGATCTTTAAGGTCCCTTACAACCCAAAGGTCGCTGTCTGTGCTCTTCTACTATCATTGTTCATTTTGTCTGGTTTGAAAGGTAGTCTATGGATTTTATGCTTTTGAAGAAAGCCTTCAAAACTTTCAATTTTATCTTTCAAAGCCTTCTCAGTTGGTGAGAATTTCTGGAGTGGGAGCTGCCTGAGTTTGCAGAGGGCCTGAACAATTTGTCCGTGGAATAGGATGCTAGCATGAAGACTGCTGTTGATAATGTGTAATGTTAGCATTGACTGGCTCACCTCCCACCAAAACACAGATTTATTATATTGAACATCTGCTGGATCTACAAAGAGTGCCCATTTTGAAAGCACAAAATGTATCATGACTCTCTACAAGTTTCTATGAAAGCCTATGAAACTACACTACATGAACTACCTCACTAAAAAAAAACCTTGCCTTAGATTTTATTCTCTTTGCCAGTTGTGATATATTTATTTATGTATAGAATGATAAAAAGCATCTTTCCAGGGTTCCACTGCCTTTATTTCTAATATAAACAGTTCATATTCTTACATTTATTTACTCTTATTTTATTTTGACACTGATTCTATAATCAAGGGACTATTTGCAGAAGAAAGTTCTGAGTGATTTAGAATACAAACACTTAACTTGTTTATGCAGCAGAGGTGGTGGAGAAGCAAATATCACCTGGGAGGGGGCAGAGCAGCGTGGGAAGGGCCGTGGCTGGGGGTAATCCTCTTAAACTTAGGTAAGCATTTTCACTTAGGGATAGCTATCCTAATTCTAAATGTGTCACCTCTTTTGGCACTGGTATTTGTTTGTTGTTATATGTTTATTGGCTAGTGAGAATACATGTCCTAGGTTACTGCAGGTTGCTGAAATATTCCTTCAGGATGTTGTGTGCCTAACCAGCAGATCCCTGCTGTTTTCTTTAAAACTTCACATGGTGAAAAGTACAGATTCCTCAGACATGACCTGCTTCTCAGGAGGGGTTATCTGAACCTCCTTCAGCTGCTCAGCCTCCTCTCTCTTTGCAGACCATGTGACTAATCCATGCTTCTTAACTTCAGGTTACAGTGACACAGATAAATATACCTGTACTGTGCATCATGCTAGTGGCATTCTTGCCTTCACCATCAGAGGGGCACAGTGACTTGGTACCAAATCCACTCAGTGCTCATGCTCCTAAAGTGACCCACAGACCTACTGCCTGTCCCAGGGCAGTATTAGCTGTGACTTCAGAGGGCTGACCCTGGCTTTCTAGCAGATTGCTGTAATCCACCGGTGTCATTACCATCCCGAGGAATGACGCACCACAGGACTTGAATGTGCGTGGGCTGGGCCTTTGCTTTCACTTCCCTTTATTTTCCAGCCACTCTGAAGAAACTCAACTTTCCTGTTACTCTAAATTAGCCCGTCAAGATCAGGAAGTTCTGCAACTAAGGTTGCCCACAAACGGTGCTGGAAGCATGGTGTATTTGATACCTGTTTGGTTCAGGGTCAGAACAATTGATCTTAATGATCCCTTTTTATCTCCTCTATCTAGACCACCAGAGAATTGCAGTTTGGTTTCAGCACAATTCAAAACCTGAGAGCTGACTGTTGAACTGAGCTGCTGTTCTACACTCAGCTGTTCTTTATCTGCCACAGGTGAACAGGATTAATTCCATTTTCAAACAGTCTTTGCTTTGACATCCGAGTCATGACAATTGGGATATCCTCCCTCTTCAGAACATTTCCTTCTGCCTCGACATTGTCAAGGCACTGGTGACTCTATTAATTGCCAGGCATGTTGTTCTGTGGCAGAAGTACTGACTGGTGCTGATATGGTGAGATTAATACTTCCAGGGCACAAAAAGTAGATGTCTAAGATTTCTTTCCCAGGCTGGTAGACAGAGATAGGTTAGTACCAATAATTTACTTTGTTCCAAAGCTTTTTAGGCAGGCAATGTCTTACTGTTTTCCCCCAGATGATATTTGTGCAACTTTTTCAAACATTTTTGCCATTTGTCATTGCTTTCTTCTAGAGAAATGTCAGTTATGGAATTTTTTTATCAATGTTTATACCCACTGTCAGAAAATGTTTAATTGCTTTCAAAATACTTTAAATAAAATGTCACTTTTAAAAAAAAGAAGGCAAATGTCTTAAATTTTTAAGATGAAAACGAGAGCCACTATGATAACTGCACCTTTTTAACCAGATTAGGAAGTCATTCATACAATTAATGGATGCTGGGACAAAAAAAAGGCCAAAGTTTGTAAAATCATTATTAATCTGTAGATTAGGGACAATAGTAACCTGCAATATAACACACTTCAAAACCTGCTTCTTCTAAGTAGAATCTAAGTGCTTTTTAATTTATAAAGCCAATAGCCCAACAGCAGTATGACACGGGGGCAGCAGGAAACTTACATGCCTCTTTCTGAGCAATATGGAAGAAGTGTGCTTTGAAACAAGCCTGATGCACCCTGAAGTACCCAGGAAACAGGAACTCTTGTCCATTGCTCCTGTGGTCACAGCTGCTAACATAACCTGACTCCCACCTTGTCCTTTCAGCAGATCGATTAATTCCTTTCTGATTTTGAAAACAGCCTCTTGCATTGCTGCATTTTTAATGTCAAGTGGCAGGGGAAAGTTCTGCATTATTGTGCAAAGATAATATTAAATCCAAGAGCTATGATTTATATTATTAAGTCAAAGAATTCAAAATTACTTCACATAATGATCAGCTCAATGGTTCCTGGTAGCTGGTGTAAAGCTTGGCAGATAGTAATGTAGTAATAACTCATATTTCTTATATTTAGTTATTAGGTCCCATTGCTCCACTACATTAATTTTCCATGTAAGCAATAGCTGTACTTGCCAGAGGGATTTTATATAATTGCAGATGGTAGGAGACATAGTTGGTAATTGCAGAAATGCACAGGGAGATGTCCAGGAGATGATCTTCTATTAAGATGTGGTCGTTGCTATGGAGTAATTTCCTTGCCGCTGTTCTGCATGGGATTGCTATGATGCATCATATCATATAAAAGGTTATTTTTAAAGCAGACCCATTTCTTTGCCTGCAAAAGCAAAATCAGATCACCTCTCTGAGGAATATTAATTAAAAATCTCCTGTGCTGGACAGAAGACATTATATAGAATATGGTTCATGAAGGAGGCAAGAGAACTAGAGTCCACCATAATACCAGGCAGCAATGAAATCAGGTGCTTTCACATCCATCTCATCAGACAAACCCTACTCCTTAAATTAAACAAAACTTCTCTTGCAGATGTAAAGATTATTGTCTGTCATAGCAAACCATAGGTTGCCAGAGGGTGATGTCCTCAGTTTAACCTGAGCTTCATAAATTCATTATATCAGAGACAGCCCATTATTCCTTCTGTTTATTTTGAAGTATGTTCTCTGTGTGGAGGTACAGAATGAGGAAGTGATGGTGCCAGCTATTTGTGATGGACATAGAAGTATGTTCATGTCAAAAGTGCCAAGTGATGTGGTCAGCCTGGCTATTGCTAAAGGATCCAAAGAGTGCTGGGAATGCAGTAGCTGCTTTATTGCTTTGTAAGAACAGCTTCCATCTCCATCCCTCTTTAGGAATCACAGAATCCCAGAATGATTTGGGTTGGAAGGAACCTGAAAACTCATCTCATTCCAACCCTCTGCCATGGGTAGGGGCACCTGCCACTAGGACCAAGTTGCTCAAAGTCCCATCCAGCCTGGATGAACACTTCCATGGATGGGGCAATCCCAGCTTCTCTGGGCAACCTGTGCCATGGCCTCACCACCCTAACAGGGAAAAATTTCCTCCTAACATCCAATCTAAATCTCCATTCTTTTAGTTTAAAATCATTCTCCCTTGTCCTGTCACTAAGGATAGGACATATGCCCTTGGAATAAGTTTCTATCAATTTTTTATAAGCCCTCTTTAGGTACTGAGAGTCCACAGTGTGGTCTCCCTGGAGCCTTCTCTTCTCCAGGTTAAACACCCCAGCTTTCTCAGCCTGTCTCTGTAGCAGAGATGCTCCAGCCCTTTGAGCATCTTCATGGGCTCCTTTGGACAGGTTAAGAATACAGTCAGGAATTGTAAATTCAGCAATGCTGGCTCAAAAAAGCCATATGGCAGGACAGTGGAAAAATTTAATTCAGTAATAGACATGACTGACAAGTTCTGGTGAATGCTTTGCTCATCTTAAAAATCTACATAGTCTGCACTGTGACTGGAGCACACAAAGTTTTTCCCATGACATGGACAGAAAACCTTAGAAATAAGGAAGAAACAAAGCAACATCTCCCTCTATGGGAATCACCTGTAGTGCAGCCCCAGGCTCTGGGCAGCTGAAATCTCCTGCAGTGCCTTACCTGTCTGGCCAAACCTCCGCTGCTCCTGCTAGTTCCAGGCAGGCTGGGTGGGCTGATGAGGTGCAGATGCTGAGGGTATGAATTGTAACTAATTATTTCTAACTAAAGTCTTGGTTTCTTGACAGCTACTCAGAACCTGAGCTTTTAAAGACTATACATGTTAATGAGAAACCCTATGATTATTGCTGGATTTTGCTTTGCTTTTCTTTTTTTTTTTTTTTCTTCCCTAACAGGCTTTGCACTATGGTTGTCCTCCCATACGACTTTTGAAGGGGTAAGCAGCATCAAGCTAACAGAGTATTACCAACTGAGCAGGTCCATCTTTCTGTCACGTTCAGATTCTGTCACTAAGCACAATAGGAATCAGCAGATGCCTGTAACATATATATTCTTGTGTTTATATGTGTGTTTATATAAAGCCCTGCAACTGATGTCAGGATATGTTATTATTTTCTACTTGCTTCTTGCTAATTCATCTGATGACATTTTTATCCATTAAAAAATGGCTTATGGAAAGCACTGAGGTGAATATCAGAGAGAAATGGGCTGGGGTATTTGTTTGGAAGTGCTTAGAAGGTCATTCTGAAGCTTGTGGATTAACCAGGCAAGCAGAATTAGTCTCAAGTGTCAGCTGACCTGCCCCACAAATTGAGCTATGGAAAGTAAAATGTTCTCTGGGTGATAGTTGTGGTGAATACTTTCCAAACAATTCATGCAATATAAATACAGTCACATAAACTGTTTATTGAATAATAAATTAATATGAAATATGAACACGAAACAAAATGAATATCTTTTTATGCCGTGTTTTGAAAAGAGTCTAGTCAGTGTTTGAAGACTTCCTGATTGTACTGATTATTGTCAATAACCCTCATAGCTTGGAAATATGCCTCTTAAATTAATTTTTGATTTCCCTGTATGCCATGCACTGAATTTGCAGAGATTTTTGTCTCATTAGTACCATAACATTTTTCTGAAGACTGACAAGCCTTAAGAAAACAGAAGATGCATAGATTTATGCTAAATTACCCTTATCACACATGGAAAAATTTACTAATGCCCAACATTTTTCCTGAACACACCTCATATTCTTAAAATGCTATACAGATTGTTTTGACACTGAAGTTGATTTTTAGGTACCGAAATAAAAAATGAAAACAAAATCCTAATTTTCTTTCATTATATGGTTTTGTAAAAACACAGGCGTATAGGAGTCTCAATGGAATTAAATTTGAACTCCCTGCACAAATCCCTCATTGTCACATATGTGCATTGTGTTCTCTATGTGTATGTATGTAGTGTTCTACAGTTATTTGAAATGTATCTCTGGAAACTGGATATGGGAAACAAAACAACATCTGGTCATCAAACCCCTATTTCAAGCCTTCTTTGTGAAATACATTCCACTTTTTCTTAACTGAGAGGACATTTGTTACTTCTCCTTAGACCCATTTGTGTTTCAGAGTATTTCAGGGTTGGTTTTGCCAAATGTGATTAGTGATTTTGCAAATCAGATATTTTAGACATGTTTATATTAAACAGAGCTATAGAGATCATTAATCACTTTAGAAAGTGTTGCCTGGTATTTTTCTTAATGGGATGTATCATAGATCTTTCGTAAGCCCCTTAGCAGTGGAAGGGGAGCATCCTTAAGCCCTGTTAGCATCTGTATGGGCAGACATGATGCCATTAAGGAGCTCAGCCAGCAGGTGGAGTTTAAATTGCATTTAAACAGCAGTTTTAGACTTTGATTAAGGTTTATCTGAAACTGTGCTACTGGAAATGCCTCTTTATGGACACTTCCAGAAGAGTGTTGGGTCGGGAAAGTTTTGCCGCTGCTGCAAAGGTGGCACGGGCAGTTTATTAACTTGCTTGCCTCAAATTCGGAGAAATGTGGAGGAGTGCTAAATAATTGTGATTATGTGTAAATAAAAAAAAATTCATCTGTCATTTTTATGTATACGTGAACAGACATGAAGGGAGAAGGAGCACTCAGATGAACTGAATTCCCAATTTAAACTGTTTTATGTTTTGCCTTAATGGCAAACAATTGGATTAGAATAAGTTCAGTGTAGGATTTGATGGTAGTGCTTCACTAGAAGCTGCAATAAGCACTGAAAGAGATGGAAGGGTCAAGAAGTATTTGACAAAAATCATAACACTGCACTGGTAGCAATGGGAGGTAGATGACAGCAAGGTTTATGCATCTGTCACTGAGCTTCATTATGAACCTAATGCTGGACAACAGCCAAAGCAAGAGAGACTGGAGCTGGCCAACCCCTCTGAACAGGATATGGCTATGGCTGGCATCTGCCTGGGAATGGAGCCAGGCTCCAAGGCTTATACCTCAATCTTAGAGATGAACTGTGTGGTCTGGCATCACTTTATCTTGCACTGTGAGTTCTGGTTTGAGGTTAAGACAGGAACTCCTTAGTAAATACTGCTTTGATAAGCTACTCTGTTCTGGAGGCAGCTTTTGCTGTTACCCAGGAATCAGTGTAAGAGGTGTGTAAGACTGGGAAGAAAAACAATGCGGGCATTTGCTTTGGTTAATAGAGTTGTAAGCGGTCCTGGCATCCAGGGAAGGCTTTATGTCACAATTTTTAGGGAAAAAATTGTTACACTGTGCTGTGGTGATTTAAAGGTTGCATCCTTTTGGCCAGGAATGGTTTGCAGTACCTCACGCAAATGGAGTCTATAAAATCTAGAGTCCTACTGGACGCAAATCAGTCAGGAACACGCAAAGAGGAAAGGGAAAGCAAACCAGATGGGCAGATCAGGGACTGCCAGGTTACCTTGACTTCCTCTGAGCTATGCAGGAGAAGAAAGGGAATTGGCAGCCATTGAAAGCACATGATGACACAACTCGATTGCTGCAGAGACAATGTGAATTACAGGCAAAACACTGAAGCAAATTATACGGACTGAAATTTCAGTTGTAGAGGCTACAGAAAACCTACTGCTTTCATCTAAACCACGTCTGTCCTGAACTAGTGACACTAAACCTGTGACAAAGGACTCAAAGGAGAGGTGCAAAGCACCACAAAAATCATGTTCAAAGCAGATGACACAGGCTGGAAAGACCTTCTAGAAAATATCCAGACATTTGGAAGCATTGAAATGATTTTCAGATCCTTGCCTCTGAAAATGTGCTTGTATTCTCAAATCAGTCAGCAGAACGCCTCAGGAGAGAGAAGGGAGTAACAGGAGCTATAAAACAAGCATCTCAGTGCCCGTAATGGATGCAGCACTAGGGAGCAGATGGACAAACTGCACTAGACCAAAGTAGCATTAAACAAAGCCAGAGACAGAATTTACTACCAAATACCCTGAGTTCAGTGAATACATTTCACCTGGCAAAAAAAAGAACTTTTCCTTATTACGTGCCAAAAAAAGGAAAGTTGGCAACTGATGCTGGAGAAGGAGAGCAGCCGTGGCCACAGAGGCTGTCATAAATAACGCCGGGAAGCGTTCCAGGGGGCAGGTCATCCCTGCCTGGGTGGGCTCAGACAACCAGCCCTGCCTTATTCCTACTGTCTCGCCAACTGCAAAAATTAACAGCGTTTTGCTTGCCACCTCAGAAAACCTCAGCAGTGCAAAGGCCTGGATGATGTGCTTTCTGCCATAGCAGAAGGCTGACTCTGCTGATCTAAGGATCTGTTCCAGCGCTGGACCTTGTGTTTCAGTTTCACATCATCAGCCTCTCATGGCTCACCAGGAGGCAATGCTGAATCAGCACCTCACTCCATGAAGACTTTTTAAAGAAAGCTGCAAAAAACAAAGAAATATATGGCATTCCACTCTTGAAATGATACACTGTAAACAGGCTTTCCAGCCTCCTGGTGCCATGCTTCATGCCTGATGTCAGCATACTTGTGTACCTCGGTGCTTACAGTCCCAGCATCATTTTACCTGCCAGGATCGAAGGGAGTTACAGACATAAGGGAAGAAAAATGTACAAAGGATGAAGACTGGGCTACTGGCAAGCTATAAACCTCCCTGAACTAGAAGTGGAAAATTCTGGCAAGATCAGGCTATTTCTTTTTTAATTAAATAAACTCTTATATTTCTGTTGGACTCAATGATCTTAGTGGTCTTTTCCAACCTAAACCATTCTATGATTCTGTATTATTTTTATTTCTTCAGTTTCTAAACAAAATCTAACTGCCAATGTATGGGGTATGAGGTCAATGGGATGTACCTGAAATCAGATGGGATTCCAAAAGTAATATGCTGCTTGGATTCCCGCAAATTAACTGCAGTATTTCCAGCAGAATAAAGAAAAGAGATGAAGGAAAGGATTCAAAGTCAAGGACAGTGAATTGCTGTACAAGATAAAAGAGGTGATGGTGAGGTAACACATGGTTTCACCTTTTGAGTTGCATCTGAACCTCAGTCAATCAATTCTGCAATGAACTCCAGTTTTACTTGGATTTGCTGTGTATTCTGTGTGATCATGTCCTTTACTGCCAACACACAGCCGCTGGGAGAAAAATTGCTGTTAGAGTATTGCAAAACTAACTCTATTGTAATGTCTTTCAGTGAGGGTCAAACAAAGTTTGGTGATTTTACATTTGCCAGGGTTGAGGAATATTTGGACAGTCACCTTGAGACTGTCACAGAGACTGCTAGAGGAGGCAAGTGTTGTTTTATATATGTGCCAAAAAATATGGCAAATTGCAGTGAGGCTGGGGAGAGCAAGCCTTCACTTCATTAGTCAGTAAATTACGGCAGATGGTTTTAAAATGACTTCAGCAGCAGCAAGGCTTTGTTTTCTGCAGAGATCCTTGCCATCACCTCAGTCCGAAGACAAAGCAGACAGTGGGGGTTTTATTATTATCAGGTTTTTGCTGATTTCTAGCAGTCAGAGGGAATAAGGAAGGAGGAATCTAAGTTGGGGAAATGGTCGTGGAAGAGGATTATAGGAGATCATCACTTTGGTTTGTAGGAAACTCACTATTTCTTGTTAAAGGACCATTGCTTCTGTGCAGGAGCTCCTGCTCTCCTATCATGTAGCTTTAAGCATTCAGGATACCTGTGGTAGCTTGTCACCAAGGTCTATTGCTTTTTTTGGGGGGTATTCTCCTCAGGCTCAAATGTCCCCCTCCTGCTGCAAATGGTGTGGTCCCTGTGGCTGTGCCATGCCCCAGTGCAGCTCCCCTGCAGATGGCTGTGCTGGAGGTTGCTGTGAAACACACACAGCTCTGCTTTGCCTCACTTCTTTCTTTAAATCTGGGAAACAGCTCCACGGCTGTGAAAGCAGTTGTTCAGAAGACAAAGGGCACCCTGATTTTGCTCTCTGACTGAATTAAAATGAGGAGGCTATGGTCAGTTTATGTAGGAATTGCTATTGACTGTTTTGAGGAGGAGATTATAGCATGGGAAGCAAAGGAATAGAACACTGCATCTGGAATAAGCAGATTTGAGCTGCAAGAGGGTTCATCAGAAAAGAGTTTGGTGATTTTATCAAATAAAGGCCTCTGTCAGATATGCATCCTAAAGATGTGCATCTCTCTTTAGGCAGTACTTGAGGTGTATCACATGAGGTATTTATTATTTTGCCTTATAATGCTCTGCATTGTGTAAAACATACTGAAGGAGCTCATTCTCCCTGGCTTCTGTACTCCATTATCCAGAGAGTATTAGCTGGTCTAAATCTATTTCTCCAGAAGGCATACAGAAGATGTGGAACTATATTAAAACATTTAAATGTACAACCCAAATATCTCCATTTTGTTTATCAGAGAAGCTTTCAGCTATAAAAGAAGAATTAATGTAATTAAATAAAAATTCAGTGTTAAGATAACAGAGAAAGTTGCAGGGAATGGAGCAGAATGTGAAGACAACTTCTGCACAGGGCAGTGATGTAGTGTGATTGTGTCTAGGACTTAGTCTGTACTTTCAAGAAATAAATCCTGAATGTAGCTTCAGAGCTGCCAGGGAAATGGAAATGAAGGAATGCTGGAACAGTTTCCACAGGGTCTGGCAATAAATAGTAAGAGGGCTAGAGAAATTATGAATTTATCCAATATTTTACTGCAAGTTTAAGGGTGGATGAGGGGGAGAGTGGCATGACAGAAGGTCATGTGCCATGCACAGCCAGCATGCCAGGAGCTTCCTGGTTTGATCAAGAGCTTAAAATACTTGAGACCCACTCAGCTCTTTCTTTTTTTCAATCCAGAGAGTCTTCACTGCAGGAGGTTTCAAGTTTCATCCATTTCATGGTTTGGTTGATGCCCATATATGAAATTATTAGGAATATGAGCAAATGTTATCCACATCCAGCTGGTGAGTAACGGAGCTGGGATTTTTATATCTGGGAAGTATCAGCCTTTCCTCATGAGCCAACTCAATTCCAGCCTGTGCATCTAGAGTTTTCATCAAAGAGTTTTAGATAGGAGACAGAGCTGGTGCCGAAGACACTTGTTAGGGTTTCAGGCAGCTGATAGCAGGATAATGAATGTGCAGCAAAGATTTTCAGATAGGTGTCAGGAAGATACAGGGATATACTGGTTTGTTAAAGAAG
Organism: Anomalospiza imberbis; assembly: GCF_031753505.1. Taxonomy (NCBI): domain Eukaryota; kingdom Metazoa; phylum Chordata; class Aves; order Passeriformes; family Viduidae; genus Anomalospiza; species Anomalospiza imberbis. The sequence continues at coordinate 9,653,158 of NC_089695.1, forward strand.
TAGAATTTATCCAAGTCTTCTTCTCATACTTTCACGAGCACTGGCTTTCAGAATCAGTCTTTCTCTGATGGCAGGAGGGAAACCAGACTGCATTTTTCTAATGAGAGAGTGAATCTGAGGAGACATGTTGCAGTTCCACCTTTCAGGAAGCAATGGTTTCAAGACATGGCCATTTTAATCACTGTGGCTTGACAGCCTTGCCACATCATTGTGTTTTCCCAGTTTGGGCTCAGGAAGACTAAAGTAAACCAAAATAAGTCAGACCAAATTTGTCCCTCCAAAGAGACAATTAAAAAACTTGAACTCGAAACAGGCCAAGGTTTACATTTATTGGAAACAAGTGAGAAGCAAACCAGGACAACACGAAGGGTCTGCATGTCTCTAAACGGATGCTAACAAATCTTAGTGACTGGCCAGATGTGCTGACTGAGAGATGGATCTCCTCAGCTGGACTCAAAATTCTGAACTCATCAAAGTCTAAAGCTCTAGGACAAATGGCAATGAAAACAAGTTACTTTGGTGGGGTTGCATTTTCAGGCTGCCAGCAAAGAGAATGTACAGTGAAGAGTAAAGAAGTTTTAAACTGTCTTTGATTAAACTGGCTTCAAAAATATAAATAAGAAATTATACTAATCGGAAATATTTGGCACTGGGTTGTCCATTTGGGGTAAACTGGCACAGCTCCACACAAATGATAGTTCTGCACCCTTTGACACCAGGAGACAACGTGCCCACGGTATTTAACCCCAGTGGCACTTTGAAGGTTGCAAAGCAGCCCTGTTAAGCAGTCTAACCTGTTTCCAAATTCACCCCCATCATCCTTTCCCAGGTGTGACTCCTAACACTGTGTGTTTGGTCCCTGCTCACCCGGCTGGTTCCTGCTGTGGTGTGAAGGCACCCGCAGTGCTGTGCATTCCCTAGCAGGCATTGCTTCTGTGAGAAGAAAATTACAGCTCTGACTTTTATTATCGCCTTACCACCACCTCTTTTTCTATGATTCATATTGCTTTAAGAGATTAGTTTTCTTTACCATTTAACCTTTCTCAATATTGCTGCCTGAACCAAATTTATGTCTTGGATAAAGTTATGTCCTCCTTTTATTGAATCCAGGTATTTTTCATAATGAAACTAGGGTCATGTGATCTTTGATTGTGGTACTTTAAATTCTTTATTGAAAATGTATAGTATATATTTTTATGACATTAATTAAATGTTGCAAAATAAATGACAGCATAAAAAATAATTAATGTCTCTGTTTGGCTCGTTATCTCTTTGGATTTGATTTGTGTTCAGAGCTGGAAATTCATCTGATCCATATAGATTTAGTTGTTTCAGAGCACTGCCTCATGGCAGAATTTAGGACTGAAGAGAGAGGGCTCATTTCATGAGTATGGTACTGTATTTTTTTATTTGCTTGCAAGTTCCTTGGGTAAATTGCTTTCTCATCTATACAGGATGTTATTCCACCTTCATCACCAGAGAGTATCTGAGTGCCTTCCAGCCAAGCATTATGTGATCCAACTAACATCTGCCATGCTCGTTCTCTCTTTCATCCTTACCCCAGTGTGTGCATGTTTGCTTGTTGGGTTTAGATCTACGTGCTGCCATGTGTCAGTGTTACAGAAAATCATATGTGCATCAAACAGTCCTCTAAATAACTTGCATATTGATCTGCAAGACCCCTCTGGTTTATGACCTGAGAGTCCAAAAACTGAACTGGAGGTATGAAGCTATTATAATCTTGAAAGACAGAAATAATTATAAAATCCATCAGGATTTTATTATCTTTATGTATATTTTTATGTTATTCCAGCATCCTGGAGATCTTTAACCATGAATTAGAGCATTTGTACAAGAAGCTGTACAGTCTGTCGTTTGAAATCATTCACAATCTAATTATAAGATAACAGATCTTGTCCTTTGATACATTAAACCACCTTAATATAGAATAAGGATGTGGTTGCCTATTAAATCCCATAGAGAATTTCTAAATGTCAGCAGAACTAGATTGCTGTTAAGTCTTGCAAGCAATTCCTATATGGGTATTATTATTAATGATAATATTGTTTTTATTATTTTTCAAAATAATAATGTGCTGTACAAACACAGATCTATGCCCAAAAGGTGTTTAAAAACTCTTTCTGGTGCACAGCAGGGAGTTTAGGTGCTGCTCAGATTCTGGTTCAAACCTTGCTTAGGGCTTCATGAAAGAAACCATCTGATGAGGTATTTCAGGAGAATATGGAAGCACTTGAAAGACAAGTCCAGTGTTAGCAGACGATTGACATTTATTGACTTCCTGCACCATCTAGTGGGGATTAAAATTAATTACTCTCATTTTATGAAGACTAAACTGTTCAGGATGCCTGTGGCTTCCTTTCCCAGGCCCTGAGAGCATCACTGGGGGAGCTAGTTCTGATCATCCTTTGCACAGTGGGACCAGGCTTCATTGGGATCATCAGTGCCATCCAAGGCAGTGAACAATTGTCTCACCCAGTCACATATAGGGATCAATCCACCTGAATTAAGGCCAAGAGGACTACGTGGAAGGGCAGACCTCAAGAAGCATTACTGGTGTGCCATTGAGCTGTGGCCGTAAGCAGGACTGTGCAGTCAGGCAGATCTCCTGGTCATGGGAAGCAGAGAAAATATCTGCACACAGTTCTGAGGGGCTCTCATTGTGGTTGGCATGTTGAGATGAATTTTTAGAGATCTGAGTGTGGTTCCTCCCTCTCTCTCATCACCTGGTTGGAATTAAGCTCTCAGACTGTCCTGAGTGAATAGGACTTAGGAGAAGCCCTATTCATCACACGTTAAATTTTAAAGTTTCCCCACAAACCACAGAGGAGAAGCCTCAATCTGATCCTACACATGGAAGTAAAATTAATTCCTGTAACTTTAATATAAGGCATTTCCTTGAACATATTTTGCCTAATTATCAGTGAACAGGATGACATTAGGTGATTAAACTCCTATTTTCTGTACCGGAAACAGGAGCAGCTTTTTCTGTTGCTGGGCAACAGATATGCTTTCAAATTTGGTTGAAGTAGTGAGTGATAAACATTTTTAAATAGACATAATATCCTGACAGAGGCAATCCTGATTGCTGTAAACAGGCAGGAGGCTGGAAAATCCCACCTACATAATATAGTTTATGAATTAAAAAATTGCTCAGGCTAACTCCAAGGGAGGAATATAAAGAAAAGCTTGAAGAAGCAGAGAGAGATCTCCTCCCTTGAGAAACGGTTCTAATTGTTTCCATATGAGTGTGTTTGTTATTCCTGGTGCAGTCCTTGTTCAGTCCACCCATCACCCTTCCCTTGTCAGAGACTGTTTGCTGGACATGGTTGTCCATGTGTGTGTGCCATTATAGCAGGAAAAGAATCGCTCTCTGCTGGGAAATGGGTGCATCAGAGGCTGGATTTTATCTGTGGGAAATGTTCTTTACTGCAGAATTTCTCCCCTTCCAGGGCTTATCTGACCTTATTTCTTGAGAAATATGGACCAAGTGGATTTGAAATGCTGCCCAGGTGGCTTGAAAAGTCTCCCTTTAATTTCACTTAACGGGGTCCCAAGGAGTTAATTGACCCATAAAGAGGTGGGCTCTACAGAGACATCTGCTCATCTTCCTCCTCCTTGAGAAGGTCCCAGCAGTTTCTATGAGATGTCATGGTGACAGGGACTCTGGGAGCCTTTGCAGGCCGTGGGCAACTTTTTAGCGTGACAGAAACCAGAAAGGATAAAGACCTGAACCAAGTTTCTGCTTTGTTTTCTCCTTGTGAGTGCAGAATTCCTGTTTGTCCACATAAATTTTACACTGGCAGAACATAACTTGGTTGTTGCTGTAGCTTCCCATTCTGTATCCTAGTTTGCAATGACAGAATTCCATACAGCTTTGTTGCAGGTTTGGTTTTTTTCCTATTTTTTTCTTTTTGACTTGGCACTGACTATCACTGATACCTACTTTGCTGCTTTGTCTGAGAGTTTGGAAAGATCTGTTGCCTTGCACCTATCTTGATGTGAGAAGCAACTGGTGTGTAAAATCTCTTACTGAGCCCCTAAAAATACCCATTCCAGCTGCCACACTGTTGCTCTTCAGACACAAATGATGGGACTGTTTTAAAATAGTGTTTCCTTTAAAATCCCACATTGCAACATATCAGAGCAAATACCTTCCTAAAGATGATACTGCATTCACATTGATCACCACAGCATTTTTCAGCTCTAAAGAATTTTACAGCTGATGGAGAAAGTCTTATTTCTCACCTCCCCCAGAAGGCAAAGGGCCTCCTACCACAGAAGTGCAATGTGACATTTCCCAGTGCTTGGGGTGCTGGAGCAGCAGGAGATGTTGTTGAAACTCCTGTCCCATCAATAAAACCCAACAACACCTTCTCTGAGAAGGTCTCACTCCTTTGGTATTGGCAGCTGTCTCTTAACACAGCCCCTGCCTGGTGAGCACAGCAGGCTCCCTGGTCTTAATAGTCTTCAAGAGTGTCAGAAGCTGCCTTGCAAAGCATCTTTCTAGGATACAGAATCCAGTTTTCACAGGCAATTGTGACTATTCATATTTAAATTCACTGAGAAGGAAAAAGGAATGTCAGCAATTTTGGATGACTCTTATACTGAATTAACTTTTTTTTTTCCTTTTAAGCTATTTTTTTGCAATAAATTTTTGCCAAAAACATACTTTAATTGTGTGCATTACTTTGACAGATCTGGCAGAATTGCAAACAGAAATGACTGCAGATGCTGTGCTGAGTCTGTAAAAATGGAAATTCCACAAATATTGCTCTTAAAAATCTGGCTGTCAGGACTTGGTTTACTTTTTTTTTAATAATTAATCCATGTGATGAGAGACTAAAAGTGCTGGTTTGAAATGCCCCCTCTTGCCTTTCTCTACTCAGCTCTGCCCACATGCCTCAGCTCTGATCACCTTCTCTAATTAATGTCCAGCCTTCTTTGAGGAATCATAGAATCACAGAGTGGTTTGGGTTGAAGGGACCTTAAAGACTGTCTCTTTCCAACCCCTCTGCCATGGGCAGAGACACCTTCCACTATCCCAGGTTGCTCAAAGTCCTATCCAGCCTGCCCTGAACATTTCCAGGGATGGGGCAACCACAGCTTCTCTGTGTGTTTGTGCCAAACTCTCAGAAATCTTTGCTGCTAAGACAGTTGACCACAGGGAGAGGTGACCTTTGTCACTTAGTCATGATACCAGTAAGCACCATAAGCTCTTTCTAACCCCAAAATGAATAAAAATTAAAGATCCTAAACCTGTCTTGTTTATACTTAGGCTTGAACTTGGGAATTTTCTTGGCTTTGGTGTTCATTGCTTTCCACAGTAAGATTGTCTGTGTACCTTAATGTATCTGTCCAGCAAATTCCTGCAGACATTGCTATCTTTGCTTCTGATTTTGATTTTGATCAGAATCACAGAAAAATAAAAAAATGTGTTCTGGAACTTAGGTGGGTGTTAATAACTAATGGGACCCCAACAAATTGCCTGAAATACAAAGGTGGGTCAGATGAATGGTTTTATATAAGTAACTCCCAGTGAACCATCAGGTGGGAATTAAAATTTAATTTAGAATGTACTATCACTGCTGCAGTGGTGGTGGTGGTGATTTACTTGATTGACTGCTGGTTTCTTTCACCTTTGTGAGCCTTAGGTTTTTACTATCTGAGGAAATTAAAGCTGAATTGCAGCAGGAAATTCCTTGTACCCAGGTGTTTCTGGTTATCCGATGAATAGCTCGGCTGGTGGGGAAGCGAGGATTAGGATGGGATGGTTTGGAATCTCAATGATTCTCATTGCCTTGTACCACACATTGACATTCTGTCATCTCTGTGTTTGTTCTCAGCGAAGGATGGGAAATCCTACTGAGCTGGGCAGCAGGTCCAGCCAGCAGTGATAATTCCATTGTTCTTTTTCAATACTTAGGGTGGAAAACTGGTTTTATTAGGTTGTCCTGGTTTAATGCACTGAATTTAAAAATCACTATTGAATTCTCTTGGATTGTGATTTGAGTTGCCTTAATAATGAAGTGCCTACTCTACTGCTCCTGTTCTCCAGCCTGCCTTGTGTTATTTTTCTTCCAGATGAAAGCAGGAAGGGCCCAACCTCAGTTCCACTGACTTTCTGGGAGATGGGTCAGGCTGGAAGGTCTCCAAATGGTCGAGCTGCTCTTTTGTGAGTGAACACAATCAAAACAAGTCCTAATTGAGGAACTGATGACCCTTTGCTGAACTGTGGTGGTGGTGATAGGCTTCATAACTCAGCTAAGTAGGTCAATACAGAAAAAATACACCTTGATGAAAGTAGTGCTTTCTGACCTTAAAATTAATGATGCAATGGACATACCATGCAGTGGCAGGCCAGGCTGATTGGCACAGAAAAAACACACTGACTTCCCTTCATTGCCCAGCTTTGGGAATGCACTGCCCCAGTGCAGTGGTGATGTGATGGAGCTGCTCCTCCTTTAGCCAGTCCTGTGGCTGTTGTCACCTCTGTCCTCGATGTGGCCCATTCCAGGGGTATGCAACGGTTCCCCAAATGCAAAATTTGCTCTCTGCCCTGGGCTCACAAGCCCCCAAACTATGAGACTTTGGTCAAGAGATCCCTCAGCAAGAGTGGAATATCCAGGAATAAATCTTCTACTGCCTTGTTACACTTCTCAAAATGTAATAATGCTCCATTCCCACTTCAGCCGATCATGAGGAATAAAGGTATTAAAAGAGACAGAAATGTTCTTTCCTTTGCCCTTTGAGGAACCTGTATTTCATGTAAAGCAGGGAAGCCAGCAGCCAGCTCTGGGAGCTGCTGTGATGTGCAAGCTGGCAGCCAGGCTTGAAAAAGAAATAGAGTGGGGAGCAAGAGGATTATTTCCCCAAGCCCCCAGAGCTCTAATTCCTGCAGATCCCTGGGCTCAGTTGCTTTGTCAAAGCTAAGTGGATGCAAGCAGGATCATTTCCCTTCAGCAGTCATTAAGGAAAATGACTTCAGATTATTCAGGGTTTCAGGTATTGCTGCAGCAGCCTAATGGACTGATAACCAGTTACATCTTCTTGGACTGCACCAGCAGACACAACCTGAGTTTGTAAAACACCAGAGGTATCAGTTCTCCTCCAAACTGCAAATGGAATAGCCCCAGAATAGAGTAAATCTCTGCAAACCATCTTTGGTGCCAAATGGAAATGTAATTTGCAGGCATGTCTCAGCAGAGAAAGTCCTCTCCTACAGGGGAAGAAATTCAAGCAGCCACATGGAAATACTTTAATTTCAGCATTAACCATCAGAGGAGATGGCTGTTGCAGATCATGGAGGCCAGGTAATTTAGTCCTGTATTTTGAATATGTGCAGCGCCAAGAACTATTAGGAGATGTGGAATGTTTAATGCAGCCCTGCACCATCAGTGCTGCAGAGTCAGGAGGGGAACAAGAGAAAAGCTTGTACTGAGCTGATTGATACCTTCATGGAGTCACAGCACAATATTCCAGCTGGGAGCTGGCTCTGAAAAACCTGAGCTTTGCTGTTTGCCTCTTAGTCATGAGATATAAAATGAGCCTGGATGTTACCACCTTCTCCATGGTGTGATTCTGACAGTCAGCAACCTGTGTCTGCCAGGGTTTGAGGCATGGAGCTGATGCCCCATCCAGTCTTCAGCCCTCCTTCATTCTCTCCAACTTCCCTACCTCCAAACCTGTGAATTCAAATAGCTCCAGGGTAGGTGGATTTTTCCACCCTGTTCCAGGTCTAATTTCTCTTTCAAACTAGTACCGTATATCTTTCCCCACCTCCCACTTGTCACTTTATGGCTTTCTGGATCTGTTTCCTTTAATGCTTGAAAATATACAGTTAAAATCACTTTAAAATTTACTAATATGCCTTTTTATTTGAAAGGCTTATTTCCCCAAAAGGCTTTCCCAGTCTTATATGAGGGCATGCTCTCTAATATTAAACATTTTTTGTTAAAAATGGGTGCACATATGTTTGATATTTAACTCAAAACAAATGGTGAGAGTGGAGAACATAAGCAAAATTACGCTTCAGATAGCTATAAAAGGTCATTTTTGCTTTAAACTACAAAGGATGAATCGGGGCATATGACACACATAATAAAGGCAGAGGTAGGTTTAAAATGACCTCAGGCTACTCTGAGGTCAGCTGCTAGCATACAAGAAAAGACACATTTTACCCCTCTTTTTTTGCCACCCAAAAGTGTGGAGTAGCAAGCTGGGATCTGTGTGCAAGGAAGGTCACTTAATCTCTATCTTAAAACCCATCAGATTTTTCTCTATAATTTTCATAAGGGATACTGAACTCTCAAGCCTGATAATTAAATAATTGATTCCAAACTAACCCCCCTCCTTCCTGGTTGAAAATTGGAGAAGGGTTTAGCTTGTCATGCTGAAGAAACCACTGCTTGTGCTCTGTCATATGATGAGAAATTTCTCATTGTCAGGCATCCAGATAATCAGCAAAAGTTATGTGTGATCCTCTCTGGTGAGGGCAGAAGGGTTTCTGCAAAAGATACTGAAGACAAGCAGAACTTGCTCTCCCTGCAGTGGTGCCAGTGCAGCAGCACTGGGCTGAATAACTGGGTTTCCTTTGGGTTGTGGATTTAGCCTGTGCTGGTCTTCTTGGTCAAGGCTTGGTTTGAAAACTGCCAAGCACTCCCCGTGAATTGTGAAGGGGAAATGAAGTGGGAAATGAGCCATTTCTCATTTAGAGCTGGCATGGGACCAAACCAATGGGAGCAGATGAGATTTCCAATAAAACCTTCCTGAAAGGCAAAGGAAGGTAGAGACAAGATGCTGGTTGTTGTCCAGCTCCAGCCATCTGCTCCAGAAGCGCTGGGAATGCAGGGCAGGGGATGAGTAGCACCTTGTTGATAAAAGTGACGTGGAAACTTTGGCTCAAATTTGGTCATCAGGTGGCTTTTGCATCTGCCAGAACATCTTTTCTGCTATTAGAGACAGATTAGGGAAGAAATACGGAACAAGAAGGTCAAAACCTTACCTGTAGCTCCACCCCTCTAAGGCTTATTTGAAGCCTTTTGCTTATTTCTGTATTGAGGGGGCAATGTTAAGAGTCTTACTGTTTCTTTGTAAGTAATCAACGTTTTAGTTGATTTTTTCCCTTCTTCTTCTCAAAGCACAAGTAGGTCATTTAGTTTGGTGGGAGTTGTTTAAAGTTTATTAAATTCTATCGGCAAATCTAAATTTTAGACATGAGATATGTATGCACATTTAATGCATTTGCAGCAGAAACTCATTGCATTTTCTGATTATTCCTGAGCTTTTTACTCCAATCTGTAATCACTAGAAAGCAAATTGTCCATAGCTCCATCCCATTATATATAGGTTATTAATGGGAACCAGGTATCCTCCTTCAAAGGAACAGGACCATCAAGGCTCATATCTGTTTCTCATGTTCTAGAAAACATTTCACAGGTTTAATGATTACTCGAAGGGGAGAAAAAAAATCTGGACAATAAATTCAGGAGCTAGGTCAGTTAGAGGTACAAATACATTCCCTGGCAGAAATTCCTCTTACTGAAGCCTGATAGTCTGTGCTTTGTCATACCAGGCACATGAGCTTCCAGCTGCCAACATGAGGGCACGCTGGCAAACAGCCGACCCAGCTGCTGTGGTGACAGTGCCATTGTAAACTTTTATTTTTTATGCTCAGCGTGTATTGAGAGTGATCCCTTTGTTCCATATGGCTTCCATATAGTGACACTGCATCCTGTGTAGGAGAGGTCAAGGAGTGGATTATCAGCAAGTGTTTCAAGTCAAGAATGAAGGGAGCTGGCAGGGCAAATCCACACAAAGCCTGTTCTGTGCTTCCCATCGGTGTGGTGACCCCTGGGTTTGGTGTCTGTGTGTTCCCCCCTGCTCCCTCCCTGTGCCGAGCACTGCACCGGCTAGCGTGTTAGCACAGCATTTCCCTGGAAGGTTTTTAGAGAAAGAGAACAAAAGCAACCCTGAAAGGCTGGCTGAAATGTTTAGCTGTAAGTGGGGAGGCTAGGAGCAGGGAGGGAGCAGTGCAGGGAAGGATATGCTCCCATCTCCATCCCCATCTCCATCCTCACCCCACCCTGCTGTCACACTGCCCAGCACCCTTGGAGCCAGGCGTTGTGGCTGGGTGTCACATTTGTTCACTTGCAGTCAGCTGGGGCCTCCCCACTTAGCCAGCACTTGTGAGAAATGGTGGAAAGTGGCTCAGTACCCTTGGGTGGATCCCATCAGGCCCCACAGACCTGAGTGTGTCTCAGTGGTGTAGGAGGTCACTGCCCGTTTCCTATGTTGGTAGGTATGCAAAATTCATAACTTCATTTAATAACTCCTGACCTGCAAGACCCCAGTGATTGTAAACCTCGCAGAATTATTACTGGCCAAGTAAAAATCATATTCCATATGAACATTCCTCATATAATATCCCCACTGCAGTCAGCACTGAAAGAAAAACAGTGTTGCCACGGCTGTTTCTCTGGTACCTAATGAGTTTGCTTTGGCTGGGGATCAGGAGCTTTTGGCTGCTGTAGGTTACATTGACCACTCAAAGGCTTTAGATATTCTGGACTGTACCTTGTTGTTTAATGATATAAAATTAAATTGGGGCTGAGGGGAGGCTAGTCAGCTGGTTACAGTGATGTTGGAGAAAGTGCATGCAAACCCTATGCTCAGCCAGCCTCAGCAGGAGCAATGCCAGAGGGGAGCTGGGCTGCAGTAGGACTGGGGAGAGAGGACAACAGCCAAGGGACAAGGACTGAGCCTCTGACATGGCCCAGGGTGCTGGGAGCATCAGGGATGCTTTTGGGAAAATGCATGTTGACCCTCTTCAGCCTCACATCATCTGTCGAAAGAGAAAATGATTTTTCCTTCAGTCTGAAAGACCTCTGAAGTTTGTAGAAGAGGATTTGCGAAGAGACATCACCTCTTGCATGGGAAACTGAGGGAATGGGTGAGGAAGGGCTGTTACCAGCCTCAGGGGTGGAGGCTGGTAACCCCTCTTAAAGAAGACATTTCAGACTGGGAATAGTCTGGGAGTGATCCAGAAAACAGGGAATATGTAATCACTGCCAAAAAAGAGAGGCTAAACAGAAGCACGGGGTTTGGTAAAATTGTATGTGGGCACATTGAGCAAGGAGTGATTTGTCCTTTTTGTCCTCAGACAAAAGGAGAGAATGCTCAGGGAAATGACAGGGCAACCACTCCTGAACAAACAGAAGTGTAACAAAGTCCTGGAAGCAGTCCTGGAGCTTAGCTGGCTGGTGGCAAACATGCTGCTCCAGCCTGGAGCCTCAGCTTTGGGAGTCCTTACATGCCAGCATGGAAGGACAGGGAGAATCATCACACTGTATTTATCCTCTTCCTCATTTCTTTTTCAGAACCCTGAGCAGCAGCCACTGTCAGCTGGTTCATCTTTGTGTGACCCATTACTGACATTCTTGCATACTTTTGATTTTATTTCTATTTTGCAGTTATTTCTTTGTTCACCCATGAAAACAAATTATCATTCTCTTTAATTTTATGTGTCAGAAGGAACAGATGCCAGCAGTGAAAGCAAATCCCAAAAGTTCTTCCCTTATGCTCTATTTACACTGGATCATCTTCTGTCTGATTTGATTTCAGCATCAATATTTTTCCTTTTTTACCCTTGTGTCATGCAAAAAAAACAGAGATAGTAAAAGTGGTGGCATTATTATGTTCCTGTAAATAATATTATGTTGACTCTTCTGTGTAGAGCAAATAATTTATTTGAGTTTAGAAGGAATATTATTGAGGGTTTTTGCCTGGCAAGTCTAAAGCTCATGTAGAATAATAAACCCCCACTTTTCAGCTGAATACCCTGTGTTTAATATTTCAGTTTTAATAGTGTGGCAAATGGATCTAGAAGCTGCAGATATTTGGTGCCCAGGTGTGATGGAAAATCCTGCTAGTGGACTGTGCCTTTCCTAGAGCCTGAGTGCCCAGGTGGCTTACACTGCATCCAACTTGGCAAGCAAATTAAGAGTAGAGGAAAAATATCCTTTCCCCCTTCCTGCACCTTTTTTGTTAGATTATTTTTAAGGAATTATGTAAAAATGCTTCACAGGTGGCATTTCACTCTGTTGCTAAAACAAATCCAGTTCTTCTACCCCAAGAATGTCAGCTCCTTTCCTGGGGACAGTGACATGCTGAGCTGCCTGAGGTCTGTCCTCTGTCAGAATACACAGCACCAGCTCATCCCATTAAATGAAAAGGAAAGGTCGGGAACCTTGCACTGTGTGGGAGATTTGTGCCTTATCACCATGCAAATGCATAAACACAAACACTTAGGACACATCAGTCCTGTACAAAGTGTTTGATTTGCCTAATTTAAGCAAAGACCTTAGAGATTTGATTTAGACTTCCTGGGTGAGACTCTTCATGGATTTTTCCTGGGAGATGCATGGCACTGGAAGCTGGAAGCACATTAGATGAAGCACCACTCATCTATCACTGGCCAATAAATGTTGCCCAGCTCATTTCTGTTTGCAACCTCATAACTTCTGTTTTGCCAAAGCATGTCTTCCAGGAAGACATCCTGCCTTCACCTGAAGACCTCAAGAGATAGAAAATCCAATTCTGCTTTTCTAATTTGTAATCACCCCCATCAGTCAGCCCGAGTGTGGGGTTCCGGTTCCTTTCAGCTGACATGCAAACAGCCATTAGGGCTTGTAAGGGCATTAGAGCTGCTGGGAGCTTGCTCTGGACTCCTTTGGACCACACTCACATTTTCATGAGAGCATTGCCAGAATTTTTGCATCTATCATTTGTGACATTCTTCGTGTGACCGTGAAATTTTTACAAACTTCCAAAGAATGGTGAAAATCTGCTGTTTTATCTGGGAATGAAGAATCAGTTACTTCAGTTCAGACATGCACCTTTTTTCTGAGTCATGGTGTAACAAAACCATTAAAATTTCCAAATTTTTCTGCATCAGCATATTAGAGCCTGCATGATCTGAATCATTCATTTCTTATTATTATGGCTGTTTATTGTTTAACCTAAAAATGCCATGAGGATGCTGGTAATACTCTCACTTGTTGATTCCAAAAGAACTTGATGCTTGTTTGCTATCTAAACCTGTGATTGTAAAGTATTAGAATAAAATGGGAGCAATTTATTGTAGAGATCAAATTTTCTCTCAGCAGGATTAAAACTGCCACAGCAGTAAAGAGTTTACAAACTCACTAAAGAACTGTAATAACTTCCCTTCCCACTGCCGGGTCAAGGAAAGGTAATACATGTTTCCAATCAGCTTTGAATTGAACTCAAATTGTAGGGTTTATTTCACTTTAATCCATATGTGAGTTCATGTTAAAGGTAAGAGAAATCACAGGACTGCAAACATGGAGTAGAGTTAATTAAATTCTGCGGCTCCTTTTGGGAGAAGCCCTGGCTCTGTTTATGCTTGGAGGATTCCATGGTGCTCCTGAGGGGAAAACCAACTGGGAATTGGCTTAAAGGGTGCAGCAAGGACAACAGCACATGAACTTACAGGGACCAAGTACATTCAGAAAAATCTTGCAACACTTGGGAAATATTTCTTTTTGCTGACCTGTAAAAGCCTATACCACCACTGCCACCACCCCCCCCACCCCCACCCAAAAAAAACCCCTTTATTTTTTTCCCTTTTCCTCCCTGCCCCAGAAAAAAGCAGCTGTAGTTTCTCAGGCACTGGGGGACTCAATGGGAACACAGCACATTGTCAGCTCAGACCCAGATGAGATCTTCCTCCAAGCCAGTCACCGCTGCAAATTCTGCTTTTAGAAATGATAAATGTTTATTAGTCTTCTTTCTCTGTTTCCCACTTACTGTGGGAATTGAGCTTGGTTTGATTTTCCCCCCTTTTTTCTGGTTTTCTGTCCAATCTCATTTTAAATGTGCTCTGGAAAAGAGCTTCAGCTAAGTGGGAGAGACTATTCATGTGCTTACAGTTAAGTCTTCATTTAACTGCCTTGCAGAACTGGGACCTGAGCTCTGGCCACTTTGCAGGATCAGGTGCACTAAGCCCTTGCTTATCCTTTTGGCAGGTCTCCTTCAGAGACACTGTGCAAACCTCAGCCCCTGGCTGCATGCACCTGGGAGGAGATTCAGCTTGAAGCCATAAATTCTTATTTAATGTTCCTTTTTTTCCTCTTCTTCCACATCTGAGATGAGCTCTTGGAGCACCTCCAATATTGACAGCAGTGTTCAGTGCAAGTCAAAATGAACAGGTTGCCCAGGGAGGTGACAGATGCCACATACCTGGGAAGATTCAAGGTCAGTTTGGATGATGCTCTGGGAAACCTGATGCAGTTGAAGGCTTTTTTCAGGATGTCTGGAGTAGATGACCTTTGAAGGTTCCTTCAAACCCAAACTATTTTATGAGTCTATGATTGCATGACAGTTGTGGCTCACTCAACGTGTCCATATCACTGGGGACATGTTAGATATGGGACCTGGGGATGAGAGATGGCTGATTACTGCAGGGAGGGTGGCACATTTTTGGTTCTGCATGAACCATGTCCTTATCATTATGCCAGGCTGATCAGCAAGGTACAAAGCTCAGAATGTGTTTTGTATGTATTTTGTTGAAGGGTGGATTTCAGTCACTGTGAATGGTTTGGAAAGTTGAATGTTCACCAGAGCACCCAACAGAAAGAGCTCTCTCAATGCTCTGGATTCTGGTTGTTGATGCTTCTCTGGAGTCCCTGCATCCAGGGAAACAAAATTTTCTTCCCATGTGAATCTGACAGTGAAAGGGTTTTCTATTTAAAAATGAATCGTGTTTCACAACGAATTGCATGACATGTGTGAGGTTCTGGAAAAGTAAGCCTTTCTCAAGGACTAAAATGTGACATTTTAAAAAGATGAATTTTAAGATATTGCACCACGCATTCATTTTACCCCATGCAGTAAAATAAAAGTCTCCCTTAAACAATTTTATTATTTCTAAACTTTCCACAGAATATCAGTGAAAATGCAAGTCATGTAAGCATCAAATGTCAGATTTATTGTCTCCTGAAGGATTTCTTCTTGGATTTAACAGGCCTTGGTCAGGGTCTGCAAGATCATGTACTGGGATGCCAATGACAACTGCCCTTTCTAGGTAGGCTTGGAGCTTCACCTCCTGCAAAATCTCATCCACTCAACAAAGGAGTGCTTCAGACTTTGCTGAGAAGAGCTGAGTTTGTGCCAAGGAGTTTTCCATAACAATTTTAATAGCAAATTCTCATTTTCCTGTATTCCTCTGTTCAGATCCTTGCAAGAGTACTTGAAAGTTATTTGTCGTCAAGGGCACAGATCTGTGAAGAGGCTGTTTTCATAGACATGCCCAAGAGCCTTTCACATTTCTCATCCTAGCTACTTAATTTTCCTGCTATGAAGAAATGTCCTTGGCTACTCTGAGCTTCTGTTTCCTGAAGTTTCCTTGTTTGCCAACTCAGATGCTCAAGTGCTCAGTTCGCGGTGCTTAGCGGTGATTTCAAAGCAGTTTACTGTGATTCTTCTTCTTATATAAACACTTCAAAATTACTTCAGCAAATTGAAATACCTGTACATCAGCTAAACAGCTTTTGATGATGATGATCTTGTGCATCCAAGTACCTTTGGCTCAGATAGTGTTCTTTGATATAACAAACCTTTCTCTTAATAACTTCCTGACTGCAAATTCAAGTTTTCTTCTGGGCAAATTTGGAGATTTGAGCACAGAACTGTTTTCTCAGTTAACACTTAAGTGTTTTAAAACAATTATTGTCTTATAAACTACCACCTCAGACTTACAGAGTTTTTTTATATTGCTTTGGTTTGTAGCATTGTCCACTCATGGAAACAAAGCTAGTTCAGGTCTTGCTAGTCTAACTTTCATTACCACATACAACTTTGGGTTTTTTACATCAGTCACCTTTCTTTAGCTGGATTGATCTGTCAGCCTAGGATTGAGGAAAATCAGTTCCAGGTCTGAAGCAAGAGGACTCTTTTGTGACGACATCCATAACTACATCCATTCTACTTAAATGTGCAGCTCACCACCTCACTGCAATCCCCATCTCTCTCTTTAAGCTGGTGACTTTCCTTGGTCACATTTCTGAGGTCAAATACTAGGAAAAGGTTAATATTAAAAGATACAAGACAAGAAGGCTGACTCTATATCCTTCATCCTGAATCTGTATGTGCTCTTGCGATGAACAGATCATTAACTTTTGCAGTGCAGCTGCTGAGAGATGTCTTGAAATACTTCAGCTCTCCAGTGAGGCTGATAGCAGTTCATTAAAGCACAGTATCTGAGCCCTTTGTTCAAAGAGGGTTTGGAGATCACTGCTGTTTCTCCCTTCTGTTACCACAGAACCAGGAAGGAAATAGAGCTCAGCTGGTTTTTTATGTCCTTGTGCAGAATGTGGTGACCTCAGAGTTGAGGCACTTGCACAGACACCCCTGTCCTGTAAAAAAGCAATCAAGGGCTCATTAGCCAACACAGGAATCTCAGTGACCATTGGGTTAAACTGGAAATGGTCTTTCTTCTGGGAGCTGCATTAGGAAGATAAATCTGTAAGAGATATTTGATATTCAGTAACAAACTGAGATTTACATTTAAACTAGAAAAATCCATCCTTTTTCTTCCTTCTGCCCCACCATTGCTGCACCTGAGGCATTGCTCCTGAACGAGTCATTTTGTATCAGTCTCACATCCAGCAAAGCCACATGAAGAGCTGATGAAAGTCCACTTTATGAGCTGATTATAAATTTTGTCATTACTCTGAGCTGAAGATGTTCATATTTGTGACATATGTTTAATCCAAGAATCCGTACAGATGAGAGTTAGAAGCCGATGTCTGCTGCGCTTGTTCCTGAGCTTCCCCATTGCTCTCGTCAGTGGTCCCATTTGTGCATGCAGTGGCTTTTCCCTGTTACTGGGTATGAGCAACATGCAGATGGTGGTTTTAGAGGAGATTTGCCTAATGATCATGATGAGTTCCTGGAGGAAAATCCGGTTATTCCATGAAGAAATATGTCAGGACTGTGTATGTGTCCAATGACTCAAATAAAGACACTGAACATGTTTCCCTGGGGCATCTGCAGGAGAGGAAATCAGCCTTCTTCTCAGGAGTGTGTGAATTATCTGGAATGCAGCAGGTACATCTTGGACACAGCCCCCAGTTGCCAGTACTCAGGGATGTGAGTGTGGTCCTTTGTCTCCAAGGTGTCCATGCTACAGTTCCCGGGGAATGAACAGCTCGGTAAACCCTCACAGCATGCAGCTGCCCCCTCAAGCTGAATTTCATGCAGAGCTCTGCAATCAGCACAGCTGCCATTAGGTTTCTGGGTGAAATTCCAGGTCTGGAGCAGAGCTTGCAAAGCCTTAAACATTTTGTGACCTGGGTAATAAAGAGATGGAGGGGAAAAGGGAGCTCCTCCCTCCAGGGACCCATAGAAGCAGAGGGCATTGAAGGGGCTCAGGCCAAAATCCGTGGTGACTGAGGGAGTAGGTGAGAGGGCATCCTGGTCACAGCCCTGCTTTCTGAAACGTGCTTCCTCTCGTTTGGTCCATCAGGTTTAAAAAACTCGCAGGCAAGCTGCAAGGACCATCTGTTTTCCAGGGTCTTCACGGATGAGTGCAGCAGGGAGGAGGAGGTGGCTTAAGGGGTAATTGAAGGTCCTGCAAGTGCATCTGGTTTTCTTTGAGGGAAAAGTGGGTTTAGGCAGGCTCTTTGTCTACAGCTACAGATGATAAGTGATGTGATATATTTTAATGCATTGTGGGGAGGTTGGATGACTTGGTAAGACCTGACGAGGCTCATTTCACAGACCATGCAAAGATCTGCTGCTGCTGCTGCTGCTGCTGCTGCTGCTGCTGCTGCTGCAAGACAGGTCCATCAGAAACATGCAGGGAGAGAATAGACAGGAGAACAGCACAAGGCTTGGCTAGGCACCAGGGAACTTGTCTTGAGCTGGACTTTTGCCTTAACAGGATTATTTTCTGACTTAGATTCCCTCCCTTTCATGTTCCCAGGCTGATGTGGTTAGAAGGAAGTAGAGTAAAACCAGTCTAAAAGCAGAAAATGTGATGCAGTGCTGAATCAGAGGAGCTGTAATGGACAGAGAGAACCTAAAGCCTAAAGAAATTATGACTCCAGAGGTATACTCTTTCTATGTGATCTGTTGCCTCCAAAGATGACAGAGGAGCAGAATCTCTGTTTGATGAGACTATTGCCTCACAGAAGGTTGAAAACATATATTGCATTAATTTTCATTGCATTTTGTCTGAAGCAACTTGAAATATGTTTCTATAACCAGCCAAGGTCATTCTTAACTATCACTGTTTCACATTCAGCAAGAATTTATAGGCAGTGTTAGAAGTATTCATATCCTCACCTATTGTTTGTGCTGAAAGCCTCTGTCCTGGAAAAAGAATTGCACTTCCTGAAGCTCACCCACAGCACTGGGAATCAGGAGCTGGAATGAGCACACATGAAGCATCTCCTGCACTGGCCATGAGGGTCTAGGAATGTTTATTTTTATGGCAAAGAGCTACTTCTCCTATCTTGATCCCTCAGTCCACTGAAATAGATCTGCTATGGTCCCTAGATGGGAAGAGCTGCAGAGTGGAGCAGAGGCTGTGGGCTGTTTGCAGAGTGAGCAGCGGTCCTGGGCAGAAGCAGCAGTCCTGAACCACACATGGATTGTGTCCCTGCCACAAACAGGCTGTGGACAGGTCAAAAGGCTTCCTGCAGACATCTGCACGTGCTGCTGAGGGCTGAGGAGCTGCTCTTGGTGGGCCTTCAGCCCTTCTGGCACCCTGCTGGAGCATGGGGAGAAGGTCTCAGTAGGGCCTGGATTCTTCTCTGCAGCCCAGCCTTGTGCTTGTGCTGCCTGCTCTTCGTGTCCTGCAGTACCTGCCATGTCTGGGACATGAGATGGAGCTGACAAGCTGATTGAAGAAGATCACGGCTAATGAAGCAAACTGGGGGTCAGCTGAGAAGAGGAGATCCAGCCTGCAAAGAGAACATCAAAGATGTGGTTCTCACTGGTTTTATTCCATTGCACTGGGCAGAGAGAGGGCAAATCTGCTCTCAGGGAAGCTGGAGCAGCTGCTCTGAAGTCTGCTCATTCCAAATTTACCATGATGGATTTGAGAGCCAAAACTGGCCTGAAGTATCTATAAAAATGTATTAAGGCTTTGGGACAGATTGTGCTTTTCTTGAATATGTGGAGGGGAGGGAGCAGGGAATTTCCCTCCCTCAAAAAACTTAAGCATAATATTGGGGAACAAAAAAAAGACATGAAAGTGATGGAGATGACAAATAATTCCTGTGAAGCTGCCTGGCCTTCTGACTGATCTTTGGCTGTACCAATGTCCTGACAGTAAAATCACAGCAGCTCTGCACTCCTCATTTCCTGCTCCCAGTGGAGACACCCTGGGGACAATGCTGGCTTTCTCCAAAGCAGTGTGTTAAGTAGCTGTGTTCTCTGTGTCATGTCTGGAGGCTCCTGCTTGGGGAGGTGTGGTTGGTGTCAGCCTGCAGCACCCACAGGTGCTGCACTGGGATGCACTTGGCTCCACAAATGCTTCGGGCAGCAGGAGCTCCAATTCTGTGTGGTGAGTTTTGAAATCCCTGAGGATAAGCTGAGCTGCAAGACAGCAAGACTGCAAGAAAACATTATCTATCCACACAGGAAAGCCACAGAGGGGCCTGCACACTCTGCTTGGAGCTGGGGCACACTGTTTGATTAAAAATAGGCACTGAGTTGGTTTTGCTAAGAGATTTAACATATTCTGTACATTGCTGATTTAGTTCCTAAGGAGTAAGTAACATAACACATGCTACTCTCCTATTTCATGGTAATCCTCGCCCTTTGTTGTCAGAATACAAGCCAAAGGTGCATATTTTTCAAGGAATTGTTTGAATTGCTTTCCTCATCCTGATTACTTTTCTTCACTTTTTCCTTGATCAACCATCCTTTGGGTATTAACCTTGTATTCATGCTCACATTAACCAGGGTCAGCATCAGAAAATGCTCTTGCTCTTGCTTTTGCTCAGCCACCTGGAGAAACAGAGAAGGGAGACTACCAGACACACACTAATTTCTAACATGTGTTTCCTGCCAGTACTGGCCTCAGCAGCTCAAGCACGTAAGTCACCCCGGGAATAATTGCTGTTTGAGTACAGTCTGTGGATGTGCATGAGTGTGAGAAAGCTCTGCCATGGAGTGAGTGTCCTGCTGAACCCCAGCAGGCTGAGGGCAAGGAGGGTAGGCTTGGTACAGATGTCACAGTAATTGGTGATGTGCACAAGATTCCGTTTGGCTTCATCTGAGCTATTGACATAGGTTGGTTGAATAATAAAAGGGAACAGCTGTAAATTGGGATGAATATTTCTGTCTGGGATAACCTCCCCACTCTGAATACTAAAAGTGAAGCCTGGCAGGCTGAGCTCCTGCATCCACACTATTTCCAAAAAAATCCAGCAGCAGCAGAAATGGTCTGGGCTTCTTTTGTGGTTTTTCTGGACACATGAGGTTGGGCTTGTGGACTTTTGTCTCATGCTGTGCCCTGGGATGGGCTGGGGCTGTGGTGTGTCCCTGGCTTGGAGCTGCCATGACTTTGATGCCAATGGCCTCACTCAGCTCAAGTGGTGAAGGCATCTGACCCTCAGTAGCTGCACAGAGTGTCTGAGGGTTTGGTGACCTGGAAAAGAGGCTGTTAAGGAATGAGATAATTTTGTGACTATTTATTTAACTTTCATATGCAAGTGGATAAATGATATCTTGTCTAAGAAAGCCACTTATGTCTGACACCTTCTCTGCATGTCTGTAGTTTTCATTACTATATGGCACAACCCCAACACTTAGATGGAGTGGGATTTTTCCCAAGTGTTTTTCTTTGGCCCATCTTTTACCCTCATTGGAGCAGATGGGAATTTTGGTGTTGATTTCAGTGTGAAGGGAGTTTCAGACTGGAAAAACCCAGCAGTCTCCTGTGGCAATTGGGTCATGGCATGTGATGGGAGCTGGTTTGTGCCTGCTTAGGGAAGGACATATTTAAGGATGAGCCCAGTTCAAAGTCACTTTGAGTCCCAATGACTTCAGAGCTGAACCTGGCCAGGAGCACTGCTCACAGCTGAGACCATATTCCTCATAATTCTGGAAAATATAACGCTCTGTAAGCTTTTTGCCATTTGGAAATTAAGACAGAGCAGCCCCAATCAGCCTCTGATTTCTCATGGAAGTGTTTCCTAATGCTTGTGTCCCTCGCTGTGCCTGCCCTCTCCTACTTCTCTTGCCCTCCTGTAACTTGTGAATCTATTGATCAATTTTATACAAATTGAGCAAATGATAAGAAAGCTCTGAGATACTGAAATGTTAAAAGTTTGTGAGGTCTGTTTGTAATGCCTGAGAAACATTACAGCACCAGCCTGCTCATACTCTGGAGTCCCCATATGTGATCAGCCCCAAAAAAGACTGAAGCTCCTGCTTCACCTTTAAAATCAATCACCAGAGAAAAAGTGGAGGGATCCAGGCTTTATTAGTTTTGCTGTTCACAGACTAAATCACTGTGCTAAAGCTCATGGAGAAGTTAATATTCTCATTTCTAGCTTTCTACAGGGGCAGGGGGAAGGTGTTTAGCAGTGGGAATCTGGTTTCTTCTAAAGGCTCTGTCAGATTCCTGGTCTGTAATGCCAGAACCTTTTCCTATGCCAAGCTAGGAAGCTGATGCTTTTGGATGCAACCTTTGCAGCAGCAGCAACTACCCATGCAAGGGATGCAGCTCCTGGTGAGCCCCTGCCTGCCCCCAGAGCTCTCTCCATGCCCATAACTTCTTCTGGAAACTTCCTGTGAGGACAAGGAAAACCAAGGGCTGAGCTTCTGGAGCTCTCCAGGGGGAGCCAGCCTTGCCAGCTTTTCCATTATGCTATTTGTTGCATCATCTCTCATTTCAGTAGATGTGAAACCTAAAAGGTAAAAGAATACTGTTGGAAATGCGGTATTGGAGGGAAGCCCTTCCCCACCCAGCTCTGCTTACCAGGCCTGGGAGCAGAAGGGATCACAATTCACTTCTGACTCTGTTTTTTCCATGCAGTAATTCCCAAAGAAGTGTCCCTTCTTTAAGCTGTCTTTCTTACTTTTGGAATTTCACTCCTCCTTGCCTCACTGCCGGGACTATGAGGCCAGTTTGTGGCTTTTCATTTCCCTAAATTGAGTTTCAGCCAGTGCTGCTCATGGGGCTTTCCAAAGGGAGCCGAGGTGTGAGTTCTGCTGCAGCTCCATCCCAGCTGCCATAACACCATTCCTTCCCCTGTCACTCCCTTTTCCTGGTGCTGGGTGTTTGGAGGACTGAAGGAACTAGAGACGTAGATTGGGAGGAGACCTCAAGCCCATCAGGTCTGCTCACACTTTCCATCAGCTTGCTGGGCTTGCCCAGCCAGTCTGGCTCCCAGAACAGCTTTTTCTCCCCCCATTTCAATAAGCTGGACCTGCAGCCTTTGCCTTCGGTTTTGTTTGAATTACTGTATGTGCTAGGTGCCTCACAGGTGTGTACCAGTCCTTAAAGGCCATTTCTTGTGCCCTTGCCTTCACCAGCAGATCTCCACATGCTTTCCAAAAGGGGTTGACATTGCTGCTCTGGTTCTCAGTGGGGAAGCTGAGGCAGGGAGCAGGTCTGTGTTCAAAAAACATGTAGATGTGGCACCTGGGGACATGGTTTAGTGGTGGGCTTGGGAGTGCTGGTTAAAGGCTGGACTCAATGATCTCAGAGGTCTCTTCCAACCTAAAAGATTTTGTTATTCTAGGCAGAGGCTGACCTGGGGAGGGAAGCACAGTCTCGTGCATGCTGATGGCAAACATCTCTCAAGCCATGCTGCCTGGAGTGTATAATGTTCCTGCTGGAATTCACAAGCCTCCTCTGTGAGGGGACATGGAGCTGGCAAGGCCGGCTCTTGATTCATCTTGTGCCCAGGGCTTGCTGCTCCCTGAAATCCTCAGGCACTTTTTAAATGCTGTCTGTCAGTTATTCTTTGTGGGCCACCAAGCAGGGGTTTCTCATGTTGGGTCAATTCTTAATTAACAAGGCTTAACAGGACCTGGGTCATCAGCCAGAAATAAGGCCTTGCTTTAGCAGGAGAAACATCGTTTATCACTTCCAGTGCTCTGGTTCTGCAAAAACCCCTGGGGCTGTGATGGCTCCTGGGGCAGCCCCAGCTCTGCGCGTCTCCAGATTTCCAACACTGGGGTTTTATTCCATTCTCCTCTGACTCAGCCTGTAAAAATCTTCCTTGCTACTGCACTGTGAATGCAATGCAGTGAGATGGTTGCATTTTACTCTAGTTCTCTTTTCATGGTGCAGCTGGTTTTCATAACCAAATAAAATATCTGCTGACATGAGCATCTTCTTCAGGGACATTGTTCTGTGTCCCCTTGGTGATACCCACGTGCCTTTCTCTGGGTGTGGACTTACGGCTTTGTTGTCCTGGTTTTTCTTCACCCCCTCAGGCTGACCCCAGTAATGAGAAGTGAATTATTCCCAGAGGCAAAATGTGGGGTCAAAAGCTGCTGCTCCCCCCAGGTGTGACATGGTCATGTCTGTCACCCCACAGCCACCACGGGACAATGCCAGCAGGCAGATCTGTGCTGGTGCTGCTGGGGCTGCTGTCATCTGGCTTTCCTAAAAGAAATACATATATATATATGTGTGTATATAAGTATATATATTTATATTGCTCAGTGTTTACCCAGGAGCAAGGAATTTCCACTGCTGGAAATTCAGCTCACACATTCCCCACTGCAGCAATCCAGCGCCGGTCACAGAAGAGCTGGGAGAGGAATGCTTCTTGCTAAAAATAAACACAGGAAGGCTGGCTATCAAGACCTTTTTTTGCCTTTCATTGCCAGCTTAAAAGGCTCCAGCTCACATGATCCTTTCCCCCAGGTGCTGGAAGCTGAAGGATGCTCCTCTCCGGTTCAGTGCTGCTTCTTGTGCCATCCCCTGCCATCCCTCTGTCCTTGTGGTCCCTGCCACGGGGGATGGATAGAAAGGGCACTCCCAGTGCTGCTGCTGGATTCCTTGGGTGAACAGAGCCACGAGATTGTGTGCCTGTGCTTTGTGCTGTGCTGCAGGCCCTGAGATCAGGAGTGCTGAAGTGCTGACACAAAACTGGCAGCTGAAACGTCCTCACTCACGAGGATCCGGGACCTCTGTGCTGTCTGTGCACAGCCCAGGGATTTTTGTTTCATTTTTTACTGTAACTACCTTCTATGGTCCATAAACTATATTGTTTTCATTTAATTCTGGGAACATAATGAATTTCTGTGGGCTTGTTTCCTGTTCAATGTAATATCTTTGCTAGATGTGAGGTTTATTTCACAAGCTAGTTATAAATTCGTTCAGACTTGCAATTGTTTCATCTTGGGAGCAATCAATAAAAAGAAACATGAGGGAGATTTTAGACCCTTCACATCCACTGAAATTCAGGGATGTAAATCTGTCGTCTGACATTTTTTTTTCCTGAGTGCTGAGTAATGTTGGAAAAATGTTAAACCTCATACTGGTACCTCAGTGTGCCTGTGGAATGGCCAGAGTGTGAAATTCTCCCTTCTTTACCCCCAAAAGAGTCTTCAACATAAAAAAGCTCATTGGGTGTTGTGCAGAGGCAATGAAAAGCTGCCAAAAATGGAGGGTGTAACAGTGTCCGGGTCTATTCCTTGGACAACCATCCTTCATGTCATGCCCTTACCTCAGCTCAATCTACTTCGCCTATCCACACTATCAAGTGGATAACATCTATTTTTTCCCCAGTTTCCTGACAATTTAGGATAAAAGCTAACCTCCCTGGAGCTAATCTGCAGCTAGCCCTTCTGTGCCTCCTAGCAGAAATACCCATACTAAAGCTAACATCTGGCTATCAGCAAATAGATTTAGAACAGCAGATATATATTTAATTTTCTAGATTTATCCCCTTTATTTTTTTGCCAATAGTGAGAATGTGAGGAGCTGCTGGTGACTCTTTTGAAAAGCTTGCCAAAAAAATGCCTAATTTCTCTTCTCACTTGTGCAGGCCAGTTGCAGATTGCTGGTGGTGTCAGTCTGGCATAAATAAAAGCAAAACCAGGCACAGGCTCCTGAGGTCACCAAGAGCCACCTGGGACACTCCTTGGCATCCTGGTGTTTTTAGACTCAGCCTGGGGATGCTGCTTGTGCCATCAGGTGCTGCTGAAGGGGAAATAAAGCTATGGTAATGGAGCCCACTTCTCTTATGGCCATGCATGTCATTGGTTTTCTCCTCAGGATTGTTTCTAAAGCAGTTCTCAGCCCTTTTATCCATGCAAATGTGCCTTGTGTGCCAGTGTGCTGGGGTACAGCCATCTGGAGGCACGCAGGAACTGGGGGCAGGAGCCCAGAGCTGGTGGGCAACTGAAGCAGCCCCACAAAATCCCTGCAGAGATGCAGCACCCCACTCACTGCCCATAGGCTCTCCTTGCGGCCGTGGGATCCACTGTGGCACTGAGACTTCCATTTTTCTTGTTGCTTTCACACAGAGATGCTGATGAATCAAAATCGCATTGAGCATGGGCTGAATTTTATTTTGCTTGAAGGCCAGACTGCAGAAAGTTTTTTTTTTTTTTTTTTTTTTTTTTTTTTTTTCCTGGAGGTTGTTTTGCTCTGGATTTGAGAAAAGCATGGAGTGTGAAACAGCAATAACAGCTTGAGAAGCCCCTGTTCCCACTGTCTTGAGATGTTGTTATGACTGAGCGCTCTTCATCCATTCCAGTGCTAAACTCACATGGACCATTATTGATGCAGACGATTGAGTGGATGAGGAATTAATTTACAAGAACAAATTCTCCATCTAATGTATTTCCAGTCCTGAGACGCTTTAATTATAAGCCAGATCTTGCCACTGAAATCAGGGATAATTTAGGACCTGGTGTCATTAATTGAAAGTAGAAAAGTCTTTTAGCAGCAGATGAATGAATTTGTATTGATTTTGTATGTTTTTGCTGCCTACTTCTCTGCTCAGTTTCAGCCTCTCAGCCCTAAGGCTTAGAGATGGAGCAGCAATCTAAAGTCACAAGCACCAGGTGAAATGTGGACATTCAGGGTTCAGTGTCTCTAAAACTTCCCAGCTTTGTGTGGACAGCCTTAGGGGGTTTAGCTGAAATACAAAAAGAAAGGCCAGAGATATTAAACCCCAAAACTTAACACTGGCCTTCCAGCTCCTCAGGGTTTTTCCCTCCTTGTTCCCTCCTTCAGTGAGGTGCTGGTGGCCTGAGGCAGGACAAGGCCCTGTGTGACCCCAGTGCTGAGCGTGGGGCTCTGGGAGGGGGAATGGGTGCCAGGGGAAGATGAACGTGGAGCTTCAGGCACAGGGCTCAACTCTCCTTTGCCTACAGTGTGTGCTCCATCCCCTGAGCTGCTCTGCTCCCCTGGAGGAATGAGGGACGTCAGCGAGGGCAGGCTGCTCCTGAGTGTGCAAACACATGGATTTACACCTCTCATCTGGAGAGCTGTGAAGCAGAGCCCCACTGAACGGAGATCCAGAATAACTGGGAGTGAGCCTGGGCGTGAGCACAGATGTGGAATTTAATTCTTTTTTTTCTTTCTGTTTGAAGAATTTGTGATCTCAAGGGGGAGAGAAAAACTGACAAGAGACTCACTCCTGATTTTATTTGTGGTGAGGAGATGTCCCAGCACACAAGCTGCCACGGAAACTCAGAGGAGCATGAAGCAGAGCTGGCTGCTGGGCTGCATCCCAACCTCCTCCCTGTGACAAGGGGCTCCTGCTGGGGACCTGTCCTGCTGTGGATGAGCAGGTGAGGGGCTGCAGCTCCACTCATCCCACCCAGCTGGTGAAAAGGGGCCTCGCCCAGCTGCACACCCTCCCCTCGGTGCTGCTCCTGTCAGAGGCATGATGGTGTGTGCTTAAAAATCCCTGATTAACTGGAGGCAATGGGAATCTCATGTGCCAGGTCCACACTGGAGAATTTGTTCCGTAGTAATTTGTGCACAAATTAAAATCATCAAGTACAAAAACTTGTGCCTTATGGTGAATTCAAAGAAACAAAAAGCAGCAAGGAAGCACATTTGGAGGACAATTCAAACCCACCTTTGTGTTCAGCTCTGGCTGTGCTGGCTCACCCTGCTCCATCTGCCCAAAAGGGTTAGAAATGCAGTGTGGATTCCAGGGCTTTGTTCTTCCCAGAAGTTGAGGAAAGTCCATGAAATAGGTTTTCACCTGGTGTTTTTCTGGTTCTCTTTCCAGATCTGTTCAAGACACACAGGAGGGAAGGTACATGACAAAATCACTGTGGTAACAGACCTGAGGCTGGCTCACTTGGATGTTTCAGTGGAAATTTTGACTTGAAACCTTGTTTCCCAGTTTGATGTAAGCTTGTCTTTTGGCTGAGTTTTCTTCAGCATTTGCATACTTTTTTTCTTTTTTATCCTTTTCTTTAATTTAGTTTTGGCCTGTTTTGAGAGGGATTCTTTGTAACCTGAAATCCAAATCCCAGCCCACTGCTCTGTGAAGAGGCTCACAATTTGCAGTCCAGGGGAGCTGCTGCTCTGCATCCCATCTCCTGCCCAGAGCCACCCACGGGCTGCTCCTCCATGAGCATTTAGAAAGAGTTTACTCACAGAAGAAATTCTCCCTACCCGTTATAATTAGAGCTCAATTATGTCCACAAGTGCAACGATGGGCACTTTGCCTTGCTGTGTCAATGATGGGCTCTATCCTGTCCCACACACCAGGGTCATGTCTGGCCCTTCTGACATCATGGCAAAATCCTCATCCCCTGGGTGTATTTCATCCCCACTTTCATTTCTCACTATTTCTCATCCAATACATTAATTTATTAATCTTCTTTATTCCCACTTCTCTTCTGCCCCCCAGTAGGTTTGTTTAATGTTTAATTGATGCCCCTGATCTGGCTGTGCAAATAACTCTTCTGTTTATAGCAGGTCCACAGTAAATCAAACCTCGAGGTGAGGACATGGAAGCTTTGTATGGCAGCAGGGAATTCAGGTCCTTTCTCCCTCTCAGTGTCTGCCTCCTGTATATCTCCACATTTGTGATCTTGCCTTGAAAAAATCTGTAATGACTCATTGCCTCTCCTGGATCTACTGTCAGTAACACAGTTATAACCAGTTAATTAACTGCAGATTCTAATTATTTAAAGTTCAGTCCTTTCCTGTGATTTTGCTGTTGCAGGAGAATACCAAATAATAACCATGCTTTTCAATATACCCTTGTTTTATTTTTCTTGGGGAACATACAAAAGTTATGTGTAAATATTTCTTTCTCCAGCAAGCTCACTTTATTATCCCTTTTCCTTTAGCTTTCATTAAAAACTGCTCCTGCCCCTTCTTTAGTTTGAACATATAAATAAATAAGGCTTGATCCAAACAACCTCAGCCATAAAAACCTGCTTGAAAAGAAACTCAGGCAACTACCACATCTGGAATAATAGTCAACATATTTTAGAAAGAGACTTCATTTTTCTCACACAGGATACTAAATCATGATGGCTGCATGTGCCAGAAATAACACAGTGGGATATGACTATGGGAGGACGTGAACCTATAATGAGGTTCAATAAAGTACTAATCTTATGGGGTAATGCAATCTGGTTTGCTTTTGCTTAAAGAAAAGCCTGTGTGTGTTTGTGTTCATACACACTGGTGTGCCCACAGCATTTCTGCCTCCACACCTTTCAGATTAGGGCTCTGCATGGGGATGGGTACTTCAGTGGCAGCCCCGAGCTCGATGGGAAGTTGGTGTTAGGGTTTCAGGCAGCCACAGGGTCAAGAGCTCCTGGGACAATGGAGCTGGAAAAGGCATTGCCAGGGCCTCGTGGCAGGGCCTCAGCACTGTTGCCACTACCCTGTGTTAATGGGGGCCACCTCTGGGGGGGCTCAGCAATAGCACAAGGTGCCAGGAGGGTTAGGGTTGGGGTTGAGGGAGTCAAAGAGCCTACAGCTCCAGGAACACTGGGGCTGGAAAAGGTGTCCCAAGGTGACCCCAGCAGGGCCTCAACATTGCTGCTTCTATATCTTTCTGATCTCTTCTAGCTGTGGTGTTGGGAACCTGAGTCCCAGCATCAAGCTGCTGCTAGGGTTAGGTTTGAGAGCCTTTAATCCAGATTCTGATGTCTTTTTCAAACTCTTTTTGCTGTTTTGCAATGCAAATAAATATTTCAAAGCCCATTAGTTCTTTTCCAAGTTAGCTTCATTCCAAGAAGGATGATGGATTCCAACTGCCCTATCATTTCAGTGGAAAGAAATCCAGTGGGACAATGTAGAGTTGTGAGAGAGCAAGAGCTTTACCATCTGCTGAGCATCTCCAGAGGTGCTCAGTAGTTCAGCATGTTTTCTTCAGGTTTGTCATTATCCTTTTTCCTCCCGTTCATCTCCAGTTAGAAGGGGATCCCCTAATTACAAAGACTGGATTTTAAAGTAATCCCTGACCTTGGGGAGATAAAGGATGGGTCTCTTTTTACACCTTGGAAATGGGGCACAGATGAAGATGACAACAAGAATGAGAAATACAAGAAAAAACTAACCAAAGAACAGCTATGAATTACAGAAAATGCCTTCTAATGCTAAAAACCCATAACCTGAAGTTGCTAAAGGAAAATTTAAAAATTCCTATTCCTTCAGATGTTTTTTCTCTCTGTAGAGGAAGAAGACTGGCAGGAGTGGTTGCGTGCCTACTAAGAGGAGACAGGGTTTTTCCTGTTTTTTTCTGGAAACCCATTTTCCTAGTAATATCCTTCACCAGCTTCATCTCCACCATCCAGGGTGCAGCTGTGCAGTGGGCAGCATCTCTGGCCTGGAAGGATGTTGCCAAGGTCATTGCACACAAACCCAGGATGGAGGATCCCATCTTGCTCTTCCTTCCCTTCCCTTGCAGTTCTTGCAATCCCAGTGGAGGAGGCGCTTTGCTTCTTTACTTCCAGCTGATGTGAAAACAGGAAAATATCTGGGCCAGGGCCCCAAATCTCTGGAGCCTCATTTAATGCATTAGTGGACATTTTAATCCCACACCATTCTTCCTTGCCTTCTCCAACTTTATCTGCAGGAGACTGGTACAAATATATTCAGCACTTGGGTTTCTTTTGACACAAGAAAGGCTTGACACATGGATACTTTGGCTCAGGGAATGCTGTCCCGGGTGGCTTTTATCAAACATAACTCAACATTTCCCCAGACATCTTGATCACCAGTACAGTACCAGCCCCTCTGAGCATGCAATTTACTATGCTGTAAATAAATCTAACTTTAGCCAATAGATTTTTTGCCATGTAATCAGTCTGCTTTCATAAAAATTCCCTTCTCTTGGCATTCATTCACACATGCCTTACAAATGTGCACACTGTGTTGAATCAGATATGTGGGAAATATATATTTTTTCCATATGGATCACAATATGCCATAAAAGGTTTTCCCCTGCCCCCCTCTCCCCTCCTCACAGTCTCTTGAGGGCATATATCATAACAATTGAAATCTGATGAGAAAATGAAAAAATGCTTGGTGTTCATATCTTCCAAGTAGTTTTCCAGAGTCCTGCTGCTGAAAGGGACATAAATCATCATCAGCACTCAAACAATGTTGTTACCTGAATATACAAAACAAAACACAACTTGTTTCTTGCTACTGGAAAGAGGAAAGTACTGCAGCCAAAAAAAAAAAAAAAAAAAAAGGTTTCAAATTGTCAGTCAGGCTATATTTAGCTGGAGAAGTTTAGCTGGAAAAATTACGCATGCTAGAAGGAACAGTAGCCAAAAAGGGGGTGCAGCCCATTACAGGCATCTACCTGCGTGAGGAAGGAAAGCTGGAACATTCCAGTGCTTTTCCACCCTGGATGATGTCCAAACTGGTGCTCACCCAAATCAGCATCCCTCAGCCCTGGATGGACTTCCAGACATGCTGGGGCACGAGCAGCATCCTGTGAGATAAAGCAGGGCGAGACCCC
This sequence comes from Anomalospiza imberbis, assembly GCF_031753505.1. Classification (NCBI taxonomy): domain Eukaryota; kingdom Metazoa; phylum Chordata; class Aves; order Passeriformes; family Viduidae; genus Anomalospiza; species Anomalospiza imberbis. The sequence continues at coordinate 9,684,138 of NC_089695.1, forward strand.
TGCTGGCAGCTCAAAGGCACACGAGGTGCTCCGTCTGCCTCCTGCTGTGGGATTCTCTCTGACCCTGGCACCGAGGAGAAGGGGACAGAGCTGCCAGCAGAGCCCTTCTTCAGACTCATCAAACCTCCAAGGTGACAGCGCTGAAATCTTCCTGCAAGATCCTCCTAGCACTGGTCTGCTCTGACATGTCCTCTTGCCAAAATGAAACTAGTAAACCCAAAAGAAATAAACCAGTAAGAAGTCTTTCACTAAGAGATCACTTTTTAAAAAATGTTATCTTTGTAATTGAAGTATCTGAAAATGACAAACTGTCTCTGGATAGCTCTGCAGACAGAAAAAAAAATAGGTGATAACTGTTATGATAACATCAGCCAAATCATTCACTTCCTGCCCCAAATTTTGAAGTTATGCTATGAATCAAAAACCAAAATGCCTTGAAAATATCCATCAGGTTACTGTGTTTGAGGAACACTTTCCCAGAAACTGCACTCTGATCCAGGATATGCCATCAGCTGGAAAAGGAGGATAAAAGCTGGCATTGAGTTACAATTTGTGAGTGACAGCAGCGTGCTCTGTGCAGCACCTCTGCTTTCCATCACAGGCAGGTTTAGCATCCTTTGCTCCCCTCAGCAAACACAGGGACACTGACTGGTTCAGGATCTTGTTCTAGTTTGGACAAATTCAGCCACAGGACTGCAAATAAAACTCGTGTCTCCTGATCCCATCCTGCTAACTAGCTGCATGATTGTCCTCTGGCAGGGTGCAGAGGGCTGTGCAGCAGAAAAGAGGAAAATCAGTCTCCTTCCAACAGCCCACTGGTACACCACGGCATCTCCTCTCCCCACCGTGAGCCACCTACATCACCTCAGGGTGGCTCCTGAGAAGGAGCAGGGGTTGTGCATAAGCAGGAGGAGAAGGTGGCTTTCCCACACCGCAGCTACTAGTCCCAGCTTTCTGGCTCCATCTTCTGGAAGAGAGACAAAGTAGAGATTTCTCAAAGCCTGAGCTTGTATAATGAGTTTATAACAATGCCCTGCAAATGTGGGCCCAGCAATATGTCTGGCACAAATAAATCCTTTTCATAATGTATGAAATTTGTAATTAATCTCTGTAATACACCTCTACAAGAAAAAGAAAACATGAAAGGAGGGCATGGCCATGTTTAAGTGAAACCCAAACTGCAGGTAAGGAGCAGGAGAGGAAGCATTTCAGGGCTAAACCATGCAGGTTGGCTGTGGTTTTTTTGGATGTATCAGACAACAAAGCCAGCAGAGAAACAGCATTCTGTCTCCTTTTTAAGTCATTTCCCAATTGGTATGGGATGACAGGGGATCCAAAGCAAAAAAAAAAAAAAAAAACAAACCACTGTGGTCACTCAGTGGCCTTTCAGTTAGGAAAAAAAAGAAGAGAAATAGCTAAAATATTATTTCAGAGCTTTGCTGAAATATACAGCCTCAGCATGCAGAGGATGGGGCATCCCAAGTGCACAAATTATCAGCCCAGGTGTTGCCATTTGCCCACCCAGTGTCAGGATGCTGCCTGAGGGATACAGAATGCTTCCATTTAAGATGCAGTGGGTATCCCACAGCCTTATGCTCAGTGTCTGCCAAACAGACTCCCCCTCCAGTAGCTGCATTTTGGTTTATGCTGCCAAATTTAGGTTTCTGTGCTTGGGCTCCCTTTGGCTGTGGGATGCTTCAGGTCTGGAGTACACTGAGGCAGTCAAGCACAGGCTCCAGGAGCACAGGTCTAGAAGTTTCATGTTGCTCTTTTGTTCTGGGGGTGTGTTTTGCCTGCAAATTCTAAGTCCTGCAGATTCTATTAGAGGTACTAAATAACTTCCTGTAACTACTGTAATTGCACAAGAGCATCTTTGCCCCTCTCAGAGCTGCAGTGCCATACCCAACCTGCCTCAGCAAAAAGGAGTCTTTGTAGAATCCCAGAATGCTTTGGGTTGGAAGGGGCCTTAAAGATTATCTTGTTCAAACCCCCTATCCATGGGCAGGGACACCTTCCACTATCCCAGGTTGCTCCAAGCCCTGTCCAGCCTGGCCTTGAACACTTCCAGGGATGGGGCAGCCCCAGCTTCTCTGGGCACCCTGTACCAGGGCCTCCCCAACCCCACAGGGAAGAATTTCCTTCTAAAGTCCAATCTAAACCTGCTCTCTTTCCATTTAAAGCCATTCCCCCTTGTCCTATCACAGTCTCTCTGTGTAAAAAGTCTCTCCATGGTTTTGGTAAGCTCCCTTTAGGCACTGGGAGGCTCTAAGCCTCCTTGGCACTTTCTCTTCTCCAGGTGAGCACCCCCGGCTCCCTCAGCCCCTGTCCAGCCCTCGGAGCATCTCCACGGCCTCCTCCGGACCTGCCCCACGTCCTTCTCGTGCTGGGGACCCCGGCCCCGCGTGCCGTGCTCTGAACTTTTATTTATCCTCACGGACAGAAGTCCTTTCTCCTGCCGGCTCCAGTTTAGCTTTGTGCCGGAGGGTGGAGCTCGATGCCAGCGCTGCCTCCCTGCTCCCGCTGCCGCGGCGCTCCCGGGCTGCGCCTCGGGCTGAGGCACCGGCTACAGCCCGCGAGGATGCTCCGCCTCGGGCAGCACCGCCAGCTGCCGGGATGAGCCGTTTGGGGAATATTCCACCTCAACTCACCCCGAACGCAGATCCCTGAGTTTGGCCTGTTTCTGAGGTTTTTACTTAACTCTCTACAGGTTACTTGTAATGATCTTCTGCCTCACACTAATCAAATTTAAGGATATATTAGGTGTTAAATATGTTAAGGATTATTGTTTCAGCTTTGTAAACTCTTACGTGGTTAAAAAAATAAATAACACAGAATCACAGAATGGTTTGGGTTGGAAGGGAACGTAAAGCTCCCCTCACTCCAACCCCCCTGTCATGGGCAGGGACACCTGTCACTAGACCAGGTGGCTCAAAGCCCCATCCTGCTTCTGCAACATCAAAGTCTTGAGCAAACCAGAATAAATTCAAATGCAGTGACAATTTCCCAGATTTCTGCAGAGAGAAAGGTGGGCAGAGGGTCTGACTTTTGGGGCCAGCAGCCCTTTATTTCCCTTACCAGTGCTATTTCAGTGTCTCCAAGGACATCCCCACCATGTTCCAGCACAGACAAAAGCTTCCTCATGGTCATGTATCCTCATTATACCCATCAGTGTAATAACGTAGATTATTAATGTTTATCCTATTTAAAAAGCAAATTTTCCAGTGGAGAGATTGATGCCCTGAGCAAGCAGCAAAAGACTTCCATAGCTACACTGCTGTTGCTTTAACTAGACATCAGTCCTGAGCCACCAGAAGAGAGTGCAGTGAAGCACTTATGCTTACTGGAAAAGCTGCAGAATTTAATTCTGAAATGCCCAGAGATACACCAAAAATGTGCAGAATGAATTCCCAGCTTTTTCAAAGGTCTGAGGATATCTAATCCCGCAGGCATCTTGTGCATCTCACCTCCTTTCCCTGCCCCATTGCCTCTCCACATATAAATCTGTGCTTCTGATGTGCGAGTTATGATTTTTAAATGCTTCTTTTGGCAATGTGTGGTGGTGGGATGTTCCAACTTTGCCTGGAGCCTGGAGAGGGACTCTCTCCTTGGAGATAGGTATAAACATGAGAGACTTGGCCAAGAACTTCCTGGTAGAAATAGCTATTCTCTGAAGCAGAACTCTTTAAGGAAAAAGCCAGGAAGCCAATTTGGACATCTGTATGGTTTTTGACTCAGATAATCGTAACCACGGGATAGTGACCTGAGCAAACAGCAAAGCAAACCACAGATGATCTGATTAGTTTTCTGCTGTGGACATTTTATCTGTATGTTCAACACAGAATGAAAGACCATTCTTCAAAGCCCTCAGCGTCTTTGGGGAAATCTTATGTCATTAGTCCCCATGGTGATGTCAGTCAAGCCCTACCCTGGCTCCCGGGCAGAGAAATCCACACCTTGTCCCAGCCAGCCTCCTGCACAGGCCAGGGTGAGTGGCTTTCTGCAGGAGGCTTGCAGCAGATATGATCATACTGCTAAGCAGCATTTTCTTGCTGCTGGAAGGCACTTTGAAAGCCCCTCTATCTGTTTCCTTCCTCGGGGATAGATAGGAGAGCTTCCTTCTTCTTCTAATTGCATTCCTAGGCAGATTTGGGAGCCTTGTAGCCTTGGAGGGACATAACTGTTGCTATTAAAATGCAAATAAATTTGAACATTTATTTTGGTCATTATGAATAATAAAGTGAGGGGATAAAGTATGAATACTGCTTTTTTATATGTCTTTTCAGGACTTGGAAATCTGAGAATGATTATAACAAAGAGTTTTTAGTGTCTCTTAGGTGTGGCAATGTAACCCAGCCCAATGGGATGTGGTTGGATTCCAAAAAGGTTTGTATGTCCTGTGGGTACAGAGATTGACTGTTATGCTCTTCCAGCTCATCATGGCATGGTAATGGTTCCATTAAGCATTTAGTAAATTTAAATAGCTTTCTAAATTTCCAGCAACCCTTTGGCCAAGTAATGTATTTTATATTTAACATAGGCAACAGTTGCAACATTTAAATGTTTTCAACATGCAGGATCTGAAAATGCTGTGGGATTAATTTGCTCCCCTGTCCTGCTTTTAATCTGCAAACTGTGTCAACAATGAACAAGAGAGGGGGAAAAGACTGGGTTTTATGGGCTGGCAGTCACAGACTACCTGGTATTTTTGGAGAATTGGCAGGTCCTCCCCTAAAAAACCTTGCTGTCCCTTGAGCCTTGTTATTATTTGGCTCTTTATCAACACCATCTTCACCTTTTCCCTTCTAGTTTGCCTTCAGATGCAGTTATTACCAAATATTCAGGTTGGTGCATTTACCAGCTTGTTGCACAGTATTGGTCTCAAGACAGCAGCAATTTCACTTTTACTTTGCTCCCTTCATGTTTTCCATCGTGACCCACAGCTTTGGTCACCCGTTTTTCCTATCCTAGGAAAAAGGTGGGAGAGAAATAAATTATGGGCTCAAATTTCAGTGCATTGAGAAGTCATTTGGTTCCGACTCGTCTCCAAAACCATGAGCCCATCTCCTTTGTGTGTGAGGGCAGGCTGGAGTTTGGTGTGGCCCCGGGAAGATCCCATTCTGACGGGCGCCATGACAATAAACATGTTAATTAAATTAATTAATTTCAAGGGGCAAAGGTTCAGTGGGCGGGTGGTGCTTTTGTATTTCCAAACCAGTTAACTCAGCTCAAATTCAAAGCTGACCAAGACAGATCTGCTTTGACTGGCAAACCCCAGCGCTCTGCAGAGCCACAGCCATGCTCTTTGTACGAGCCTGGCCCCTGCCAAGCCTCTGTGGCTGGGATGAGGCATGGCCTTAGGTTAGCAGAAATGCAATAAGATATCAAATTAGTTGGGGCTCTGTGTCCTTTTTGAAATCACTGGGAGAATTGTGATGCGCCAGGGTGCAGAGTGCTATTCTTCCTATCTCTTAGCACCATTGTGCCGGGGTGAACAAAGCCAAGAGGTGTAATTTAAAGGTGCTGTGACCTCCCATGAGCAGCTCTCCCCATTGTGAGGCCGGTTTTGTTTTCTGTATGTGTTTTTTTTCTCCACTGAAATCTCCTGATCATAAATATGCATGAATAAAAGAGCCAGGGGAGAGGAGGGGAGGGGGAAGGGGGCTCATAACCAGCTTGGATAAAGTCCTTTTCTAAATTTTCCACTCTCAGCTTCCTGACGTCGAATGAAATAAGGGACCACACCACCGGATTAGCTCAGCCGGAGTTCCTATTTCCAATTGTAAAAGCAGAACCCTGGCATCATAACAATCATTATAATTATCACTTGCAGAGGGGTCTTATCATATAACAGCTTCTTTTTATTCGGGATGGAGTGGGACTAAAGGGGGCTGGGGGAGATAATTCCAACCGCAGGGGTTTGCGTCTTCATTCATCACTTTCCAAACAAGCCAGTGGAAAATTGAGGTCCCTGAGCAATTTACAGATTACAGCTCTCTCCTGGTACAGGGACGTGTGTGCACACACAGGCCCGCTGCACACATCCCACACAGACCAGGTACGCTGTGGGTGACCGTCAGAAAGAGGGATAAAAAAGCTCCCCCCGCCCTGCTTTTCTGCTCCAAACTCAGGCAGAAACGGACGTAACCTTCCCTTTTAAGCCTAGCAACTCCAGCCTGGCCGCACAGCTCCTCCTGGATTAATCTTTCTTTTTTTTGGCTCAGTGAATTGTGGTCAAGGCCATTGTAACGTGAGTGCTGCCGGGGCGCGGATTGGCTGGAGGAGGCTCAGAGAGGCCCCTTTTCACAGGGGACTAATTGCTTTAGACCACCAGTATTTGGGAGCTACAGATGTCTTCCTTAATTTGCCTAGAGAGCACAATCGGCCCCATCTGTTGCATTTTTTTCCCCCCTCTGTCTCTCAAGTCGCCTTCTTCCCCCTGTCTGCAAAGGCCTAAATTGAAAACTCATCAAAAAGTAATACAAGAGCAGTTTGGCTGGGAAGCTGCTGCCGTGGGGCTTTGCCTTTAATAAAGGCCCCCCTGCTACTTTTACACATGGGTTGGGGAGCAGAGAAAGGAGGAGGAGGAAAGCAGAAACAACCTAGAAGGAGGAGAAAAAAAGCTAAAAACTAACAGCCAGATGGGATATTTGGAGGCTGGATAATTTGATGTGTCATGGCTGGAGGAGAACAAGGGGCAGCCCCTTGTTTTCCGTGTGTACACACAACAAAATAGATGACTTCTAGAGATGGGAAGGGAGAGGAGCCGGGGGCCGGCTGGGGGATCTGCACATCCCGGTGTCGCTGGCGTGGGCAGCAGTCAGTGCCCTGCAGTTCATGACTTCCCCAGCGCACACCTCCAGGAACACAGGGAGATGGACAAGGGTCAGAAGAAGGGAAGGGGGAAGAGGAGTGATGAGCCTTTGCCCTTCTGCAAAGACAGAAAGTTGTCTTGGCCTGGAGTTGTCTTGGAGCATTTGTAGGCTGTGGACTGGGGATGCTGCTCTGCACCTACCCATACCAAGAAATCAGAAGAGGGTGTTGCTTTCTTCTTGCTTGGTCAGTGCTTCATCTCACACCCAGCTCTAGGCAGAAAGAGAGGACAAGCCTAAAAAACACTTAAAATATGAATTGGAAAGTTTGTGGGGAAAAATATATGTCATTTTTCTTCAAAATTCCCATCTTGGCCATCTCAGGACGCACAGAGAGAGCATCATAAACCCCCACACTGCTTAATGCAAGTAGAAATGGTGTTTCCTTCTGGCAAATTTAGAGCTGGTGCTCTGTGGGGACATGGTGAAGTCACCAGCCACCCCTGACCTGGTGTGTGCTTGGTCTCTGCCCCTGCAAAAAGAAGTAGATCTGCTCACAGGCTATCTGGGAGAGAGTAAATGTTCCCCCATCAGTGACATGAGTCAGGTGGGAATTTAAATCTCCTAGTCCCAGCCTGATGACACCTGAAAGCAACTGCCTGGGCTTGAAGGAACAGCCTGTTTCAGCTCACCTGTGATTTATTTCACAGAATCATTGAACCACGGAAAGGTTAGGGCTTGAAGGGACATAAAAGATCATCTAGTCTCAGGACCCCACCCATGGGCAAACATTAGACTATTTAGCACAGATTTTTCTCTACTTTCCTCTCTTGCCTTAAAATAACTTTTTGGTGAGATAAGTCTAAGGGAATGTGGCAGGCTGGTTGTATGCTTGCCTGTATGCTAAAAGAGAAGTTTTCCAGTGATGGAGAAAGCCCCACACCTCCTCCTTCCACCCAGCCAGTGCCTGTTGGCTGCCCCAGTGCCTGCTTTGCCAGGGATGGCTGCTGCAGGGGCAGCAAACGTTTTGGTCACCCTGTGCAGAGGAAGGCAGGGAGCTGCCCGTGCAGGCAGCCCAGTGTGTGGCAGCTGTGCAGGTGAGAGGTGCTTCCTTTCTGGGCTCTGTCCTGAAACCTGAGCCCAGGTGCCAGTGCTATTGCCATCAGCACTTGATCAATCATTCCCATTTCCTGTCTGCTCATCAGGCATCTCCCCCTGAGTCCTTGGAAAGCTTTTGTTTAGATGTCCAGTTAGGGAAGGAAGAAAATGTCCATTTATCTTGAAGGACCCTCTGAAAACAATGTGAAAGAAATCACGGCAGAAGTTTGGTGCTACTGCTGGGAGTCCTGCAAGGAGCAGTCTGTGGGCTTGGGAGCCGTGGGATGGAGCCAGCAGCTCCCATTCTGCTGCAGGATAGCTTCCAGCCAGTGCCAACACCTATTCCCAATTTGCTTACACTATCAGCAGCTTCTTTGTAGCAGAGGTTTCCTAAAGAGAAGGGAAAACAGTGCTACACTGGCAGCTGTGAGGTGGAGGCATGGGAAAAGGTGCTTTCACTGCTGGATTGTGGGATCCACAAAGCACCCCACAGCCCCTGGGCTGGGCAGAGATGGGGAATGGGAGAGCTGCAAGGGCACTAGTAGCTGGTTTCTATGCACTGCCATTCTGCTTGGGAGTGAGGAAATTCTCCCCCCGGGGAATACTGAAGGTTTATCTGTCTCATTGGGCTGAATGAGGTCCCAGGTCCCCTTCAGTGCTGAGGAGTTCTTGGAGAAGTAACACCACAAGCAGCCTTTATTGCTGTCCTGACTTTTCTTTCCTTATTGCTTTGTTTATTGCTTTTTGCTTTCCCTTGGATACCCCTGTTTAAAAAACATGTAATTATTGCCTCTCCTAAAGGAAAAAAAAAAAAAAAAGTCAGTTTATCAAACTGGGAAAGTCTGGAAGCATTGGTGAAGAACAAAGACTGAAGTACTGGGGCTTCAGAGCCCAGGCTGTGTCCCAGGAGTGGAACCTCAGATTTAAAACCCACAAGCACAGCTCTGTGCTGGGGCTGATCACTTCCCAGGGCAGCCTTCTCCTTGGGGAGAAGGTGTGAATGGCTTCCTTGAATAAGTCACTGGATAGCCTTGGCCAGTCTCAGGCTGGCTGCTACTTCCTGCTGGCTGTTGCTGTCTCACTACTCAAAAACCGGATACTCTGTTGTGACATTTGTTTTTCCCCTGATGCATGTCAGAAAGTAAAACAGCTGTGTGCAGGCCAGCTGTGCCGGTGGGGAGCAGAGATGCTGCAGGCTGTGGGTGAGAGGAGAGAGAGCCAGGCTGGTGGGCACCCCTCTTGTCTGGCTGTGTTTCCTGTAAGGCTTAACATAAGGATCAGCAGTTGAAAACTCTCAGAAGGAATATGGCAATGATAAAAGGGAGCTCTGGTTCTTGTTGTCGAGGCAGCCCAGAAACTGTTGAAGAGGCACTGGAAAAGCCATTGAGCTTTTGTCTAATAACTTCTGTGATAATAATTAGCTCAGCCAAAGGAGATTTTAAAGGGGCTTTAAAGTTCTTGTTCAGTGGCTTGAAAGAAAAAAGGCAACCAGAGTCTCTTCTCATCTGAACATCAATGTGAATCCCACAAAATCCCATTATTCCTCTTTTATATAAGCAGTTTGATCAGTTCAGCCTTTTCCCTCCCCAAGGCAACAACTTTCCCCCTTTGTACATGTTTTCCCCTCAAAATCTGAGCACCTCACTGTGTACACACACCATGCCCAGAGCCCAACCCTTGCAAGTGGCACTGGCTTGCTGCCCCCATCATGTGAGAAAATGAACAGGTGGAGGTAGAGGAGGGAAATCTGCCTGCAAGAGCACCTGCATCCACCAGGATATTTTACTTAAAAGAAGAAAGAATTTGATACATATAAAAGCAAAATGCCCTCAGACTTTGCTTTAGCACCTGATGTTTGGAGACAAAACCAGATGGTCCAAAACTCACATCTACATCCAGAGCTAAGTGTTTGCAGTGGAAGTTAAAATTCTGCTAAAAATCAATGATTTGTGTATTTTTTAAGGGAGCCAGCTATGGAGGAGTGGAAGAAGAAATGCTGACGCCAGCCCAGATCTGTTGAGCAGAGACCTGTCAGTGCTTTGCATCTGCTGGAGACCTTCTACATGTCCCCTTCCCAGGCTGACTGAGATTCAGAGCAGCTGTATTTACTATCTGTATCTACTGGGAACATGCCAGGTTGGATGCACTCAAAGACAGGAACTTAGAGACAATTTGCTGCTCTTTGAACTCACAGGGGACACTAAGGCACCTTCCTCAGGAAAAATCAGTAAATATGGAAAGATTCACAAGACCCAAAAGCTCTACCAGTACAACCAGGGGTGGGGTATTTCAGCAAGTTTTGATGCAAGAGAAGGGGTGGGGATGGAGGCTGACCTCCAGTTGCTATATGAAGCACATCCCCATGGCAGCTGTTTTCCCTTGTGACTGAACAGGAGCTGAGTATATCCCTCCCATGCAGGTTGGACAGAGCTTTGGACAGAAATATGGAGGCTAAAGAGGCTGTGAGAAGGGCTGGCACATGTCACAGTGCCCAAAACGTTTTGCTGGGTTTGGAACTGGTGCTCTGCATTCCCCAGTGTGTGCAGAGCCCCAGACAAGCTGCAGTCCTGATGGCCAAGGAGTCTTCCTCGGTTTAATACCAACGCAAAGCACAACAGTTTGGAGCTGAGCAATACCCCCTCCAGTGTGGAATACAATCTCTCGCCAGGCTGGAGTGGCTCGTGTTGCAATGCCTCAAGAAACAGTGAGTTCAAATACAAACAAACCCCATTTTCTTTGCAAAATTTTCTCTTTTGAGTGGACTAGAAATGGCATTGAACTGAAGGCAAGTTTTGCTAGTAAAACATACTAATAAACTGCTTTGGAATCTCATAAACTGTGTTGTGTTTTTTAATGGGAAATAATAAAGGAGTCTAATAAAGTGTTGGTTTTTTAATGGCAATTTTTTAAGCGGCTGGAGCAGAGATCAGGAGTTCAGCCTCTTTCCTTGTTCTGTTTGTGGTATATTTATCTTCATGAAGAGAATGGTAGCAGGGGGATTTATTTTTCTGAATGAATGTCTCTAAGCCCCTCATACCTCCAGGGCTTATAGTAAGGTTGGATCCAATGACAGGAGAGTCAACATTATAAGCCCTTAGAGAGGGCTGAGTGCCTTGTAGATAGTCTCAAGTGGATGCGCTTTCAGCGTGCCGTTACCCCGGCTTACATTAGCGGCTGAAGAGACTTTGTCTGTCCCCGATGCCCTCGGGTGACCCGCGACCCCTGCGACTTCGCTCTGCCGAGATCTGACGCTCGCGCGAGCCCCCGGCCGAGGAAATGGAGAGGTGCATTGTGCCGCGGAGAAAGAGCAACACAAACACAGGGTGTTCTCAAAGGAAACAAAAACCCAGTGGAAAAAAACCCTCCCCAAACTGGCAGCGAGGGGCAGCCGGGGAGAAAAGCGCAGGCACACGTGCTCTGGGCAAAGCCACCCCAGAAACTCACTGCCGGGGGGATCTGGAGCCAAGCTGGCTCCTTCTGTCGTGGGGTCTCGGCTGCATTCAGGAGTGGCTGAGCAAGCTGAAGTGGGGGAACGGAACATGGGTTTCCCTGTGGGTTCTGTATTTCTAAATATAAAAAGAAAATAGGCTGGGTTTGCATTTGAGGAGTGCTTTGGGGCAGAGATACAGTGTGGAAATTGTGTGCCATATCCAGATGTCCCAAAGGAAAGCAGCAGAGCTCAGCCCTGCTTGTGTCTCAGCAAAACACGCTGAAGTTTCAGTTGGAGTTTCAAATGTCAAAAAGGGGCTGGAGCAGACCAAGCTCCCGTGCTGTGCGGGATGCCAAGCCCTGACCTGATGTCTTAGAGAGTGTGGTCACCTATAGGTGGATCAGACGGCCAGGCTGGCACTGTCACTGGGTCTGGCACTATCCCAGGGGCAGGGGATGGCAGTGGGGGCAGGCAGGATCGCTCAGGGGTCTGTAAGCTGTTATGCACAGCCAGCACTTCACTTTGAACCGTTCTTAGTGTCCAAGAGAGGCCACCCTGCCCCAAGCAGTGGCTCCCTGCAGGGAGGGATGCTTGTGCAAACAGCCACGTCCCTCCAGGACCTTTGTGCCGGTTTAGGGTGTTGAGGGTCACCAGCCTGCCCCAAACCCATGCCCAGCTGCTGCTTTCTGCCTCACTGAGACAGCGACATCCTCATACAGCCCCTGGCTACTGCGCAGAGAGTGCCAGACCTGTCATAAATCAGAACCAGCAGTGACGGCATCGTGTTCCCATCTCCTCCTTTGAAATCTGGGCTTCCTCCACCTGTGCCATCCATCCCCACCGGCTTCAGCCCCTGCTCGGGTTCTGCGCTTTGCAGCATCTCTGAGAGAAGCAGGATGTGCTCCACGTACTGCCTCTGTGGCACCGACAGGGACAGGGATGGGGAGAAGGTGAGAGTGCGGCACCTTTTCATCACCTTAGAGAGGTGGGACATGCCCCCTCCCGGCCCACCCAGCGCATCCGAGCCTGGTCCATGCATGAGAGCATTTTCCAGATGCCAGTGTGTGTTTAAAGTTTAAAAAGATGAGCAGAAAAGCCCGTGTCATGGGTGCCCGAACTAGAAGGAGAATTTTGCCGTCATGAGGGAATGAATGTATTGTCCCCAGAGCTGGCCAAGTGGATTTGCATGCTTAATTCCCACTAAGCATTTTTGAAGGAGTAATCTGATAAAATCTTCAACCTGCTGATAGCATAAATTTCATCGTATGTCCCTCATAAAAGGGCAGTGGGACTTCCAGCTCCCAAACATACAGACCAGGAGATGTGGTCACCCGCCGTGACCCGGCTGGATCCATCTCAGGCCAGAAGCCAGCGCTCACCATGCGCCGGTGGGGAAAGATCAGTGCGGCTGGGCACAGACGGAGGAGAAGAAGACTTTTATCCCATTGTTTTTCCCTGTGATTAATCCATCTAAAGTGCTCCTCTGAGCGTAGCCAACGGCAGTGTAAGAAAGAAGCAGTTTGAGCTTTGTGGGGCTTTTCTCTTCTCCTTTTCTCCCCCCTTTCCAAGTGTGCTTTACAAACATCCTCCCCGCTCGCCCTCTGTATTTGCAAAACCGTCTCCTTCTGCCCATGGCTCCTGATGAAGTCCTTGCAGAGCTCCTTGTCCACCTCCAGTCTTTTCAGCACGTATTCAAATTAACCCTTTTGTCCCATTCACACCCCCTTTCTTTGGCGGATATTGTGGCTTTGCCAGCAGCGATCCTGCAGCGGCTATTCTAATGTAAGTGCATTCTGGCAATGCCTTGAGAACCTGATCAAGATCATCCCACAATCCCTCCAAATTACAAAATGTTTACTATCATTCACCTTCCTGCAGCTTTATTTCGTGGGCTTTCTTCAAGGAGCGAGTGGGACGTGTGTGTTGCCAGAAGATGCCCCTTCACGTCTCCAGCTGATCACCTCAATGGGACCAGAGTCAAATGGTCAAGGCCATATGCGTATGAAAGCCTGGGCTGTGCTGCCAGCTATTCTCTCTAGCTCTGCATGGATTTCACACTTTCTATCCTGTTAGGATGCCTACCATTTACTTTAGCGTTGATTTTTTTATTCCATTTCTACGTCCTGTGTCATCTGGATTTAATCTAGTTAGCAGATTTTATGCCTAAAATTGCATTGTTAAAGGGAATTGTTTAAATGGGGACCGGTGGAGAACCCTGAAACCCTTGAAACAGGGGTATCCCCCCTCCTAACGCCAGCCACACATACCTCGACTGCTGCGGCCCTTGGCTTGGTGCGAGGGGCTTGGAGGTGGCTTTGCTTTCTTGAAAGCATCCATTGCTATTTTCAGAAGCACAAACAGATGCAAATGTCTCTGCAAACATTGCACAATGAGATGCAGGGAGAGGACAGCCTTTCAAAATCTCTGAATAGCCCTTCAAAGCAAGTCTAATTAGGGTAAGTAGAGGTAATAGGCCTACTTGCGTTTTTTACACTCGAATTTTTCCTCCCTCAAAGCCTGCAAGGCTCTTTTTCCCCTGTGGCTGGGGGGTGGTGGTGGTATATACCCTCTCCCATTTGTTTGCGCTAACAAATGTAGAGATGAAAAGAAGGGGGAGAGGTAGAAAGCGAGGGGGGGGGGAGTAGAAAAATCAATCATTTGAAAAGTCTTCTCTGTTAGTTTTTTTGGTGGCTTTTCCTGGTGAGATAGATAGCGGCAGAGCACGCAGCATCCTGGCTGGGGCCGGGTGTGGGGCAGGCACCAAAGCAGAGCCTGCAGCTCGTGTCATGTGGAACTTCAGTAAGTGAAAAAGAAAAGCAGAAGGTATGGGCTGAATACTTGGGTAAATCAGTAATAGAGCTAAAGGGCATATGCCTGTAGGGAATATGTTGGCATAAAAGAGCTTTAAGAGGGGCCATTCATACTGACAAAGGGAGATTTGAATTGCTGCCTTCACAATAGCATGAAAGGATGGGCTTGGGGTGTTCTGAAACAAAGTGGAAATCATACTGCCCTGAACGGCTCTAATAAGCTTTTAACTATTTTACATTATGGCATTACCTCTTTTTTTTTTTTTCCCCTTCTTCTTGTGAGCCGAGTGCCAGCCCCACTTAGAAGTGTGATTTATACTTTTTTCTTCATGGTAACTTTGGAGGAAAATAGATGGGAACTGAAAGGCAGTAATTCAGCTTTTTCAAGACAAGGAGGGGGAAATGCCATCATTTCTGAACGTCCCAGAATCACACCAGTGCGCTGAGCTCCCTGACTGCCGCCGGCAGCACCCTCGCACGTCTGGGCCGGGGATGCCGGCTCACGACACCAACCACCCGCCTAATTGTGCTCATTAGCAGCCCTGCAATCAGGCAGATATCGCGGTGCACTAACACTCGGTTACTGCACCGTGCAACTTAGGTGGGCTTCAGCGTGCACTTCAAAACCCGCAGATATTGCTTGGCAACCACCCCAACTTTCGCCATCAGCAGAGGTTCAGCATCTCAGCCTATATTTGGGGGGACCCGGGGGGCTGCAGCTCCCACCTCTGGCCTGGGAAGGAGGCAGTTGCCTGGCCTGCGTGTCGGGAGCCGCGCTGGCTTTGTGTGCGCTGGGGCTCCCTCCCCGAGCTCCCCCCAGATGGTGCGATCGCACGACTGCACTGTTAAAATAGAGCTCGTATAGACAATTAGCCAATTACTCACTCTGTCATTGCACTTTCTTCTTGTAACTGAGATGCAAACTGGACTATGTCTTCTTTGGTAGCTTCATTCATTGGCAGCATTATTTAATGACACTTTTGTCAGCTTTGGGTCTGCCCAAAGATTTCTGAACGTAGCTTTATGAACCCAGAAAGGGCGCCCCGCGGAGTGAAAGCGGACTTTGAACCCACAGACGATGCTAAAGACAATGAATTTCCCAAAGTCAGGGAAAGAAATCCAGAGCATGGCTACCACAGGGTATGTGGCTCAGTCCCTCATTGTCAGCAGCAGTGGCTATTGGGGAGAATAGCCCAGTAGCCAAAGGGGCTTGAGCATGTGGATGTGTGCACCACTTTCTCTGCTTAGATATCTCAGGAAAAATATCACGGCAAGTGCTACTGGGTCTTTTTAAAGATGCAAAGGTTGAGCAGTTGGAACAGCTCTTTTGGACCAGATCACTCAAGAGCCAAAGCCACTAAGGCTGGCCAAAATTAAGTTTTGTTTCTTTAACAGCCCAGTCTCAGCCCAGTTTAGCTTCAGCACAGCTGTGCAGAGCCACAGCCCCAGAACTAACACAGTGGAAATGGTAAGAGAGAGAGGTTTGGTTTGGGCATTTTTCAGGGAATAACAAATACTTGCCTACTCTCCAATGAAGAAAGCTCCATCATTTTGCATATATTTATTTGAAATGGGACAATGCTTTTATCATCCATAACTTTTTGGCAACAAGCATAATTAGTGGCTCTTACCTCTGAAGTTCAAGCCCATACAGATGCAGGGATGGCTCCTGGGTTATCTTTAAGAAAGAAGGAAAGAAGAGGAGAGAGCTAGAGCTAGAGCTAGAGCTAGAGCTAGAGCTAGAGCTAGAGCTAGAGCTAGAGCTAGAGCGAGGAAGGAAGGAAGGAAGGAAGGAAGGAAGGAAGGAAGGAAGGAAGGAAGGAAGGAAGGAAGGAAGGAAGGAAGGAAGGAAGGAAGGAAGGAAGGAAGGAAGGAAGAATTCTCATCTGTTTTCTTCTTGAGCACAGAGTTGCTGTGAGATTTATCTGTGAATCCTCCAAGCTGGATTAGAGTGAGGCATGCACTGGACATACACACTCCCACTCCATTTCGGGGTGTGGACAGTCACCATAACCTTCCCTCAGCTGATGATTCCCTTCCCAGTATCCCAGGTGGCTCCCTGCATCTCCCGGCATCCCAACAAGTGCTTCCCGGGAGAGCAGTGCAGGTGACAGCCGTGCTGGTGACAGGTAGCCCAGACCTGCCTTCCCTGGGACCACGGACCTCATTAGCTGCCACTTGATTTATCAAGAGGGCATTATGGCTTTGGAAGCTGACATCTTTTTGGATTGCAAATGGGAGAGGAGGAAACTGTACCCTGTGAAAAGATTGATTAAATACTAATTAACCTCTTTTCTTAGATAATGAAAGCACTTCAGTGAGCTGGATAAACACGATGCGCATCAGTTGCTCTCCTGGTGAAGCAAGGGGTAATTGAGAGAGCAATATCCATTACTGGTGTTGTGACAGGAAGGGTTTTCCTTTCAGATTACAAAAGACTTGTTGCAGAAGAGATGGTACTCAAATTGGAAGGAAAAAAGATACCGTATTATTTTATCTCTGGAGTTAAATCCCTTCAGTTTGAATACTGCTACCAATGAAGCAGAGAAACTGCATTTATATCTAGGGATTGTCAAGTGAAAAAGTAAGAAAGTAAATCAAGGTCTTAGGCTTGGAAGGGAGGGATTGGCTCAGCTGCTTGTAGTTGCTGCTCCTTGCTGGCAAGGTCTCTAGCTTTTCTAGGGCCTGAGAAAAATAATGTAGAGATAAATATTGCCTATTTTCTGTGAGTCCCAGAGACCAAGCTGGAAAGCTACAGGGGAAGAGATGCTTCTTCTGGTCCATGTTAAATTTACATCTGAAGGCCATGTCCCATTCTTCCACACAGACAGCAGTCTTGCCTAGAAGGACATTGCTTCCTCCAAAGTGAATATTTTTAAAGGAGAAATCCAGGTGGGAAAGGACTGTTTAGGGTAGTTTGATCAACTTTTACACGCAAATAGTGATTTTCATTATTTCTGACCCTGTATTTGAGACTCTCTTATCTGTGCATTATCCTGAAGGTCAGCATGGGGAATCCAACATGAAATGGGAATTTTGTCTTCCTCCATTTAATTTGTAACATTTGCCTTCTCTGTTTGGCCTCATTTATCTAAACTGTTCATTGAGGGCGCCCAGATCTCTTGGTCCCTACAACAGAGACAGGGACATACTTCTAATTCCACAGTGTCCCTTGGCTGTGTGTCTCTTCTCCTGCCACCTCCAAAAGTGTACTAACACTATCTTAGGTTTGGGATTTTGTATTTTCATGTTTGCAAATGTTGTCTTTCTTCAGGCTTGTCATCTCAATGGAAGCTGCAAGCTGGAAAAGCAAGATGTTCTGCCTGGTTTGTGCTGGGGTATAGATGCCAGGTGCTGCCCTAGACTGTCCTGCTGGAGGTATTGCTGATTTTATAAAGATTGCTGACATCTGCCACGCAGAGAGGAGTAAACAAGTGGTTTGTTTGTAAAAATAAGTCAAATTAACTCCTACAGATGGAACTTAATCCATTATTTGTGCAACAAACCATTAAGGCCAGTAATCACCTTGGATTGCCATTAGACAGCTTTAAATGCTTTCCTAGAAGGCAATTTTGTGAAATCTTCACGTTAAAGAAAAAGATTATCCTGGAATGTGTAGAATGTAATAATCCAAGAAAGAGACAGTGAAGTCCTGAGGACTCTGCCAAATCCTTGTTTGGGAAATAGAGGCATCAGTCCCCGCGGATGCTTCAATTTGTAATTAAGTACATCTCACAAGCATGAAGGAAGAGTGGAAGGGAGGCCATGCACTGACACAGGCAGGTCCTTCTCTTTAGCACAATGAGTCTCTTGGATTGAAAGCAAGGGATCAGGGGGCTGAACAGTGCAACTAAATGAATGAGCTCAAGCAGGGATCGTAGTGAGACACTCAAAGCATTTGCTTTCCAATTTCTGTGTTAGGATGCCAAATTTCTGGACTTGATTTTGACATTTCCATTTGGCAGAGTGCATACAAGTCTGTGTCTGTGGACCATTGATTACTGTGGACTGACCTGTGAACTCCTGATTACTCAAAGAATAAAATTAAAAGTCTTGCTTCCACAAGTTTTTACTCTCTTCAGAGCTATGCTGTGTGCTCCATCCTACTGACCTTTGCAAAAATCCCACTGACCTTTGCCAAAGTCCTACTGGCAGTCAATGAGTAAAACAATGGGGTAGGAGCTGAGTGAGAAGAGTTTCTTGTGCTTGTGGAATCATACACGTGGCATGGAGAAGGGTGGCATCTCAGTCCCAACCTCTCTAATGAGATATATCATTTTCCTTTTCAAATGAGAAGAGTTTCATAAGATTTTCTGGCAGTAAGATGGGAGGTTCTAACAGACGCTTTGCCCAGTCAAATAGAGGCAAAAGTGGGAGACCTGAATAACAACGAGTGCTGTGCCATCAGCATTTCCACGCTGGCAGAGAAGAGCATTATCCATTGGGAAGAGTCTTTTCACTCTTGTCTAGTGGATCTTAAACTGGAAGAGTGACAAGTGAAAAATAATAGTGATGACAATGGAGGAGCATTGCTCGGCGTGTGGAGCCTTGGTCTCACCAGCAGTGCCTCTCGTGAGCCCTTTGCCATGTCCCTTGAGAGAACAGGAACCTCAGGATGGGGGGAAACCCCTGCTCCCAGGGGTTCCCAGGCTCTCCTTCACCCCCTCAGCTCAGCCTCTCGCTCCTCACTGCCCTGGGGATTAATAACAAGGCTGGGTCCCACAGGGCTTTTCAAGGGATCTGTTACTTCACCATGGCCCTGTGACATCTGTGGGGTCTTCAGCAGGTCTTCATAGAAACCATTAGGCTTTTTGGCTGAGGAGGAAGAGAGAACAGGGATTAGTTGTTCATGGGCACTGCTACAGGGCTACTGGGCATAAACCTGGTTCTAATGAGTCATTTAATTTGTTAATCTAGATTTAAATAGCTTCTAGCAATGTTATTTGAAGACCATACAAGTAAGAGGCAAAGTATCAGCTGAAAGTATTTATGCAGTATTTTTGCATCTCTGTTCTGCTCACATACAGTGCTGACAGTAAATCTGCTTGGTCCTTAGCAGTTCTGCTCCTCCAGATGACTTCTTTTAATTGCATGTGCCACCACCAAAAAAAAAAGCTCCTGAAAATTAGTTCTCACCTGCTTCTGCTCTGATAATCTCTAATTGAGCATTTGAGCTCCAGAGATCTGTAATTATAATATTAAGTTTCATGAGCTCAGATGTGGTAGTGCAGACTGTGTTTTTCAGATCATGTACAGAGTAAAATCAAAATCTATGACAGATTGAGGCCCAATAATGAAAATCCTTCTGAGGATGCTCTTGTTCATAACGAAACATTAAGCATCACTTGAGCCTTAACACGGTAAGTATGACAGTAAGTAGGGCACCACATGGCATTGAAACTACAGAAAATACTTGTTACCCAAAACCTGTAGAGAATATTGCATTTGCAGTTACTTGCTCACTTGTTGAGCACAGGTAATTCACAGATAATTTCCAGAGCTTCAAATCCGTTGGAAAAGGATGAAACAGAGTAGTTCCAGCTGCTGAGGGCCCTTCTCATCAGAGCACACAAGCATCTTGTAGTTGGTAGGGGAATGTTTCCCCACAGTAAATCCCAGCAGAGAGAAAGTGGGATAATCCCAGCTGTGTTTCAAGAAAGTCTGTGCTGGATGTCTCCCAGCCAGCAGGGATTCCCTATCAATGGAGCCATCTCAGACTTTCTCTCCTAACTAAAGGGGAATTAAGAGAGATCTAAGGACTTGCAGAACCTCTTGGCAGAGGGTCCCTAATGCTTGCATGCCCTGGAGGTGGCTGAATGGATCCAACAGGGCTAAAGTGTTACCAACACCTATCAGCAGACATATGAAAAAATGCACATACACACATGCAATGTGGTACCAGGATTAAAAATCAAGATTCTATTTCAGTTATTTCTGAAGTCAATAAGGATCTTGCCATTGATTTCAGTGGGACTGAGACTGTTGCCTATTTACAGATGTTTTTTACAACAGAACAATCTGGTATTTCCAAAAAACCCATTAATGCTTTCATCAGCCCTAGTTAATGCTTTCATCAGCCCTATTTAATTCATGTATTTCCCCCCCCCCCCCCCCCCCCCAGTACTAATACAAGGAGATAATTTTAGTGCAATTAAAAATAGCCTCCTGTTTCCAGCCGGGGAAGCCTGTTCCAATTCACCAAACTATTCTTTTGATAAAAATAAATACAAACCCCCTCGTTGTAACAAGGGTGCAGGTTGGTCCTGCAGCCTCTGAATATGGGCATTCCATCTGTCCCAGCGGCAGATTTGTTCAACTATGTCTGAACCTATCACCGCTCCGGGGAAAAACTGTTCTCTGACTCATGTTAATGTATGAATCTAATTGTGTCCTCACGCAATTTGCAGCTTTCGTTGCCCATTAGGAACACTAACATCATACACTGAGTCCTGCTAGATGTATGGTCTTTATATACTGCATAATGTTCACAGATCTCTGCTGGCAGCTAAGAAAACACAAAAGAATAGAGGATATTTTGAAGTTTTGTGGAGCTTTTTTTTTCTTCTTTGAGATTGAAGTCCAGTGTCTTGGGACCCAGTGACTTTAGATGACCTTCCGCCTCCATGGACTGTACTAAATTTCAGCCCCTGGAGGCTCCTGCATACAAAACCTCCTGGCTTTCAAGGGCAGGTGCAAGCAAAGCTTCACTGCGTCACAGATTAAGACCTGTTACTGCCAGAATTAAATTTCAAAAATCTCTTTTATTTAACATGACATCATTAAGGAACTGCCCAACACTGGTTGACGGTGTCTTTAATTAATATAAGTATTATGCTACTATTAGGACTTCAAAAAAAATAACACTTTCCAGCATTTATAGTTACTGAGAAGCAGAGGTGGATGTGTGTCTGTATGGACATGCATATGAAAAGTGTGTCAAAGAAATATTTATCTACATTGCAGGCTCAGGCACTCACAAAGGAGGAAATACTGACACTGAAGCTCTGTGCAAACTTAATTCAGCTCTTCTCTCTCTAATTTTTGTGACAATTGTATGATCCCAAATTATGTTTTTGATAATACCTCCACCTTCTTCCCACAGGAGGGTTAACTTTCAGGCAGAGTTTTTGCCTGTGTGATGAACAGCTTCCCAGTGTTCTGTCTGATGCTTTCAGTGTTTGCCCTCTCCTTTTTCCCCACACCATGTATGATCATGTCCTAAAGAATTCCTTCCTGGGCTTTTACTGCAGCCCTGAGCATCTGAGTGCTTTGAAAGCTCTGCATAATTAAATGCTTAAATTCACTGATGAGGGGATGGTGGTATCCCAATTTTACAGATGGGAAACTGAGGCACAGAAAAATGAAAGTCAATTCATTCCATAATCCGTGCCAGTCCCATCAGAGATCTGATTTATTTGGGTTTGTACAACACTGTCTCTCCATCTTTCCCCACAAACTCTCTGCTAACTGCAGTACAGTTCCAATTCACCCATGTTTGCAGACGGCTGCAGAGACATGTCTTAGCTGCCTCATTTGCCCCATAAAACAAGGCAAAGAGGATAAAACTTGCTTTTAAGGGTCTGTGTGCCCAGTGCAATATGGGAACATTGAGCAACGCTAAAGAGAGACAGGATGGAGTCAGGAAGAATAGAAGGTAAGATTTCGGGGTCAGAGGGCTCCCCCATTGCACACAATTGCAGGAGAAAGAAAAGTTTGGGATTTTGCGATGGTGAAGCAGATTTCCTGGTGATGAGGGTGCTCTTGACGCCCTCAATCTCTGAGTGCCAGAGCTGTGCCACAGCTGGTGCTGAGACCATGAGATGGCACCTTTGGCCACTCTTTTTCCTTTCCCTGCCTGTGAGTGAACTGGGAGAGCCTCCGTCGCACCTTAGGCCTTGAGGAAAAGAGGCAGCTCATGCCAGTCACGTTCTGCCTGTGTCACAGGTTCGGGGAAAGTTACAAGCTCTGTACCCTGCTCAGGAGTTCAGCACCTTCTCCTTGCCCCAAAGCTCCTGACACCTTGCAGCTCCAGCTGTGAACAGCGGCAAGGACAGCCTGAAACACCGGCACTGCTGGCGTCACCACTCTGCCCCTGTTCTCTGCCTGCATCTCCTCAACGGGGCTCTAATCCCCTCTCCGGGACACTTGGGGGCCAGCAGATGTTTGCAGGTAGCCGCGTGTGCCTGTGGCCAGTGGGGCGTCAGAAGTGCTGGCTGCTGCCTTGGGGTGATCCCTTCCCTTCCGCCCTCGCCTCCTTCTGAGGAATGAGCCCCTCGAGTTCAAGAAACAAAACTCCGAGGCGCTGCCAAAATTCAGTACAAACGTTAAAAATTTTATTTACAGGGCAAAGTACGATTTCTTAAAAAAACCCAAACCAAAACAAAACCCCCACTTTGATAAGAGGTATAATAATAGAATAAAGCTCTTTATGTACAAAAATACAATTTTCATATGAATGAACATCTTGAATAAATTAAACCGTTCTCTGGTCCAGTCGCTGAATACCCCGTGTCTGCTCCCACTCTAAAGCAGGCCGGCCGCGCTGGGGGTCAGCATCTATAATGCATGAGCCTCTCCGCTGTCCGCCGGGTGCGGGGTCCCATCGGGGCCGGTGCTGGGACCCCCGGGAGGGGCTGAGCCGCCCCGGGGCAGGGCCGGGGAGACGCGCTGAGCCCCGCGCTGCGCCCCGGGCCGCATCGGCCCCTTAAGCCTTTTCATGGCATTGTCAGGGCGTTCAAACCAAATTTTCATGCTCGTTTTTCTTCGCTGGAGAGCTACAAATTGTAAAATTGACTTTTCACCTCGTCTGCGGCAGCAAATCTGTCGCTTTTCTTCTTCCCAGTTTTTCGGAGTAGAGCGGGAGGCGAGGTGGGGGTCGGGGGGAAGGGGCTGGGGGGAAGGAGAGTGATGAAAAGTGCAACGGGACGAGGCCCCCCCCTCACCCCCCCCTCCGCCGCCGGCCCTGGGCCGAGCGCCGGGCGGTGCGCGGGGGGCGCGGGGCGGTGCGCGCTAGCGGAGGGGCGCGCCCGGGCCGGCGGGCAGCCCGCGGAAGCCCCTTAGGCTGTCAGCGGGCGCATAAGCGCAGTCCTCGGAGGTGGCGGGGCTGCTGGGGCCGGAGGCGGAGGCGCAGAGCGAAGGGGCGGACGGGGAGGCGCTGGACAGCCAGGACCCCGCGTCGCTGCCGGGGCTGGGGGGCGCGGCGGCCCCGCGGAAGGCGGGGGGCGGCGGGAGGCACTGCTCGGCCAGGCGGAGGGTCTCGGAGAGGGCCCAGATGTAGTTGTAGGCGAAGCGCAGGGTCTCGATCTTGGTGAGCTTGGTGTCGTCGGGGAAGGTGGGCAGGACGCTGCGGAGCTCGTCCAGGGCGGCGTTGAGGTGGTGCATGCGGTTCCGCTCCCGGTCGTTGGCCTTGACCCGCCGGCTGCGCTTCAGCGTGTGCAGCAGCGCCTCGGTCCGCGCCCGCGCACGGCCGCGCCGTCTCCGCCGCTCCCGCGGAGCGCCGGGCTCCGCGCCGTCGCCGCTGCTGGGCGCCTCGGCGGGCATCCTGCGGGAGAGAAGCCGGAGCCCCGTCACTGCCAGGCGGGGCAGGGGAGGATGGAGCGGGGAGCGATGGGGAAGGTGCGAAGCTGCCGGGAAAGGGGTGGGGGGGAAGGGAAAAAAATAAATATAAGGAAGAGGATGGCGGTGCGGGTGCTTGGCAGGTGCCGGCGCTCCTGTACTCACATGGAAAGGCACTCCCGGGGATGCGGTTAAGCAATAACGGTATAAAAACACAGAGAGGAAAGAGCCGAGCCGGCCGCTCTAGGGAAAAGCAGGGGACACAGCGCTGGGAAAAAAAAAAAAAAAAAAAAAAAAAGCGGAAAAAAAGCCAAAGCCCGGGGAAAGGCGGGGCGGGGGGACACGCGACCGCGCGTGGCTTTGAAGTGCTGCGGGCTGCGATCCGCTCGTGTGAGCGGCGGCTTTGGCACACGACGGCGCGGCCGCCCGTTCTTATAGCGGCGGGCGGACAATGGCCCCGTGGCCGCCCCGCGGGGCCGCGCCGAGGCGGCAGGTCGGCCCCGTGCGCCGCGCCCTCCGGAGCGTGCCCGCAATTACCGCGGGCGGCCGCGCATCTGCCGCGCCCCCGGGGGACGGGGGAGAGGGGGGGGTCCCCCCCGCTTTGTCCCCCCCGTGTGCGGGGAGGGAGGCGGCAGGACAAAGCGGGGCAGGGGGGTCGCGGCTCAGCGCGGGGGTGGAGGGGTCACCGTCCCGCTCCGGCCGGAGGGGCTACAGCGTGAGTTTAAACCGCTGCGAGCAGGGGGTTTGGGGAAAGAAAAAGGTTAATCTGGATTTCCAGAGGATGAGCCGTGGATTATTCCCCAGCCAGATGCGGGCGGAAGATTTTGTCAGGTTTTCTTTGCACCTTGCGGTTTTTCTACATCCACCCGTCAAAGTGAAAATGCTCTAAAATTACAAAACTCAAAGCAGGTATTTCCCTCCTGCGTTTCTCAGGTGAATATCAACACGCGCTTTGGCTTTCACGTGCTTCGCTTTGAAAAGGATTTTGCAGGTGTTCAGAAAGTTAAAAGTTCCAAAGGACATTTATTTTATAAGCTTTGGTGGTTGTAATCACAATATATATACACTGTATATCCATATATACACACTGTATGTGCAATGCACAGATACAATTCTTTGTTTGGATAAAAACAAAGAATTGTGCTGTTTTGATTGTAAAGTTCTTGCTGCTTCTGCTAGTCCCCATTCAGTGCTAGGGTATCGCTATCTCACATTTTGGGAAGCCACAGTTTTGCAAGTGGCTAAAAAGTTTCCTGATTCTGACATCTGGCTCTTTGCATCCTGCTCTCCCTGCTTGGAAGAAGCCCCATTGTCAGCACTCAGGTACTTGTGTCCCTGGAAGGTTTTCAGTTTCACCGCCCATCAATAGCCATTTTCAAGTGCTTATGCCTAAATTCACATGTATTTACCTGATTTTCCCTTACACAAAATGTAGATTGTTTCCCCCTCCTTTGATTTTCTTCTTTGACTTTGATAAACAGGGAAAATTGACAGCATAAATTATTGTATATCTCTGCATTTTAAGTTCTTAGCAACCATTCTTTACTTGAAGTGAGGAATTCTATGAGAATTATTTCTGTTTTCCACCCTCCTCTCTTTGCGATGACCCACGACACCAGCAAACTGCCACAAACAACCTTCTTTGTGCCAAGAAGATCACGCACAGAAGTGAGCAATCCAAAAAGCCCTGGGTGATGAATATTAACGAGTCTCAAACTAGAAGTAGTTTGGCAGTGGCCGAGCTTACAGGATCAGCTCGCTTTCTGCTTTTTACGTCTTTATCCGCTTGCAGACCAGGGCTGTGCAATATACCCAGGTACGGCAGGCGACAGAGGGGGGCCAGGCTGTTCCCGAGAGGGACTGGGCTCTCTCAATCACCGGACCTGCAATCAGGCTGATGTTTTTAGGGCCTCTGCATACATAAGTGACTTTCTGCGCTAAGCAGTTCCACTTCACTGAGTTACTCATGTCCTTAAGTGACGGCACAATTAGAGGGCTCTGTCAGCAGGCAGAGACCGACGGTGGAGTTTCCAGCACTAAGCAGAAAGCCAGAAGGGACCCAAAATTTACAGGTTATGGAAGCATATGGCAAAAAGTGTTCAACTTTTGTTACTGTGCATTTTATATAAAGTGATATAAACTCCAGTGTTGTCTGCAACACTTTTATTGTCTTTTGTTTAGTTGTCTTTGAGCAGTCAATAGTTTATTCATTAAAATGTTTATGATTCCCTAGAGTTCCATAGACTTTGGCACAACCGATCACTTGTCTGAAAGTTTGCAGTGAAAGCGCATTATTCATTAGTCCTTATCCATCATTTGCAGTTTGTCATTTGTTATTCTCTTGTTTTAAAAGTTTGTGCTCCAATCAAGGAGGGGAGAGAGCACCATGTGTCTCTGTGATCAGTCACAGCCATGAATAGCCAGGGCTGAAGTGAATGTTTCACAAACAACCCATAGGCTGAAATTTGTTTGCATAATCTATTCACTGCGTACTTATGAATAACGAATGCATTCACAGAACCAGAATTGTTTCAGGAAGCCTTCGCAAACAGAAAGAAGTGCTAAATATCTTGGATAATTTATTCCCGATGAATAATTCAACCAGTTCTATCACGGGCAGTCTACTAATTTTGTAGATAAATTATTCAGCCAACACAGATAATAGCTCCTACACCTTATGGGCCTGCTCCTATGGAAGTCAGCTGCTGAAGTTATGTGAAGTTTTTTGGGATAGGAAAAGAAAAAAATTCCAGAATTAAACAGGACCAGTGATTTCAAGAAACACACAGTGTGTTGCTAGCATCTTACTGATGTGATGGCCTTATTCTGAGTTTTAGCCTTTGATATTAATTTTTCCACCTTAATGTAATTGTAGCTGGGCTCAGCTGCACTCATGGATGCTATTACTTTCATATTTTAAATTCTAAGGAAATTTTCAGAAATACTTCATCATTTGCTTTGAGAGACAGCACTTTAAAAAAGTGAGAGGAAAAAAGATTCAAATGGTATTTTTTACTAAGAAAAGTGCAAAAGTGCAGCTGGATCAGCCCATCCTTCCTTACAAGTGATGACAAACTGCTCATCCAAAATCCAAATTGTCATGGGTACATTTCCATGCAGCACATTTAACACTTATAAGTCCTCGAGCATGAAGCTCGTTCCTCTGCCCTCATGTTGAGACATCATGCATGGGGTCTCACTCATGGCTGGACTCCAGCAAAAGTAGGAATTGATGAATAAAGGTGGAGGAAGGGCTTTTGGAGAAAATGTGCCACAAGGCTCCCTGCAGCTCTCAGGATGCACTGTTTCCTTCAAGGAAAAAGCCAGTCCATGAGAAGATGCCATTCCCTGGTGAGTGTTGTTGTACCCGGTAAAAGTAAATAAAAGTCCATCTTATTCAACTTCACATTTCTAACCATACCAGAATTTTGGTCATTAGAGCAGTGTTAGCATCACTCTTCAAGCATGGAAATGAGCAGCTGACAGTAAGACTGCTCCTACAACTGGAATGCTTCAGAGAAGTCAGAGGTACATAATTTTTTTCAGATCTTAAAATTCACATCATTACAGCAACTCAACATACTCTCTTTTGTTACCATTATTATAAGAGGTCTTGAACTAATGGCGAGTTCTTGGGATGAGTGGCAAAATAACAAATGAACCAGGAGAATACTGCTTTTTTGCTCCCTCATTGTTTGAAAGCATGGCCAGAAAGAGAAGGCAGAGCTGCCTGTGGAGAGTGCTTGAACCAAATTTGGAGAGCTGACATGGCTGATGGCAAAGCCATCACCGGAGCAGAAAGCTGGACACGGTGCCTTGCAGGAGTAAAGGAAGGATCTTGCCCCCTCACCCCTGGAGATGCTCAGGGGATGCAGCAGGGATTTTGAAAGCAGGTAGAAAACCAGGAGATGGTTCAGTGGGACAGCTTGTCTCCTTGTGCTTGTCTGGACATGGTGCAGGGCACAGTGGCATCTGTGCAGCCTGGTGTGGGACAGATGTGTGGGGAGGGCTGTGAGGGTAGGGATGGACAGACAGTGCTGTGCTCCTGGACCCTTCACCCGGCTGGAGTCACCTTACAGTGCCCGGCCCGAGGCCCACAGGGGGTTCAGAGGCTGATGCTGTGGCTGCTCCCTAATGGACAGCCCTGGAAGCCCAATATTTGAAAGGGATCTCAGCCTGCAGGGAGGTAGCATTAACCCCTTTTAGAGCAGGAGCCAGTTCTCCCACCAGGGAAACACCTTGGGAGCAGCTCAAGGGCTTTGTAAAGGATTTGGCCTCATCTCCTACCTGCCTGTGGCCAGTGTGAGGCCTCGGGCTGTGTGCCAGGGGCTGCCTGGGATGGGGAGCACAGGGGCACCACAGGGAGTGTCCCCATGCACCAGTGGGCTCCTGGCCCAGCAAGCCAAATCCTCCCTGAAATCCTGCCCAAGTGCCTGGGAGTTGCAGTCAGGGCTCAACCCCTCCTGGGGGATCTGCAGAAATAGTGGGAATGCTTTATTTTCAGGTTTTAAACGTGTGATGTAACATTTTGCTTCTCTTTGAAAGGGGGGGTTGAGTTGGTAAACGATTGTTCCCTGCAAGCACAAATGTATTTTGTTTGTTGTAATTAAAATGTTTTAATGAGACAACCATAAAATCAACCATTAATTATTTTTTTTCAAACACTTCTGCTTCCTTTTGAGCTAGGTCTATTTAGAAATAGTTTAGAGAGTAGCCTGCAGTTTTATTCTTTCTGTGGTATTATACACAGGAGTGGAGAAGTCATTTATAAATAATTACACAATGTTTTGGGTCTTTGGGTTTGTATAATATATCAAAGCGATTAGTACATGCATTGTTCCATTGTAAATGGTTTTTTTCCCTTCCTTTCAGTTTCACTTGCCTTGTCTTCTATCTAAACCTTTTTCGTGAAATCCTTTGTCTTCCTCATTCTTTTAGCTTGTTACAGTGCAGGGACATTCTTCTTATTCAAACACTCACAGCATGAGCAAAGAAAGCTACTTCTGTCGCATCTTAAGTTTTACCATAACTTTCTGGCATTTTCTTTTCTTCCAATTTTCCCAGACTACTGATAGGGTAATGAAGAATTATAACATACATCAATTATTGGTGCTCACGGTGTATTATGCTTCTGAATTCAAGGGGAGATAAAGAGAAAAAAAAAAGTGCCACTTTCTGTGGTTTTGAGGCACATGAGAGAGGACTCGGCGCAGATTATTTATAACATCTTTCTGAGCATCAATTATGCTTGACTCCTACAGCCACTTCCTTGTCCCACTGGTTTTATGGCCAGAAGGAGTCATTTTTGTGTGTGGTAGCTGCGGCACTTAACTTGTTTCTTTTATGAGGAGCCCAAACAATGCATCTTCAGGCCAAACAATCTATCTCCTTGAATAATAGCCCAAATGTCACTCAAGTGCTCAGGGCTGGGAAATGTGTGATCATGGTAAAGGACCACAGGAAGAAAGAGTGGAGATGGTGGGGCTTGTGGGGTCCCTGTGGGGCTCCCCAGCATGGGAACCCCCGGGGCGAAGGGCTGGACCTGGTGTGGGGTGCAGGTGCCTGGGAATGCAAAGGACTGCCCAAAGTTTCAACAACTCTAATCCAAGTTCGCCAATAAAAAGGGCCAAACCCTCCTGGTGTGGTCATGTTGCTGGGGCACACTCCCTGCCTGGCCCTTCCCCAGCCTCCTGGCTGCCACATTAACTGGGAGAAATGAGATTAGGATGCCACTGCCGAGAAACGAGCCCTTTCCTCCCACACCTATAACTGTGCAAGAGATTTTTCTTCTCTTGTTTTTCCCCTTCCACCTTCTCCCTCCCACAATTGTCCCTCTTTTGTTGATTTGTATTTTGCTAATTGAAACGAGAATACTTATCCTAAAAGAAAGGGACAAAATTCACTGACTGCCCTGTAGGAGAAGTCCCCCAACCGCATCCAAACCAGGAAGTTTAACTACATGCTCAGGTTTTCTTTTCTATCTTCCATATCAATAATTCTGCTTAGGATGGGCAAAGACAACCTGAAAGATTTAAGCACCATAACGTGGGGGTGAAATTGAGCCTGAACTCTTGGGGGGCTCTGGGGGCGTCCCCCAGCTCTGCGGGTCCCGTTTGGCTCTGAGGATGCAGCCTTGCAGGCGGGGGAGGATGGCCAGGAGCGCCGTCAGCCTGCGGGTCCCCGGTGCCCCGCGGGGGCCGGGGATTTGCTGCCATTTGCATAGCAGGTGTTGGGTCCCGGGCCATTCTTCCTTAAGGGAGTTTTAATACGGGATAAATTACTGGGAATTAGGAGGAGGCAGGCGACAAGAAAAGAGTCTTCTCCTGACCTTGGCAGGCGAATTAGAGAGAATGGCTAAAAAAAAAAAAAAAAGAGGAAAACCCAAATGCAGAAGCTTCTGCCCCGACCCAGGGAGTTTGGGGTACACAGGCACTGGGCAGGGAGCTCTCCCCAACTTCTCCTGAAATTGAGGTTTGGACTCAGGAACGCAGTAATCCCAGGACAGAAATACGATTACTGGCCTGAGGATCTTTGATTGAGTAGGTCTGGAAGGGGAGTTTAAAATGTTAATCCCTGGTATAATCCCTTCTCTGGCATTGTACGGACAAGGGTTGCACCCGAAGGGAATTGCCTGCTTCCTTCCCCAGGATTTGGGGCGGGAGGGCAAGGCTGGGGAGCAGCCCCCCCATGGATGTGCCACACAGACACGTGTCCCACATGTGCACCCAGCCACGTACCCACGTCCCCTGCACCCTCAGATGTGTGCAGAAACAGTCACACACACACACGTGCAGCTCCTGTGATGATGCTGATTTTACATACATATGTACTTCTGCACACAGAGTAGGAGAGGAAGGCTGGGTGACTTGCATTCTCAGGGAGCCTTGATGAAAATTCCCTGTCACACCTCAGTCACTGCTCTGCCCCAGCAATTAGAGCACAATGTACATAAAAGAAAATTCAGATGCTTCACGTGGTTTTAAGTGCGGAGCCATTTTGAAGTGTGCCCATTTCCAGGCTGTTGGGGCAGGTAGGAAAGGTTTTTCTCTAAAGGGACATCAGTATGAAACCATCCAGATGTCTTTCACCTCAAAGGATACTGGATGTATTGCACACATAAATAGAGGCAATCTATAGTAAAAGATTATATCACTGAGGAAGAAACTGACAATTCCTCAATTAGAAAAAAAAAAAAAAGAAGCAGGTGAATTCACCCCAAACGAGATGTGAGGGCTAGGCAGGGACCTGTCAGTGCTTTCAGGAGCCCCAGAGCCTGGGCAAAGTGGGCAGGTGGGAAAGGGAGGAGACAGCTCCAGCTAACAGTCCTGGGCTCAGGGTCCTGCACCCTGACCCCAGGGATGACCCTTTGGGGTGCAGGTCCTGCCACCCTGGCCATGAGAGGGACGAGGGTGACACCCCAAGGCTCAGTGCTGCAAATTCGGCCATGCAGGGCAAGGTTTTGCGTCTCAGCATATGCTACATAAGGTGTAGATTTGCCCTGCTTTCTGGAATTTAAAGGAACCCTTTGCACTGACTAAAATGGCCTCTGGTTATCCATTTAACTTACCATTTACGTTACTATTATATGGGAAATATACCCCTTAAAGATCCCATTTTCCAGGGACAAACCCACAGGTATGAACAGCTGAAATTCCAGTCTGAATTCAACCCCTAGCTGATGAAAGCAGCTGTGAAGGTGAGGGAGTCCATCTTGCTCTCCATCATGCTCACAGCCAGGAGCCATCTCTCTCAGTAGCTCGTTATGATAATGCCTCCAGGTATAAAGAGAAAAGAAGAGAAAAGTAATAGTGTTAAACTGCAAGTGTAACAGCCCTTGAAAACTCTCAGGCAGTATATGGGTCCAAACTGCCGGTTTTGCTGGCACCAGTAAAAAATGGTGCAGCTGAACTGGGCAGAGAGTGGGAAGGAAAAATTCTCTAGGAAGACACTTGAGGTGCTGTGCTTTGTGCCTGGAGTGGGACTGTGGAGGATCAGGGGATGCAGCTAAGTCTGGCTCACAGTTAAATGGAAAGAATAGTTTTCAAGGTATATATTAGCCCTTATAGTCCCTGAACATTTGTCTGCTAGTGCAGCTCTAGGTTCTAGGCCTGCTAATACATATTTTGGAATGGCTTGAAGGGGTAAAATGCCGAATAAATACAAAGTACTAGTTCTAGTATTCAGGAATTCAGTATTCAGGAAATTAGACAATGGAGCAGCATGATTAAGGGAAAGCAAATGTTGTTCTAGGTGAAGTTTTTTTTTCCCCTTGGGGCTGGATGCACTTCCACAATAAGAAGCTCCTTTGAAACAAGTGCTTTGCTAATGAGGGGAGACAAGTTTGGCTGACATGTTTCTGCTGGGCCTCTGGTGAGGGGATGCGGCTTTCTCTTCCAATTTAAGCATGTAGTAAATTGTATTAAAATAGCTAATTATAAATGAAGAAGTGAATGTACTTTTTAAACCCAAGGCATAAAACCCAAGGCATTTTTTCCTTCACCTCAGGTTTAATGCATGGCAGGTCTTGAGCTGTTTCTGTTTATTCCAGTGGGAATAAACAGAATATAGAGATATTTTCTCTGGAGCTGGTGCAGCTTCACTTCTCCATAGCAGCTGTTGGAGTTAGTCAGGGCTCTGCTTCTCTTACCCCACTGTGCAAACAGGAGAGGGTCCAATTAGACTGAAAAATCGGCGAGAAATATCTTTCACTAGATCACTTTTTATTTCTTGTCTTGTGAGCCTTGTCTATATACAGCTGGTGCTACCCATGGAATGTTTTTTCCCTTTTCTTTATTTTTTCCCCCAGAAACAAATAGGATATGGCTTGGATTTATTTTTATATCGTTCTCAGTGTTTGGTGTTATTTATCTTCATTAAACTGTTGATGACCCCAGACCCCTACCCCACAGATGACATGCCAGGTGCTGGGAATTCAGCTCTGCGGCTATGGACTCCAGCCACCATCTTCACCAGAAAAAAGGAAAAAAAAAATGGAAAAAATACCCCAGCTTTTCCGACTTGTAAGTGATGGGAATTGCCACAAGGTGTCAACCTTCACTAAGCTGCAGCTCGGAGCTGGTTCTGCTCTCCTGGCAGTGGCCGGGGTGGATAACCCTGTGCAGAGGCTCTGCTGGAAAACCCGGGCACCTGCTTCAAGTAAGTGGGGAAATATCTCCTACAACACAGAAAAGTTATTGTTTCCCGTGCATTCTTTGCTTTATGGCTATTCTTCATTTCGTTTCTATTTTAATTATTTTTTTATTATTTTACAGAACAATCTTTAACCAAATTCAGTGTTTCCCTTCATCCTTTTCTCCTGACCCTAAAGGAACATTTCCCAAACATCATGACAAACCTGGTGTCTTTTTTTTTTTTTTTTTTTTTCCTTTAAAGCTGACATTTTCCCTTTGTAAAGCAGCATTTCAAGGCAGCATTGTCTAGGATGTTCTGTGCAGTTGAAGTGTTGGGATTTTACCTTCTAGGCAACCCAAACCTCTCTTTCCTCACAGGACCATTCACATGAGTGTTGAACTTGATGATTCTTGTGGGTCCCTTCCAACTCAGAATATTCTGTGTTTCTGTGTTCCCTTTGGGCATACAGTGTGTGCTGATCCTGTTTTCAGCCACGCTTCTCAAGCACCACTGCTTTCTGCAAAAGCACTGTCCCTTCAGACTGAAAGCAATCCCAAGGATTCCTTGCCTTTTTTTTATTACTTAACTTCCTGCAGCCTTGGCTGAGCATAACGTAACTCGTGGGCTGGTGGCATCGCTCAGAGCCACACTGGTTGCTAAAATGAGGAACTGGATTTTCCTGGCAGAACTGTTTCAGCTGTTGCACAAAAATGGAGAGGGAAAACCCTGCCAGTCACTTACACTTTGAATGGGAGCAGTAGCACTTGGCAAACTGGTTCTTGCTGGGGAGAATTGGTGCTTGACTGGGAATTGCTGGCCCAGAGAAGGAGCTGAAGAGCTCTGGGCTGGCTTGATTTTCCTGATGTGGTCACTGAAGTGATAAGTCTGGAGAGATAAAAAAAGGAAGTTGGAGCAAACCACAAGGAAATATGTACACGGTGGAATTATGAAGGTAATAGAAATGGAGAAGTGTTTTTATGCAAGACAGTTGAATAGTCAATAATGAGGTAAAAATGCTGATGGGGTAAAGACAAAAGACATTTCTTCCAGGATTAGAAGTGAGCTCAAAATTGCCAAGGCCTACTGGAAGTGGGGGGTGGTGGTGGAAAGAAGCCTGTTGTAGCATTTCTTTTCCTTTAATAAGCTTCTTTTTCTGGGTGTCCTGAGTGTTCAGATGTAGCACACTTAGTGCCTAGTAACCCAACAAAGCTTTGATTGGTGCCTCTGCAGAAAGATTTTCTTTTCCTTGCAGGTTTCTAGCCATGAAAAAAACCCTGAGATCAGTTGCTTCAGAATCCTTAATTAAACACAACAAAGAAGGGCAATTAGAGCTGTGTTTTCCTCTTGTCATCCAGCAAATCTCGCAAACCTCAAAACCCCTTTCTTCCTCCAAGATTTATGATGGGGATAAATCATAATTATTCCTGTGATTATCAGCCTTAAGTGAACACGAACAGGATTCTTTTTTTTTTCCTTGGAGGAGGTTCTGAAACCCATTCAAGAGGAATTCACTAACATCCTTTACTGAGCAGGAGGAAAACCAAAACCCCAGGCGTGGTGATTTTCCAGGCCTTGGCTGCCTGCCTCCTCTCCTGTCACTTCATGTCATGTCACCGCTCCCCCCCGGGTCCTGTGTGCTGCTCGCAGGGAGCAGCTCCTGTTGGGCTGGATGCTCTCCATGTGTGTCGTCAGAGCAGCCACTGCCCAAAGAGCTGCCAGCACAAACAACCAAAAGAGGAGAGAAAAATCAAAGGGATTTGATCACTTCAGAGGCTGGCGAAAGGACCAGAAATGCAACCTGTGTGTTCAGAGAATAAACTCTCACGTGCGTCACACCCCTACAGGCATTTCCTCCAGGGATCTTGGCCTTGTTCTGCTGGTTGGATGTAGCTGTGCTGGTACCCACAAAAGGGAGCAAGATCTCCTCTTCGGGCACTGAAGGTGATCTTGTGCATGGGTGGGTTTTGCTGCTGGGAGGTCAAAGGGACCTACCTAAGGACAAGATGGCATTGCAATACAATTGTAAACACAGGTGAATCTGGTGGGAAGAAACGCTGATGTCTGACTCCAGTTCAGAAGGCTGAATGATTTATTATAACTATGCTATAATACATTAATATACTATAAAGGAAGATACTAAAACTACAAACCTACTTTTTCTAACTAGCATATCTAGGGTCACAACTCATGACCCTCTCGTGAGAGCCCAGCCACAGGTGGATTGGATTGGCCATCAGCTCAAACAATCCTCACCAGAATCCAATCAAGCAATCACCCCAGGTAAACAGTTCTCCAAACACATTCCACATGGGAAAAATAAGGAGCAGAAATAGAAATTGTTTTCTCTTTCTTTCCTCTTTGCTGCTGTATGAAAAATCGTGAAAGAAAGAAGAATGTCCCTGTGACACAACACCAGAGGAATGGCAGCCAAACAGGGTCCTGGGCTTGCTGGAGAGCAGGTGGCAGGAGAGAGAACCTCTGGGCAAGAAAACCATATTGATCAGAAAGGCTTGGTGTTTTTAAAGGATTTGGGGCAGGTGTTTTGGGAATGAGTCTGCCCTGAGTTGTGCTGCAATCCAGTTTCCCATGCTGGTGTGATGGACGTGGCTCCTGTAGACAGAGCAGCCAGGTGTCCTGTTTTCCCTTAGTGCACAAGTTGCAAATTGATGGCATAATACGAGGGTGTGAGCCTCTGAGCAGGCTTCCCAA
Source organism: Anomalospiza imberbis (assembly GCF_031753505.1). Taxonomy (NCBI): domain Eukaryota; kingdom Metazoa; phylum Chordata; class Aves; order Passeriformes; family Viduidae; genus Anomalospiza; species Anomalospiza imberbis. The sequence continues at coordinate 9,719,681 of NC_089695.1, forward strand.
AACCACAGATACTTTGCCTTTTTTTTCCTTTTCTTTAAAAAAAAAAAAAATCTTTGGAGGTGTTTCCTAAACCAAATGCAAGAGTTGAGGTTTTTCTTGGGGAGCTGGGGAAGAGTATTCCCAGCAACAGCAGCACAATGAGCAGGCTCCAAACTGGTTTATAATGCAGACAGCTGTAGAGGTGTCCCTTGGCTGACTGAGAAGGTTTTTGGTTGCCACTAGATGTCCTTTCAGCCCTGCTTTCCCCACTGCTCCTTCAGAACAGTTATCTGGGCTGGGATTTGGTGGCCGTGGCCAAGCTGCTGGACACCAAAGTGCTGGTGAGAGAAAGGAAGGGGCCTAAATCCCAGGCTGCTGGGTCCTCCCCACCATCCTTTTGATCTCACTGGGCTTTGCCTCAAGCAGTGCTGGCTCATAGAAATGCTCAAAACCCAACTTCTGGATCTGTACTGTACTGGATATGAAATACTTTAATACTTGTAGCAAGACTCAGGGACTGTTGCTGTAGCACTGGTGGACAGCAGAGGTGATGGGCCAAGGGAAAGCCTTGGAGGGTAAAAAGGATGGTGACCCCATTTAATTCAGGTGTTCAGCTTTCTCTCTATGAAATTGTAGTTCAAATATCTTTGCAGGCATATTCCATAGAGAGGCAGGTATGTGTTGTCAGAAAGCACAGCAAAAAATTTTGTGAGATTTTCCAAGTTGCCTGGATGCCAGGATTTTGAAAACAATTCATATTTCTGTAAGGTTTGTATCGATATCTACAAGCACCAATGGTCACTCTGAGCACCTGGAGCTGCTTGCAAATGCAGCTGCATCCTCTGTCTCCCAGGCAATGGCAATCCCTGTTGCTATTCTGGGTAAAGGAATTAGAGGAGATCTTTGCCAGAAATGTGTGCTGGTTACAAGGATATATAGAGGCTCATGGGGTGCAGCCTTTCTAGGCAAACAAGGAATTTCCAGGAAACATTTGGCTCTTTGTGGTTTAGGACCAGAGAGAAATCAATGACTAACAGACACAGAGTTTCTGATGGAGCAAACCCAGAGTTAATGAGCACTGCAAAGAACAATCCTCAAAAATACCTGTATTTCCAGTTGTGGCTGTGCACACCCCAACCCACTGAAGGGAACAAACTGAACAACAAACCCCAGCATGAGTGCCAGGCATGAAAAGACCTACAGAATGCCCTGGCATGACCTTGGTGCAGTCAGGACTTTCATTATGGGCTGACAATCCTCCCGGATCTCAAGCCCAAACTCAGCCCTAACCATCTTACCTTTTCCCAAAGGTGCTGAAACAACCAGGAATAAGTGAGGTGTTCAGATGCTGGGCACATCTGGATTTCAGTGCTTCAATTTTGAAAACTAGCTTTGGAGGGAAAATACCCCAAATGTGACCGGAGATTCATTTGACTTAAGGGGAAGAGTGTTTTGGAGAGTGCAAGGGCCCTCTGTCTGGGCTTGAATAAAACCTGTTAAGTGATGTCAGGGTGCACAGAGGCCCTCTACCCTTGAACAGGCACAGCTCCCGGGCTCTGGATCCCAGTGGGATGGTGAATCTTGGGGACGGTGACTTTTTTATTCACATTTGTTCCTACTCTCTAGAAATGTGGGCCCAGAAGGGACCCAATTCTGCAGTTGAATTAGCTCAGAGAGCATTTGTGTTGCTGTACCACTGCCTTCAAGTTCCCCCTCAGGTCTCAGGGGTGACCAGTGCAAATCCCCAGCCCCAACAATGACTTTGCCATCGACTGCCACGTTTGCTCCCACAGACCTGATAAAACTTTGTTGGTGTGGAAGCAGCACCTCCACCACCTGGACGTGCTCAGGAAAGGTCCCCATGTGTGTGACTATCTGGCGTGGCCTCATACCTCGATTTAGGGAGCCTGTGGGAGCTGGGGCACAGCAGGAGCTGCTGAGAGCCATCTCACACAGAGCACCAAGCAACCATCGTTTCTTAATAAACTTTTTTGGCCATTGCTGACCTAGACCATATATGAACAAGTGAAAAGCAAGTGGTGAAAGGCTCTGTGTAACATTGCTAATCCCACGTAGTGCTCTTGCTGAAAAGGCCAGGCAGGTCTCCCTGCTATTGTGTCGTCTCACTGCAGCTGCTTGGGTGAGCCTGTGCCTTTATTAAAATAAAATCGAATAGCCCTGGTTTGGAATGGGTGCAGCCTGCGGGTACGCAGTGCCCAGGGGAAGGATGGGGTGTGTGGGCAGGTCTCCAGTGCAGGGCTGGGTGCTGCTGCAGAGTGCCAGGGAGCAGGTTTGCAAGCTGGATTTGCAGTTACCTGCTGCCCTCTTTGGAGGCTCTGGGATGGGTTCACACACTTGTGATGCAGCAAGTAAAGGACCTGTGGGGTCCGTGTGTCCTGCTGCTATACCCCAGGATGAAGAAAAGCTCCTGCTTCCCCTGCAAACGTTCAGACTCTTGGGAAGGTAAATTGGTAGCTGGGGAGCAGTCATGGCTGGCTGGTGTGTGCTCAGACCGTACGTCAGCGGCTTCAGTTTCAATCTGAGAGCACAAATGTATGGTCTGTGTGTGAGGGAGGCTGGACTGAAGGGTCTCCTGCTGCTTCACAGGCTGAAATCTGCTGGGGAAAACAAAACCAAACCTTAAGATTGCTGCCAAATCTCGGTGGAGGAAGTACCTACATATACATATGTATATTATATTTATTTAAATGCTTTAGCAGAGATGTTTCAGTCTGAGGGAAAGTGGCTGACACTTTGTGTGTGGCTGTTACCTTCTGATGCAGTATTTCCCTTTACAACTGCATATGAGGGACAGCAAGGGATTCTCCTCTTGTTCCTGGAAATTTAACAACCCTGCCTGGAGATGCAGGCTTACAGGCTTGGGAAAACCAGCTCAGAGTCAGTTTTTTCTCTTTAAGTTTTTAGTTCTTGTTCCCGAGTGTTGTTTTATTCAAAGGATTTTAGGTTAAGGGAAATAAAAGTATTGAAACCAGCAGCTTTTTTGTTGCTTGCTTGTTTTTTAATTGGTTTGTGATTTTGTTTTTTGTTTTAGTTCTTTTGGGGTTGTTGTTTTGTTTTGTTTGTTTTTTTTTTTAATCTCCCATTCTGGCAAGTGGAAAAAAATTGCAATTGATTTTCTCTGTGCTTAGTCCTTAGTTTCTACTGATGCTGGTTGTTTTGTTCTGGCAGATGAACCTGGAGCTAAGACATTTGTACATGCTCTGTCCTGTGAGGTATGAGTCGGTGAGTCCTGTGCTTGGGCAGTCAGAGCTGTGAACACCATTCCCAGTGGATTTAACCACCTCTTATGCAACCATATGAATATTTTCCCAGGAAATATATTGCCCAGTAGTCACTAAATAAAATGAAACGTTTTTTGAAGCCTGCCGGCATGTTGAAATCAAATCTTCTCAAGGAAAAACTACTGGATTTGTGAAAATGTGACTCAAGAAAAGAGAGAGGCGGCTTGGCTCTATCACAGGTCTGGGTTTGCCTGGAGACTGGGTTCAGATGCTCAGCCAGAAACAGTCCCCTGTGGCTGATATCCCCAGAGATTTAATTTATTTAATACCCTGGGACATTTCTCAAGATTTTTACTCATAGATACCTGAAACTTGATCTTCATCCTTTTGCAGAATAGGAAACTACTTTGAAATCCTCTTTCTCCTCCAGCTTTCTCCTCCAGGCGCTTATCGCAGTAATTTAGGCTATATATAGATATAGTATGTTTATTTTTCCCCCCTATTTTGTCTGTCTGAACTAAAGGAAAGCCTTGAGCTGAGGCCAGGCATTGCCCTGGTACTGCAGGATAAGGTTGCTGTCACTGAGTTCGTGCTGATCCCAGGAGCAGCCCCATGTGCAGCTGCCCTAGCACAGCTGGGAGCAGGCAGGAAGGCCAGCAGCTCTGTTCAGGGAGCACCAGGAGCTTTTCATGTGTTTGAACTCTTGCTGGCTTTGCCATCCCAAGCTGTTAACTTCCTTTTATCTGGGGAGGATGTGGTGTTTGCATTTGGGTGCAAAGTCGTTCCCTGAGGGCAGAAACTGGGCAGGAAGAGGAGGTGGTGGCTCACAGGTTTTTGTTGCCTGACTTTTGTTGCATGATCGTCCCTAATCTAACCCAGATCTCATCCAAATCACTTTTTATGTGGTTTTCTATGAACTGAAGTTGTTGATTTATGTTTACTAACACAACACTAACAGTGGTTAGAGGCAAATGGCATTGCCCTCCTTTATGTCACAGCATTCCTCAGTGCTTGGCTAAAGTCCAAATCCTAAAATGAGAAAGGAAAGTAAATTGTACTGGAATAATGTTTTCTAATTCCAGTGTCATCAAGATGTCCTATCTCTAATCAGCTTCTCTAATCTACTATTTCCCCACCCCCCAAAACAATTCAGCTACCAAGTGATTGAAAGTGGCAGGAGTTCACTGATGGCTAAGGAAATTTACACGCAACTGTAATTTTTTTTTTTTAAATATTTTTTTTATTACTGTTTTTCATTTGTCTTAGAAAGAAATATGAAATCTGCATGCAACTTTCTAAATATTTCAAACATTTAAATAGCATATGATAATTTAGCAGTACAGTACATTATACAGCGAGATAATATAGGGAGACTTCTTATAGTGTATTTACAAATGAAAAGGTAGTTTTATTATATTAAAAAAAGGAATGCACTGCTTAACATTGAAGTATTACATTCAAAATAATGAATATGTTGTATTGTGACTAAAACATACATACGTATTTATATGTTTGCCCTATCATATTTTTCATAAAAAGGTACCTTTTAAAGGCTTTTTTTGTTGTTGCTACAAATCTAGGAAAACATACACAATAGTCTTGAAGCTTAAGATGTCTCAGTACTGAAGCCACAAACTTTCTTTAAGTGCTTCAGGTGGAAAAAAATACACATTTTCTTAGTAATAAAAATGAGTTAGAAATGCTTTCTAATGCATGGGAGGTTAAATGGGAGATACAGGATGCTTCGCCTTGCAGCAAGACCTCAAGTCCGTTAAAGAAGAGGTACACAAGTGATGCTCACGCTCACTTGACGAGGTGCTGAGGGACCTCACTTCTGCAGGTACAGCCACAGCATTTTAGTGGCATCTTCCCCAGCAAACTCGTCTTTGGTCCCTGCTCTGCCTGACTGAGCTGGAGGCTGCAAACACGAGCAGCAACCCCAGCCCGAAGCTTTGCCAGTGCCAGGGGTGAGGGCCATGGCTGTACAACACCGTCACAAACAGTTCTGTTTGCCTAGTGAGCTTATAAAGCCCGATTGCAATCATAGTGAAGTATGAATGAATAATAATTAAAACCAAAAAACTCCCAAAAGAACTTCTGTAAAACGAAAAACATGTGTTTTCCTAATTTCAGTACAGAGCAGACGGGTATGAAATCAGAAGTGCAACAGATGCTTGTGAATTCTGGAAGCCTTTTGCATACGGCTATAAAATGTAAAAACTGACCCTTGGTAAAAAGTGCTTTATAATAATATAGAATTTGTGTCTTATGTCTGCGAGAGAGAAATAATCTTCTGTAGAGCTCAGTCCTATGCCAGCCGAGGGAGTCCACTCCATTCCTTGTACCACTTTGTCTTATTCTTCATAAACTCTAAACAAAAGAAGAGCCAAGAGAAGGGTGTTTAAACTAGGAATTTATAAACTCCATTTCAAATAACAATAATAAATAATAACAACACAAAAATAGTAAAACCCCAAAAAACAGATTTTTAGCCTGTGCCTGAGTAATTTGGAAAGAAAGTTTTTGACTTCAGCAGTCACCAGATTGCTACCTATGTCCATAAAGCATCTGGGAGGAGTGTTGGACTTTGACACTGTCACATCTTAGAGGCATGTGGGGAGTGACAAACTCTACCACAATTATCTGGGTAAAAAACATAAAGAAATCCACATCTACTAATTCTCTTTAAATGCTGGAAAATCCCTATCTCAGATACAAATGTTGAAGCTTATCATGAGCTTATATAGACAGTATCTGTTGTTTGCAATAATATTATTCTCTTTCATTTTTCTAGATTATTTCCTGACAGCACAACTTGATGGGCTTGTCTGTGTGTTTCCTGAGGGCACAAGCCTGGGGCTGGACATCCTTCATCATTAATGATGACCTAATGTAAAAAAAAAAAAAAAAAAAAAACCAAAACAAAAAAACAACACCAAAAAAACCAGAAGAGTGTAAATGTGTGGTTATGCAATATCCAGGGCTTCCCCACGTGCTCTGTTTGTGAAGCAGATGCAGGGAGCTGGCAGGAATTCAGGGAGATGGCCAGGGGCTTGCTGTGCCCTGGCATGGCCTGAGGCACCACCGGAGCCAATCGCTGGCACCCTTGGACCTGCAGGGAGAGGAGCCTGCTGCTCCCTGGCTTTACTTGAGCTCACTTTTGGGGAGCAAATTCCCCACCAAATGAGGAGGATGAGGGTTTGATGGAGCTGTACTGTGCATGAAGGCTCTTTCTTGTCTGTGCCTGGAGATAACGGCCAGAGTTGGGCTGCTCCCCTTAATTACAGATAGGGACAGACATCACCACTGGCCATTAGGGATTCATGTCACACTCTCTGCCTTCTGCCTATGACTTAGAAAAAACCCCAACCCTCTTTACAAAGGAGAAGCTGTCAGCTTTTTATCAGAAAATGATCATTTTTCTGGGAATGATACACTAGTTAAAATTGGGAAATACCTGCGTCATTAAGTATTGATGATGCTAAGGTGGTGTGATTGAAGTGTGGGACAGGGCTCCCTCTTTCCATCTCTCCTGACTGCTTTTCTCCTGACTGTGTGAAAGTAGTTTAGCTTTTTGTCTTGGATTTTTACCCGTAGAAGGGAGGTGAGTGTATGCAAATAACTGAGAACGTCAGCTGATGAATATTTTAACCAAAAATAATGACTATTTCTAGTCAGAACAGCCTAATGCTAAAATAGAAGCAAGAATTGCGTGTGGCAGGAAAGAATTAATATCAAGAACACCCATTTAAAATTGTAATTTTGGTAGCAAAATGCATCCTCTGTGCTGGATGGAGCATTTGCCAGTGTGTGCATTTTCCCGTTTTTTCTACTTCTGAATGCTGCTGGTTGCCTGACTTGCCTCCAAGATCCTCCCCCATTCAGCAAGCTGGGACTTACCTGCCTTTCTCCTTCCATACCCGGTACCACTTGAGCAGCCTCACGGTGTTCTGGCGCTTGGGGTTGAGGCAGTGCTGCTGCTCCCCCCTGACCCGTGTCCACAGTGTCACACTGCAAGGCAAGGGACAGGTCACAGGGATGTGACAATACCCCCTGCTCCCACCCCGTGCCAGAACGGGCCAGGGGGCTCTCGCCCAGCGGGGCAGGGTGAGGGTTTTCCAGCTCTGTGCTTTATGGCACAGAGATGAACTCAGATATTTTGAGTTTATTGGGTAAGGTCAGAGCAGCTGCTCTCCCTCAGTGCAGGGCATTGAGGTTGTACCAGATGAAGACATTCCTGCTGGCTTTAATCAGTGGGTTTGCTCTCCCTAAGTGTTAGATGTCATCTTCTGAGGCTAATTAATTTAATTAGGGCTCATTCAGGCAACCACAAGGACTTTGCATGAGGAGACAGTTCCGTTATACTCAACAATACTTCATCCAAGAGAAATGACTAGAACTGCTTCATTGATTGGTTTAATATTTTTTTTTCCTTAATTCTGTCGTATTTTAAATGCTTGCATGTGGCAGAGTGCTTGTGTGCCCAACAGCCCCGCTCTGAGCCTCAGCATCAGCCCTGGGGGCTCTGATCACCACTTGATCCTGCTCTCCTTGCCAGTTTGGGGTCCCCTTACTGTCAGGACCAAGCATGTGGGGAGACAAAATGTGGCAAAAGTTTTTTCATCATCTGAGTTTCCCTCCTGGAGGGCTCAGTGAGGCTGACACAGCTGAGGTGATATGAGGGATCTGGAGCTGGGTCCCAACAGGACAGCTTTCCAGAAACATCAAGACCACCCCACTTTTGGGGCTCAAAATTGAGCAGTTTTCTGGTTTTCTTAATACTTTTTGTGATAAAAAAACCCCAGACAATATCCAAGAATCAACCTACAATGGCAATTTGTATTAGAATTAAGAATTTTCTGGAAATACCAGTCATTGGTTTAACTAAAACCCTATAGTGGAATTAATTAAATACTGCTGGAGACGTGAGTATAATGATGGCAGAAACCCAGAAATACCTGTGTATACTGGAGGTCTTTTTTTATGGTTTGGTTCAGAAAGGAAGACAAAATGCCTTGCAGACTTTTCCATCTTACCCTCCTGGTGCCTCACAAATTAAAATCTGCTGCTTACATGAACTGAACTGAGTGGAATCTCACCACAATTCCAATTTCAAGCTTTTACAAGGTATTCAAATAGGTTTTTCTATTCAATTAACCTTCCTCCCTGCTCCTCTTTTCTGCTTCATCTCCAGCTAAGGTCACTAAATGTTAAGGTGTAATTTCCAGGTTCTTTTCTGGGAGGATGTGGACTTTCCCCCAGTGTATGGGAAAGCAGTGGAAGAGTCTTTAATGGCTGCAGGTATCAGAAAGGGAAGGGTCAGTGATAAAAACCATGGACTAACTTTGTTCTAAGGGTGTCCTCAGCCAACTGCTCTGGAAGCAGTGTGTGCTTCAGAAGGGGAGTTTTCCTGTAGCTTTGAATGATGTGAGTTTTAAGGGATTTGAGGGCAGAGCAGGGTTTCTCCATGCAGCAGCCACCTCAGCTCTGCCGTCTGCACTGGTTGATCCAGACCTTGGCTTGCATTTCTCTCTTGTGACAGACCACAGAGGATATTTCCAGAAAGTGATGGACAAGCTGAATTGCAGGAGAGGAGCAGGAACACCTCTGAAAATCTGCTAGCCCTACATTTGCACCAGAAGCAGTGAAGAACACTCTGGATTTACCCGACTGCAGTCTCAGCAGGAAGAGATCCATGGTTTGCCTCTCAGTGAACTGGCTTTTTCCTCAGGCTACGATGCATTGCTTTGACATCACATGTAGGTTTTCTTGGTTTGGTTCTGGAGGATGGACATCAGAAATGTTCCCAAGGCAGCTCCATGGTCCTCTGCCATTCTCAGACAGTCCCTGATGGATGCAGAGTTTGGTGGCAGCATGTTTGGGCACCCTGAGATGACCTGGACCTGCTTTTGGGGATGCTGATCTGACAAATGTAAGGGAATGTGCCTCAGAGGTGCTGTGGGAGCTTCTGCCTGAGTGAGCAGTTGCCTGGATGGGCTGCAAGAAGAGCTTGAGAGAGGTGGAGAAGGGATGAAGCACCAGAACTTACAGCTCCAGTAAGATTCCTTCAGTGGGATTTGTCCCTTTGCTGCCTAGGGCTTGGTGGCTGGAGCCTTCATCCTGGTGTCTGAGTGTCCCTGTGCCAAAATTCTCCCCAGTATGTCCATGCCTCCAGGGCTGTGATAAACACCCCGAGTCAATCTGTGACCCCAGCACCCTGTCTTCCCACACATCGCATCTGCAGGGGTGGAGGGCCTGCACCTTTGCCTACAAATACCCTCTCTCCAGACCTCAGGGATCCTGGCTCTGGTCCTTTCATCCCAGGCTGGTGTGGGAGCTGCCTTTACTGCCCCTGGAGAAAGGCACTACTGTGAGCCGATTTCCCACCAGCTCTTAGCCTGACATATCCCCACATGCTGGCATGGGGCAAAACATGGGTGGGGGTGTTTCAGAGCATTTCAGGTAGGTGTTAAACTTCCCTCCTATTTTCTTCTGCTTCCCCTCATTCCAGGAACCAGATACACTCACAATTACTGCTAGATGTACCATGAATCTTGATAGGTTGTGACTAGACTGAGGACTCAGTTTAACTGTCTCTTACCCTGTGGCACAGCTCTGCTGGGGGTTATGGCTAAAACCTCCTTAACTGCACCCCCCATACCCACTGTTTCTCATTCCAGCATAATTTATATCATGTTTGTGCTATATGGGAGCTTTTAAAGAGGGCAGAAGGGGACGCAGATTTGACAACTCGTTTTGGATGATCACTGCAGCAACAAAAACTCAGTTTCAGGAATTTAGCTCCTCTGTGCTGTGTCCAGAGACTCCCGGATAAATTGGTTCCCAGAATATTAATTTCAGTGCTTTCAGTGCTGAGTTCAGGCTGCGTCAGGGTAGCTGGAAAGGTGGTGTTGGCAGCGGGTTTGCCCTGCCTGCTCCACAGACACCCCCAGCGACGAGACAGTGATGGGACAGTTCTGCCCCAGCAGCTGATGCAAACCCTGGACAACCCTCAGCCTTGAATAGTACTGCTCAACCTCTGCCCTGTCAGGCTGGAGAAGCAATTGCTCCTACATGGCTTTCTTGCTTTCCCAGATTTCTGATTGGAAGTAAAATTTTGCATAAATGAGATATATTTCATACCCTCTGGTCACCATCTGCTTTTGGGCAAATAACTGGAGTGGGATGCCAAGAGTTAGTGTCCCTCTATGACATCATTCTACTCTTGAAGGGTCAAAGCAAACAGAGTAGAGCTGTGAGGAGCTGATTCAGGCAGGGCTGCTCTGCAAGGTTTTTTCCGTTCAGGTCACCATCAGCTGGCTTCAAAGGTGTGGGTCTGACGTTCCCTGAGCTCAGCGCTGCTCACAGCGGTGCTGCTCTGGCTCTGGAGGAAGCCTAAGGAAGATTGAATCCCCATTCCTTCTCCAGAAGCCCTCTGCTGAGCCTGGCGAGCCAGTTCCATGTGGGCAGTCCGTGGTCTCTCCTGGGGTATTTGTGCCAGGTGGACGGTGCCCGGCCCCGTGGGCATTGCAGGGTGCTGGAGGGGGTGTGCAGCCTGCACAGATCCCGTTGGGAAGCGACTGCCAAGGGTTCCATGGGGGAGCACAGTGCTGGATCAAATCAGTCCTTAATGTCCTGGGCTGTGGCTGATCTTGGGACACTTTTCCCCCCTCTTAGGTGGCAGGGGGGCTCGGTGCAGTCCTTTTGGATTATCTGCCCTTCTGGCTCTTATCCAGCTGCATCATATGCTGGTTGAATGGTGCTTTGTTGGGGGAATCTTATCATATCCAAACAGGACAGGAAAAAAGCCAAACCCACCCATATTTAAAATGTAAAATCCCCCTCCATTTTTAGCCAGTTATGTAAAAAATCCCTGTACCTGCCTCAGCTACCCACTACATCAGTTTGAGATTTCACAGCAGCGTTGGTCCTGACTTGCAGGGACACTGCGAAGAAAGAATTTTATTACATGCTGAGTAAACCCATCAGGTGAAGGAGATCCCTTTGGTACAATGCAGGCTGGGATAACTCTTCCTTTCAGAAACCACCATGAACCAAACTGTCCTCATGTTTATTCTGCATGCTCAGAATAACTTGGGTAAATAGTTCTGAGTGTTGTTTCAGGCAGCTTGGAGTAGATTTTTTTCCCTATTTTCACTTGAATTAATGATAATCTTTTTACTGCTACCCATTCTGTAAATACTTATTTGATTTAAAAAAAAAATATCAAAAAATGATACCTGGGATTTTGGTCAGAATTGCACTTTTTTTTTTTTTTTTTTTTTTTTTTTAATCTGACGCAGCAAATTACTATGCCCAGAAATTAGCATGCCAGGGCATGAGGAAAACAGAGAACAAAGAAGGAACTTGCAGATAAGGTGAAGCAGTTCAGCTGACAGGGAAACAGAAAGCAATAAATGAAGGAAAACTTACATAATCATCTCTTCCACGCAAAATGGGTACCTCGGTTTTATTTCCAGCTTTCGTACATTAGAGAATCTTATTTTAGGACCTTTTCTTGAACATTTGCACTTCACGCCTACAAGAGAAAGCATTTTCTCATGCGCCTGCAAAGCTTCCTGCATACCAAGCGTCCCTTCCCCTCCAGCCTGTGTGCATCCAGGAAAACTTCAGTTTGCTCTTTCAAGCCTTGGTGGGAAAAGATGAATTTTTAAAATGCTGTTGAGATTAGAAAGAGATTTTTTTTTTCTTTGGTATATCCCAGAAAAAGGTGGTGACTCTCTGGGAAATATGTTTTAGAGCACTACATATGCTCTGGGACTTTGTAAATAGCAGATTTTTTAAAGTGCACCTGCTGTGATTAAATATGATTGTATTTAAGAAAAGGAAAGAGTCGGAACTCGCTTGAAACTGAGCAAGCAAGTGCATGTCTGGGCTATTTTCATTCACTCGTGTCTCACTTGGACTTTGTAGGACTTTGAGTCATTTCTGCTTGCATGGATGCCATGGTGCAGTCATAGCCGGACAAAAGCTGAACATTTTTAACCATCATTTTTGTGCATAGCAGAAAATGCAGACTGTGCCACCACCTCACATCCAGCTCTGCTCTATTTGCTCTGAAAACCACCCTCAGTTTCAAAAGAGATGCTTGAGCTCTATTCCTAAATAACAAAGTGCATGGCATGACCTGCCCCACTGTGAATTCTTTGCCTTGCACTGAAGACACAAATGAAGACGCAACTTCATCCCTTGTATTTTACCTCTCCTTCACCTTTACATAACTTGCAGCTCCCTTACTCACAGATTCCATACATCACACCTTTCCACCGTGCAGGGCTCAACCCAAGCCAGGGCTATCAAGACACAAACACAAATTACTGGAAAAGGGATTTACATGGGAATAAGCAGAATAAACCACTTTACCTTCCGCGCTGGCTAAGCACATCGCGATGAAGAGCAGGAGCAGAGCTGCTGTCAGGAGCTTCATTGTGAGACAGCAGGTATCCAAAGGGATGCCGGGGGTTGATGTGTTTGTTGGCCTGGGGTTCGTGCCCCCGATCCCGCTGTCCCGGGGCTGGGTCACCAGGGAGGGGGCGGCGGAGCGGCTCCCGGCGGAGCGGCTCCCGGCGCTGCCTGCGCTCTGCCGCTGCCTTGCCTTCTCCTCCTTTAAAGCGGCTCCCGCTGCCCTCGCTCCCGGCTCATTAATATGCAGAGCAACTCCACGGCTCCCTCCGCTTCCTCAGCCCGGCGGGGAGGGGGAACCGGCACCCCGGGGGGGAACATCCCCCATCCCCGCCCCGAACATCCCGTAGGGAGCGCAGGAGATGGGGCGGCCGCTTCTGCCCCTGCCCAGCTGGGACCTTCCCCATCAGCGGAGGGCTGCTGGGGAGGGTGATGTGTGTATTTGTATGAATGGGGCTGTTAGCTGAAAACCATCCACTTGCGAGCGCTCCAGGGATGCCCGCGCTCCGCGGAAATTCCCATGCACCTTGGAAATAAGATTTGGAGAAGTCTCACCTGGGACGGCGTGTCACCTTTTGCCACAGGTTGACTTAAATATTAATTTTTATAGCTTTAGCAGGCTTCTAAATCTAAAGGAGAGTTCAGTGAATCAAATGGGGAAAAATATTCCTAAAAGCATTGTTAGGTGGGTTTAGCATGTGGAAGGTTTCAGGAAATAAGCTCGGTTTATCGTTGCTTTAATGAACGCTCGAACGATATTCTGCTCCATGAAGAACAGGGTAGAAACATGCAGGAACTTTATGGATGTACATAGATGTTCCTCCTCCCTTGCAGAGTCTGTTTCTGATTTCAGAAACAGCTAAAAGTGCATCTTCAAATCCAGGTTCCAGATTTTTGTCTAAATGAAACGGGTGTAGATCATAGTGGGGTCTAATCTCCTTCGCAGCAGTGTATTCCAAACGCGCCGCAGCCAAACGCCTCTGCGGGTGCGCGGCTCATCCCCGCTGCCCGCTCCCCGCTCGCACACCCATCCCCGTCATTAGAACCGACCGAAACCAGCCACCCTGCCAGCTCAGGCAGCGCTTGGGGAGGACTCGCCACGCACTCCCGGCTCCACTTGCATTTTAAGTTTCCCACATGGCTTCGTTCCTGCCGGCTCCCATTGGCAGCGGCCATCCCGCTGCGTTCCCGGCCCGGCTGTTGGCAGGCTGCGAGTACAGCCCTACCACACACAGGCTGCACGTTGCGCGCAGGCAGCTGCAGCGTTCTGGCCCTGGCTCCCATGCGGGACGTGCCGACATGCCGGGAACAGCCCGCCCGCTCTGCCCTGCCCTGCCCGCTCTGCACTGCCCTGCACTGCCCGCTCTGCCCTGCACTGCCCTGCCCACTCTGCCTGCCCTGCACTGCCCGCTCTGCCCTGCCCTGCCCACTCTGCCCTGCCCTGCACTGCCCACTCTGCCCTGCCCTGCCCGCTCTGCCCTGCACTGCCCGCTCTGCACTGCCCTGCCCGCTCTGCCCTGCCCGCCCTGCCTGCCCTGCACTGCCCACTCTGCCTGCTCTGCCCTGCCCTGCCCGCTCTGCCCTGCCCACTCTGCCTGTCCTGTCCTGTCCTGCCCTGCCCTGCCTGCCCTGCCCACTCTGCCTGCACTGCCCTGTCCGCTCTGCCTTGCCCGCTCTGCCCTGCCCTGCCCACTCTGCCCGCACTGCCCTGCCCGCTCTGCCCTGCCCACTCTCCCCTGCCCACTCTGCCCTGCCCGCTCTGCCCACTCTGCCCTGCCTTTGCCCTGCTTTGCCCTGCTTTGCCCTGCCTTTGCCCTGCCTTTGCCCTGCCTGCCATGGAGGAGTGCCAGGGGCTACGCATCGGGGACAAGGCTGGGGGCACTGGCTGAAGTGACACGGAGCTTTTGGGGTGAAAGGCCTGTTTTGGGGTTGTGAGGCTGCTGCTGGTGCAGTGGAGCGGAGGGGGAAGGTATGATACAGTTTCTGTTGTGCTTTCGGCATTTTTGCTGCACAGCTCTAGCCCAGCTCCAGCAGCTCTCACTGCGCCCTGCTAGGAATGGTTTGTGGGCTGTGTTATTAAATGCCAACAGGACTCAAGAGAGAGGTTTGTTCCAGAGCCTGGGATGAAAACAGGCAGCTGAGGTATGGAAGGTCTCAGTTCAAACCTTTCAAATAAATTCCCAATTTCTTACACAAAAAACAAAACCCAAAACCAAATAAATAAAAAAAAACCACAAAAACTCACCCCAAAAACCAAGGAGAGTACAAAAGGCTTTTTTCAGAATACTGTCAGCCAGTGGTGGTGAAGGTGCTCATTGGGCGAAGGGGAGAATTGGCTGAAAAGCACCCACATCCACAGCTGTAATCCTTCCCTGCTGCATTTTAGGGTAATTCCCTCCTTGCAGCTTTCTCTGCACTGTGTGCAGGAACAGCCTCAGGGAGACTTTTGGTAAGGAAAAATCTTTTTCCCTCCCCCTCTGCTAATAAGAAGTTGGGTGCAGCTTTAGCTGACGGCAATTTGAACTTTCCCCAAACCCGGGAACTCATGTACAGGCTGGAGTAAAATTAAAGGAAATTCTCGTGCTTTCCACAAGTGAATCCCATCTTCTTGTATGACTCTTCTCATGGTGAAGGAGCCAAGTTTATTAAGTATGGAGTAAGGAAACTGCTGTTTTTGTTCCAAATTTCATGTAGAAATGAATGTATTTGAGGTGTGTGTACATATGGTGATTCTCACCGTGTGCCCGAGCAGTTCAGTGTCTTTATGCCAGGTGCTGTTTTTGACAGTAATTATTTTTGAGAGCTCAAAGGTGCCACTTGCCTGGTGTGACAGATTTTGGTGGCCATGTACAGCTGTCTCTGACACCTGCTCTGTCTTAAAATGACAATCACAGAAGAAGTTTTAGCAAATTATTTGAGTAAAAAGAAACAGATATGGAATTCTCTACAGTCTGTCCCAAAAGAAACTCTGATAATTCAGATATATTTTTGTTATGCAATCATATGCTGAGTTGCTCAGCATACACTGGGGTGCCTGGGATATCTCCAGCAGATCTGCTAAGCCCCATAAATGTGTTTTGATGAGCAGCCAGTGCTCCACAAGCTGTGGAGGGCTGGTCAGGTGAGCACAGGGCAAGCGGCTGAAGCATCCCTTTCAGACCTCATCACAAAGCCACCCAGTCACAGAGTAATTGATCAGGGCTTGGGTTTTGCCCCACACAAAGGAAGTCTTTCAGAGCAGACACAGTCACTAGGGTCCTGCTGTTGTCCTCAGTTCTGCAGATGGGACATGCTCAGAGAGCCGTGTGTCCCCAGGGAGCATCACTGTACCTGTGCACAGAGCATGTCATCTGCTCCGTCTGGCTAATTAGAGGGGCATTGTTGCTGCTGGAAGGATTCTCATTTCATCTCATCCTCTGATCTTTTCAGGTCTCTGCCCCAGCATAAGGTTCTCTAGAAACCCAAGGCTGAAGCCTGGCTTTGCCTCTGAGGGCGAGACCCAGAGAGACCAGAGGTGATTTTTCACCCTGGAAGGGTGATTTGTGAAATGGGGGGCATGGATGAGTGGTTGTCTCCTCCTAAATAAGAAAGGGACTACCATTTGAAGCAAATCCTCACAATTTTTATCCACCTGGAAGCTGAAATCATACATTGTTGAGCGCAATATGTAGCTGAGCTGGAGCAAAATATTTGTGCTTGTAGACATGGGGACAACCCCCAAATGCACGCTGCCCTTGGAAGAGGGAGCTACTGGAATGGGGCAATTCACTCCCAAAATAAATAGTTGTGGTGGCAAAATGGGAGGGCTCCAGAAGAGCTGTTAAATCTGCTAGGGCAAGGACATTTGTGTCTTTGTGCTCAAACAAGATTGGGTGGGGTCCATGCCCTGACCTGACCTTAGGTGAGGCTTTTCCTCCTGCTGTGAATGTACACAACTTCCTAAGCCAACACACACAATGTCCTTTAGGTGCTCATCTGCATCCCAGGGACCAGGATGTACACTATTACAGTCGCCCCATTGTTAGAAATGTTTCAGCATTCAGCTGCCTTTGGATATGCTGGTTATTTCAAGCACAGGGCAATCCATGATTTGGATTAACAGTCCTTCCAAATATCATAGTGTTTCATAGAGGGAGGATGAAGGTGCTCGTCATGGTGAGAAATCTTTGCAAAATGGCCATGAAACAGAAGCTACTTATTGCTATTGAGGCAAACTGTGAATGGCTCATCTGAGTTTAATGTCTAAGAATATCCCTATCAGCTCGTCAAGGAGAAGATTAAACATTAGAACTGAAGTGGCAAAATCCCTGCATATCATGTCAGGAATTTGGAGGAGGAATTAAATGCTTGCTAGAAATTTCAGCATTAAGGTGGAGGTGTACAGATGTGATGTGTGTTGTATGCATTTTTTTTTTCCTGGGTGCTGCACTTCCTTTTTTATGCCTTTTTTGGTGTTGTAATCATGCTGTATGAACCCTCAGCCCTTGCAACAGAGGAAATATAAAACTCAATTCCAAGCTTGAAGTCAGGGGTGAATTGCCTCAGATTTTGGGAGGCTGTCGCAAGCCTGCTCCCACTGTGCTGAACTTAGTGGAGGATGCGTTGCAGCCTGTGGTCAAGCCCATGTTTTCACCTCTAGCTCTAAATGACATTTTTCTTTCCTCAATAGCCCTGAACAGTAGTTGTGTCATCCTTGCATGTATTTATCTATCATAAGTTGAAAGGCAGAGATTTGGATTTCATCTTTGGTCTCTGGAAACATGAAATATATTTCAGGGAAAACAGCTGTGTTCCCTTCTGTGGAGTTTCACAATGGATGAATTCTGCAAAATAAGGCTTGCATTGTTGTTGCAGTCACTGTGTTCTTTTGATATTTTATTTTTATTTTTATTTCCATAATGAGATTAAATTCTAGACACTACTTCTTCCCTTGGGAATAGTTTAAAGGCAGCTCTCTTCCTAAACCTAAATTATTCACCAAGGAGGATTTCTTGCTGAAATGAGAACAAGGACGTTGGATCTGGGACTGTTGTCATGGCTTGGAGGTCTTTGAAGCTCTTTGTCATGAATCATTAAAAAGGGCTGCAATAAAATGGCAAAAGGGAGAACTGGCTTTTGTGTATGTGATTTGAGACTCACCTCTAGATATGCACAAAAGGATTAATCCCAACTGTGACTTGTTACATTGAGAAAATAGTAAGTTGTGTTTGATTTCCTACTGACTCATTTCCTTGCGTGTTACAACTTACCATTGGTTTTTATGTGCAAGCACAGCTTACACTCTGCACAATTTTGTTAATAGGCATTTCATCTTCACTGGCTGTAGGTATTTATTTTGTGCTTAATCACACGAGATGGGTGGCTTTCTTTAGCATCCACCCCAATGCTTGCTGTAATGTAGAGGGAATAATGTGAAGGTAAGAAAGGCAATTAGCTTGATCTCACTGACTCACATTCCTGATAGTGCTGGCCACAGCCTTGAGAAGTCTCCATGGTGTTGTATGGGATGAGAGATGGTTGGGACAAGGATGGGTATGGCATGACTGTTGTCCTTGTTTGTGTGTTGTCCCTCTCCCAGCTGTTTTTTAATTCCTGAGTCTGACTGAGAGCTGGGGTGAGGACATGGTGTTAGTGCCCAGGTGTGCAGTTAGAACATCACAGCACTGAATAACACATCAGCAACTGGGAGGAAAACCATTCTTTTTGCCCCAGGATTGGAAACACATTGTGCCATCCTGATTTGCTGATGACACCTCTGTTTGTGTGGGCGTAGTTTTGGGTCATCTGTGGGTTCCAGCTTTTCCAGTGAAAGGCTTTAGGAGTAGAATAGGGTGTCACTGTATGTAACGAATTACAGGCAGCCTCTCTCTGGGCTATTAATGCCACTTCTCTCACAAGGTGTGGCTCTGCTGCCAAGCCATCCATATTCAAAAGCACAGGGAACATGGAAAACTGAACCACAAGGTTCAGTGTAAAACACCACAAGGTGTTTTATTTTTGCAAGACAATAGGACCACATGAAATCAACACCTGGAAAGTTTCTAACCCAGCGATCCAGTTTCTAACCCAGGTGAGCGCTTGCTCAGGTGGGGAGTGGTGACAGCAAGATCCACAAATGCTCAGGCATGAGAAAACCCATTCTTGACACTTCTCCTTTTGTTAGAACTGGGCATAATTTCAAACATTTCAGGAATGGTAGGAAAATACTTCAGCACATCTGCTTCCAGCACTGGCTCCATGGGATGAGATTCCCTCAGGAGAGCTGGTGAGCAGGACCCTGCTGAAGTGTCCATGTTGCAATGGTTTTATGGACCTTAATATAAGGAAACTGGGATTGTGGGGGAGAGATCAGCAATGCTTGGTGTGTATGGGGCCATTTACCATGAGCTACAATGGCAGGAGCAGAGCCTGTGTGCCCTGCTGGCACTCTGGGTGGGAGCTGTAGTGCCTGGAGGGTGATGACCACTGCAGTAGTGACAGCAAATCTGGTGGTAGGGCCATGTTTGCAGCTCTTCAAGGCCTCTGCAAAGCCCTGCAGTGAGGGTATTTTCCCTTGTCTGCTAGGAGGGCTTTTGAAGCAAAAAGATGAAGACATAAAATGATTGATACATACAAAATTGCAGAGGCAGAGCCATGCAGGGTGTCAGATCCAGCTTTCTGCTGCACCTCAAGTCCTGCTTCATAACCCTGGGGTGACATCCAGGCATGGAGCTGCCCTGGGGATCCCACACATGAGGAAATTACTGGGAAGGGTGACTGCCCCTCTGGGAAGACATGATGATTAGCTTGATGTAGTCTATGGTTATTCTCTCTGGTGGCTTCTGGCATCTTTTTCTTTTGGACTTGTGGCTTCATCTTTCCAAAAAACCCAACACCCAAAAGTCTGTGGGTGTGTGGATAGAGAACTCGACGGAAGATCTTCTTGGCAGCCTTTGAGAGGTTTGTTTTTGTGCTTGTTCCTGGTGACTGGGAGCTGTTTACATTTGCCCGCAGAGGAACCGCAGCAGCAAAACTGCCCAGCACCAAGAATTAAAGCCATTAGCTAAAAATGATCATCATACAGTGATTAGGTATGGAGGGAAATCATCTCACAGCTTCTCCCGTGGTGATGTGCAGGAGTGCCCAGGGTGTCACTGGAGAGGGGTGCATGCAAGGATGGGAGTGCCAGGACCAAGCACTGCAACACACTGAGACTGACTTGGGCACAAAGCCACAACATCTGTAGGTGCCCATAAGGCTCTGCAGGGCTTCTCCCACCCCCCCAGTGCTTTCTGTAATGTGAAAAATTCCCTCGCAAGCTTAATGAAGCCCACTCTACTGCAGACATGAAGGGTGCTCCCTATCTCTGCTCATTTTCTGCTGAGCTGTGTGTTAGTAATGATGGGAATTTTTCAAACACTGATTTTTCCCTCCACTTGGGATAGGAAACATATGTAGTGTCTTTAAAAATAAATGAAATTAATGGCTTAACAATAGAGACTTTGAATATTTGATGGAACATTAGTAGGCTGCAATCAATCAAAAAAAGATCTTTTTCTTCTGAGTAATAAATATGTTAATTATTTTATCTACTCGGATAAAAGCTTAATTACCATAGCACTTGGGAAGTGGGAGTTGTTATGCATAGTGTTCCTAAGAAAATCAGTTCATTCTGCAAATAAACCAGAATTTCTGCAAGCAAACCAAGAGACATCCTACTGCTACAGACAAGCTGTGCACTTCTGGCAGCGGTATAACCAGTAGGGACTTCATTGCTCTGAACTTCCCCTCAGGCTGGATTTGCCCACTTTTCTCAAGTTTTCCACCTGGTTACATGCTCAGCTGTGAGCATGCCTTGCCACCCATCTCTTCTCCATGTGTGGTCTGGGTGGGCTGCAAAAGAGCTGGGCCAAGCACTCCATGGGCCCACTTTGCCAGCAAATGTTCTGGAGTTCATCACTCCCTAGAAGCAGGGTGGTTTGGCCAGGCTTGCAGATCATCACAGGGAGAGACCAGCAAGGGAAGAGCAGGGACCACTGTGCAGCATCCCCCTCCTCGTTACACCCTGGTAACCCCTCCCTGCTTGGTCACGCTGATGGTGCCTGCATGAAGAACAGCTAAAGCACAGAAAAATTCATGCTGTGCTTTGCTGCACTGTCATACCCCTGAGTAGGTAGAAGTGAACTTCTTGGGTTTTTTATTAACAATCCAAAAATAATCAAATGAAGATGGCACATTGCAGAACTGATGTGGTGAAGAAACAGTGGTTTTTTTGCTGTGGAAATTAAATGAGAAATCAACTAGACAGCAAGACAGGGCTGATAAAGTCTATAAATGCCAAAGACAGTGATGGCATGGGGCTGGGACTGGGGATTGGAAAATTGGTGGTGCAACCCCTGCTCTTTGGTGTCCTTCCCAAATCCAGGGCTTTGCCGTTTTCACTCTCGAGGACAAAAATATGTCCGGCTTGTGATCCCCTCCAAAGGCTTTGGCAGCCTCTCCTGGCAGTTGGCTGTTTCTGAAAAGGCAGGCAGCTGTTGCTAAAGTGATTTGGCAGCAGAACTGGTGCTCTGGAACCTCAGCTCTGCAGGAGAGGATCAGCACCCAAGGTTGCTCCCATTGTGGATGGGGCTGACTTTGTGCTAGCAGCTCATCTTTAGAAGGAGAAGATGGGTGTGAAGTCCCCCTCTGTCCTTCTTCATCCCCTGTGTCAGATCAATGCACTGTCCCAGGGAAAGTTTTGGAGTAACTCAGCAGCCAGCATTTCTTTTGATACCTCCTAAGGATTATACAAATATCTGTCCCAATCCTGAGAGCACCCCAGAGCTCAGTATCTTGGAAGAGAAGTCTTAGAGCAGAAGAATTTTGTAGATGTGGATGTCTTTATGGATACTCTCAGAGATCAGGGTGCCTAAGAGTTAACATGAATTTCAATCAAGAAGCCATTAAGAAAGAGCAGAGGGAAAACAGATTAGCTGTCCTCTTGCCTTGCTCTATAAGATGAGACAATGAGAGAATGTGATGAGATCAATGGAAAAAAAAAAGGAAATGAGAAATCAAAGGAATTGCTGCTTTACAGCTTATTTCATATGGTGAATTGGGAAATTTGCCCTTCAAGGGATCAAATATTCCCTTATTTTTTTAACAGATTTGGATAACACATGACTGCAAAGATGAAACCCGTGATAGAGAGTGGTCCCCCGCAGGGATTCATAAGGAAATGATCCATTTCAGGTACAAGTGGTGGGACACTGCTGGATGTCCCCTCCCCTGGTGCTCTCAGAAACCACACAGAGCTGTGGCATCTGCCAGAGCGTGGCTTCCCACAGGGCTGGAGGGCCAGGTTATTGGAGCTGTAAGTCCAGGGACATTGGTACAGCTACACCACAGGATTGCTGTCAGAACCTCAGGGAGGCTGAGCTGCACACATCTCCCCTCTCCAGGCTGTTCATGGAGCAGTGTGGCAGATGCTCAGAAGCAAGACAGAGAAAAGGATCTCCATCTCACCCTTCCAACGTTTCAGTGGTGCTTCTGGAGTCACAGTCCTCATGCCTTAAAGCAGATCCAGGAGATCCTTTCTGGAACTTCAGGATAGCTGTGGGCTTTGGCACTTCATGTCCCAAGTGACTTGCCCTCAGAGAAAGAAGTACTTTCTATGAGTTGTCATTCCAGCAGTAGCTCTGATTCCTGTATTTCCCTAGGGCTGTGATTTTGTTTCTTCTTCTTTTAAAGCATTTTGCTGTGCCTACTCCATAGCTCCAGGTCATTGCTGAGCTTTGTATGGGTCATACACTCCCTGTATTCTTCTGCAACCTCCAAGCCACTGCCCAGGTGGAAGTCAATGGGAAGACTCTTGCACTGGAGGCTGAAAAGGAACTTTCCATGATCTTGGGTAAACAGGTCCTTGGGGCACCAGCAGTTGGTGGCTGGTGATTGACTCCAGCCAGCACTGGCCTTTGATGAGCAAAGATTCAAGGTTTTTGCAGCCACACACTGCTGCCAAAGTTGCCTCCTCTTTGGGAGTGCACAAACACCCCAGTTTTCCTCCTTCTCTGATGTACAAGCCCTTGGTCTGATGTCCCAACCAGCTGGCTGGTAGCAGGCAACTGCTTCCAGAGGCTAAGATGAATGATTTGTCCTTGAGCTACTGTCAGAGTTTCTTGAGACTGATGTCTCTCTAAGGAACATCTTTACCTTCATAAATTCTTCATTAGCATTTGTATCTCTGGTATTTTGCATATGTTTGCTGGTGATATCTGCTAGATTAGGCATGTTTCCCTTCCAGGTGTCTGAATGGGTTTTTCTTTCTCCCAGTAGTGATTCTGGCTATGCTACGCAGTGTCTCTTCCCCTTGGCGCAGTAAACTTCCCATAGATATGGCACTTTGATGACAAAGAAGCCACATTTTAGCAGTAAGAATACTTTTGGCTTTAACCTTTTGAAGGTTAAACTCCAAAACTGAAACTCGCCACGGATATGGAGAACAACAACAACAACAAAAAAGCTTTTACAGTGCACTGCTCTCTGTGTCTGCAAGCACTGGGTGCCAGCAGAAAGGAGGCCAGCTCCAAACAATCCCAGCCTTGCCCCACACTCTATTTCCAGACTTTGAATGTGTTTTGTTTTATCTTATACTTGAGATTTTCTGTTCTCTCTAATTGCATTTAGTGCCTGGCTTGGGAAAGGCTGTTCTGCTGCGAATGCAGAACATTCTGCTGCGAATGCAGCTGTGCCCCTGCTCCCTGCACAGCCCACCCCTCTGCTCCGGAGCTGTCAGGTGGGACGACTGCCTTGCAGGGTCTGTTTTTGCCAAGGAGATGTTGAAATTATTGGCCAGTTCTTCAAAGGTCTGCAGTGGTTCTTGATGTTCCTCACTGGAGCGGGGCAGCGGAAGAAAGTCGCCTGGGAAATGCTGTCTGGAAGTGAAAATTGAATTCTTTAATGCTCTTGAAGAGCAAATAAAGTTTCTAAGTATGAGAAGTAGCCCACGCAGCCTTTAGATGTGTTTGTACCCAAACAAACCCACGTTGTACCCAATGTATTAATTTCTTTGGCATGTAAATTGCTCCAAATAAGCTATCGGGTAAGGCTGGATGCAGAAAGAAGAAATCCAGGACAGGTTTGCCTTTCCCACAAAACTGGCCTGATCTTGTATCCATGATTGCACCAGCTGGTCAGGAGGGTTATATCAGCTAAGAAAGTTTTTATTAATTTGACTTGTATGTGTAGGACAGGATGGACTTGTTTTTCTTAACAAGGCTCTTAAAATGGTCCAGTTCAAGCTAAGGGACCATCTCCTTACCCTTCTGTTCAAATCCATGACTAGGTCCAAGGGTATTTGAAGTTTCAGGGTGTTTCTTAGAATTTTCTCTTTTGCTTATTTTGTAAACTCTGGATGCAGAAGCAGCAGCCTGTGGCAGCAGGTGTAGCACACCTATGTCGCTTTCAAAGCCTGTTATATTAACCTTCATCCCCTCTAAGCTGACCTCTGTCCACTGAGTATAACACACCAGGGATTTCCATTACAGCCCTGCACTTCATCCCTGGCCTCATGTGTAATTTAGTTGGATGTAACTTGGAGTTGCAGACAATCTGGCTGATGAAAATAGATGGCAAAAAAGGTGCAGTGATTTCTTTCTTGATGTCAACCACCACTGTTTTAAATGCAATTTGTGCTTCTGTCTGCACAAATCCATCTAGAGCTAGAGCATGATAAAACAAGTTGCCCTTTAGCATTCTTTAGTTTCTGTTCTTTGCTGCTAGGAGACAACTTTCAGGGCAAGGCAGCTGGATTTACACTTATGGAGAAAAGTTGGAGTGGAAAGAAGCAAAATGACAACTGTGGTGCAAATTACAATAATCCTAATGACTGAGGCAGCAGTTGGTCATGCTCCTGCATGCCCAGACCATGGTGGGGAGACCCCACCCCTGCACCTACCCAGGGAGCCCAACCCCTCAAGTCCACACAGGGCAGGACAGGGCAAGCATGTGTTTTAGTGTGTTTGTGCTTTAAAAGGATCCTCAGGTGCTCTCCTGGCCTCCTGACAGGCCCAACTCTTGCTTTGATTTGTTAGAATCATGGAACCATAAAACCATTTAGGTTGGAAAAGCCCTCTAAGGTCATCGAGTCCAACCATTTCCCCAGAACTGCCAAAGCCACCACTAAACCCAAGGGATGTCTCCAAGTGATGCATCTACACAGCTTTAAATCCCTTTAGGGGTAGTGACTCCACCATTTCTCTGGGCACCCTCTGCCAGGGCTTGATAACCATTTTGGTGAAGACATTTTTCCTTGTATCCAGCCTAAACCTCCCCTGGCACTGCTTGTGGCTGTTTGTTCTTGTTCTGTCACTTGTTACCTGTGAGAAGAGGCTGATCCCCACCCGGCTACAACCTCCCTTCAGGGAGTTGTAGAGAGTGAGAAGGTCCTTCTTGAGTCTCCTTTTTCTTCAGGCTGAGCACCGCAAGCTCCCTCAGCTGCTCCTCACCAGACTTGTGCTCCAGACCCTGCCCCAGCTCTGCTGCCCTTCTCTGGACATGCAAAGACCGCTTGGTACCGCTCCTTACCAGGACTAAAAAAAGAGATGCAAGAGAACCAATTTCTTGTTCAGATACCAATATTCAGCTCTCTGATATCACCATGATTCATCCAGCTTGCTTGAAAGCTGACAGAAGCCAACCAAACAAAAAAAAAGGAGAAGCAGAAATATCAACTTCCCCTCCCTAATTTTCATGGTGGAATTTGTTGGACGTGGGGTTGATGGGATTGACAGGGCATTGCTCATTGTTTGGGGAATGTCTTGAACCGTATAAACCATGTATGAAATCTTCAGGTCATATAAGCCAGTGTAACTCCATCAGCAGAAACTCTACTATGGAATATTCTGGTTCTTTTCAGTGCATACTTTCAACAAACTCACCAGCCAAATCTTGTGTCTTTCCCTAATTTATTCAAGACACATACTATAAATCACCCTTGATTCTGACCAATGAAGGAAAACTAACTTGACAAATCCCTTTCTGTATTAATTTTTGTCAAAACATTGTTTATGACAATGGGAAGGTTGCTGATAGCTCTAGCTATTGTTGCCCCGGACCCTGTGGGTTTGGTAAGCCCTCAGCTGGAGTCCATGTGGACATCCTTCCTCAGCTCTTTGTTTCTCATGTTAAGACTTTTGTCTTAGAGTGAGGAACCTGATTTATTAAAAAACACCATATAATATAATAAGACGGATGTCAGCAATGTTAAATACCTCCATAAATTTTGCTTCTCCAGAGCAGATCAAATGTGCAATTATTTGAGGCATGATGAAGGGATCCTGCACTAAGGCAACATTTTAGTAACCTGATAACGTCAGCAGTTCATGCCATGTGCTTATAGAAATGAGGTTGTGGGATTGCACTCTCTCTCTCTTCTCCCCCAATAAATATTTCAACTTTATAGATATTTTCAGCTCAACTTAACAGAGGACTTACACCTGATGGGTTGCAGGTGACAGCGCTGGGCACCTGTGTCTGATTGATTCTTTCCATGACATGTTGAAGATGTGAAGGTCTGATATTGGCTGTGCTGTGCATGTGGCTATTCACCTCCACAAGAGTTTGAAGTAGAGCCTGTGGCCCTGCCTGGAGCTTTCCTTTAGAGAGATGGGGATGCAGGCACTAAAAAGAGCCCTAAGGGATTTTTCTGCATGTATTTGTGCTTTCCTACCCCTACAGAAGAATTTCCCTCTTCTATTCCCAGGGTGTTGTCCACTGTATCTCTTTTTGCTTGTCTCCACCATGTCACTGCCAGGTTCTTGAAGCTCCTGGGGCTATTTCCAGCTCACACAATGCTGGGCTGGCAGCACAGAGCCTGGGGAAAAACCCAGCCTGGAGCACAGCCTGGGGCTGCAGCTTTCCATTCCCAGGTTGTGGCTCAATGTAGAAAATGTGTGCTGCTCATTTGTCTTGCTCTCCCTGCCTGTAAATTAGTAGTGCCAATTAACATCCAAAAATTGGTGGAGTGTTAAGGACTTGCAAAGGTTGGAAACTATTATATATATAAATATTCAGTATCATTCAATCAGAATTAACATGAACAGTCCTTGTGCAAGTAAGCATTTGTTTTCCAAGACATAGGCTCACAATATTCTAATATTAATATTATTAGATTATTTGGATTATATTAATAATATTTAGATTGACTATTAGGAAAAATTTCTTCACCAAAAGGATTGTAATAGAATGCCCAGGGCAGTGGTGGAGTCACCATCCCTTGAGGGATTTAAAACACATGCAGATATAGCCCTTGGGGACATGGTCTGGTGGGGAGTTGGCAGTGCTGGGTTAAGGGTTGGACTTAATGGTCTTAGAGGGCTTTTCTAACCTAAATGATTCTATGATATGAATATATGATTAAACATATATATATATATATATATATATATATATATATATATATGCAAGTATTGCAGTTCTGTTCCAAAGCACATGTCTGGGTTTCTTTCCCAGTGAAAAACAAGGTATGTGGGGGCCAGGAAGCAAAGGTGAAATGTTTCTATCAGGGCTGGAAAGTGCTCCTCAATCCTGTACTATGAATTTGTGGGGACAAAAATCACGCCATTTGATTCCTTAAAAAAAATCCCATTGTGGATTTCTAAGGATTTGAAAATGTTTAAACAGGGTGAAATTTGCATAGTCAATGTAATAGCCTCAAAAAACCTTTTGATCCTTTGGCATGCAGGAGTTACACTTCATGGGTTTGTCCCCATGAAATGCAGTAGCTGCGGCTCCTCTCTGCAGGTCTGTGAGGAGGCACCAGGCAAGGAAAAACCTACTGAGGGTCAGCAGAGAGATGAGAGCCCCAGGGCTCAGTGGGTGCTGACAGCCGTGATTTATCTCACTCTATTGTAGGGCAAGTGAAACTGGCCCCACACCTCTGTTTTGACGTCTCTAACACAACCTCATCCAGCTTTTGCATTTTGTCCCGCTGCCAAGTGCTGCGCGAGCCCCTGCCGTGCCTCCCTGCCATTAATCACCAGAGCCTTTCCCCGGGCTGCCCTGTGCTTCCTTAGAGACTAAACCCTCCTTATCATTCATATGTAATCTTGTTACAGCTTTATACCTGCTTGCATGGTCCACTTAGCCAATAAATCTGAGCAAGACCAAACAGAGGATAACGGTGGATTCGCTGGTTCCTGGTGTTGATTTCCTGGGCTTGGGCTGGGGCACTCGGGCAGTTTCTAAACAATCTGGTTTTGCACTGGTGCTTAAAGCAAACACCTTGCCCCAGTTCTCCCTGCCATGAACCTGGGCAAGGTTTATTCTCCAGCCAGAACCACTTGCTGTTCTCACCTTGAGATGTTTCCTGTGCATCCACCCTCATTCACACCTTGTCCCATGGCTAACAAAGCACTCTGCCCTCTCCCTGAGCCTGGGCATGGGCACAGGACTCAGAAAAACCTGAATTCCACATCTGCATTTCTGAGCCTTCCCACTTTTCTTTGCCGTGATATATTTATGCTGCCTTTCAGGACAAAAGTAGGATTTTATGAGAAAGTTGAGTTTTTTCTATGGCTAAAAAAATCCAGCTTAGGGGGGTTTCTGTGACCTCGGTCAACATGCTCATGCTGAGGCATCAAAAAAATCCCTCCAAAACAATCAAAGCAGGAAAAATCAAGTCTGACAGTTTTCTATAAGTTGTAGGTGAGCCGGGAGCTAAGATTTAAGTGGCAGATGAAGGAGTTCATTGCAGTAGTTTTGAAATATGGACCTATAAATCTCCAATTTTTACATGCAGAGCCCAGCATGTTCCTGTGTATTTATTTTGTTGAATGTTAAGTGGTTCAGTTTTCCTGTGGTTGCCTTGCTTTTTTTTTTTTCTCAGTGGAGTTTAATTCAACATAAGCCCTACTACTTAGTCATTTTGTTCATATTTCTTCATTTACATGCTTGTGCAGGGAAAGGTTAGGAGCAATCAGAAAATATTGGAAGCAAAATAGATGTTCTCTAATCTCTCTTCAAGCCCAGACTGAAATGTTATTAGTAGTTCTGGGCTTGTCTGGATTAGTTTCTTAAGAAGCTGAAGCTGAACAGATCTAACTAGATTATTAATTTAGTAAAACAGAGCCTCTCCAGGGACTGAGCCAAATGAGTATCGTGTTGCTTCGTTTCTCTCCTTGTACGCATGGCTTCTGTGGTGGATTTGTCCTTCTTTAAAACAGGGAGTGATGTGAGGAAAGGGGCTGTGAGCACCCATCTTGTGGGTACCACATGGTAGAAGTGGGTGAAGGGCATCTTCAGCCTCTCCCCCTCCTCCTCACCACGCTCCTTGCTGTGTGTTTGGGTTAAGAAATGTGGGCTGCAAACAGCTCATGTCTTTTTGCCTTTGCAACAATGTCAACTTGAATCTTAGCCTATGCTGATGGATATTATTACCCTTTTCAACCAGAGTAATTCTTTCATTCCTGTGAAATCTGCTGTCTTATACTTTATGCAGTGAGGAGATACTGATACAGAAAACCAGGATGTTTTTCTGGGGTGTTTGAACATTACACACAGAGTCACTCCTCTGGACAGGGGAGACATCCGTGAGCAAGTCCAAAAGTTCCATGGTTGGGCACCTGGACTTGAGATGCTGCACCCTTCCCAAATCACCTGGGAGGAGGAGGGCTGAGCCAGGGGCAGTACAGGAGGAGTACAGTACAGAACTGCCTTTTGTAACAAAGAGCCACAGGACACACAAAATCAAGATTGCTTTAAATGAAAATATTTATTTCAACTTTGTACCTGGTGCATGCACAACTGAGAGAAGCCATGGGCACAGGGGTATAAATGGGTTGGAGATGGAGGTATACTGGCCTGTGAAAATGGGGTTATTTGTTACCAGTGATGTTAGTCCTGATTAAAGCTCCAGAATGTGCCCAGTGAGGGATTTCTGGATGTGTTCTACCTGCCACTCCTCTCCCTTACCAGGTCAGCACTGTGCCCTGCTGTGCCTGATGCCCAGAGAGGGGTAAAAGGTTGGATTGCTCCATGGGGTCACGCAGTGATGCAGCCCCTGAGCACTGCTTAAACCCCTGGGGTTTAAATACATGCTGTAGCCTCACCCATCACTTGAAGGAGGCCAGAAGAAACAGGGCATCACCCAGAGAAAGCAGGCGATGAGCAATGTCCCATGATGCCAGAGTTTCCTGAACATGAGCTGTGTTTAAATTGAAATAAAGTCCTTATACTAGAGGCATTGAGAGTTAGTAGTCAAATAGCTAATAAACAAGGAAGGGGTTGGACTAAATGGGTTTGGCTGCTGGTGGAGTCCATAGGTAAGAGCAAATTGGCACAATGGGCTCCCTCTTTCTGTAGGAGACAGGTGAGCAGCTCCTTCTCTGCAATCCTTGGTGCTGCTGCAGCATGGCCGGTGTCACCCAGAGTGCAAAGTGGCTCCAGTGTCTTCGGCCTGAGGAAAGCCAAATGTGAGATGAGTTGGATCCTTCCCCCTATTCTCCGAGTGCGGTCGATTGCAGCATCTGGTTGTAAGTGTGAGAGTAATTCCTTGTGGGCTTTAGTATTGGTGGTAGGAAAAAGACTGTATTTTGTGAGGTTTCCATAAGTGACACCTGCACTTCAGCAGCTGAAGTGCCCTGAGGCAGCTCGTGTCTCATTACTTGAGGGGCTTTTTTAACCCTTCCCACAAGGCTGGCTCCTGTGGCTGATGTGTGATGGCAAGGCTTGGAACTTAGGGCTGTCCTCAGCTGGGAATGAACAAGATAACACTGAGCTTATGTCTTGTTTTTCTCCTTCCCTCCCAGATAACACCTTTAGGAAGGATCTGTTTTTGGAGGTGTCTCCCCTCATTTCTTGTTTAAGGACTGTGCAGAGATAGCTCAAGTCCCAGCATGCTCTTCTGTGAAAAGCCTTAGGTTCCTCACAGAGCCAAAGTTCCCACTATTCAGCAGGTTAAAATCTCAGGGGTTTGGGTCACTTAGCAGAAAAGAAATCCTGCTCACATTTAGTGACAAAATACTTTCACAATTGCAATGGGTCTGGCAAAGAAAATAGATTCAAGCTACTAAGGAAGAAATCAGAAATTTCTTGCTGAGATCCAAATACCAAAGCCTGGAAACATGAAGCAATTTGTCTCTTGTATGAGCCATATCCGGAATCAGCAGCAGTAAGTCTCAGCAAGTTTAAGCAAACAGTGAATTTTTTTCTGTTCTTTTTCTGTTTCCATAATTTTTGATAGGAAAATGGAGTTTACACATAACCCTGACACTGTTAGTTTTCTTCCAGCTGCTTTCTATTTGTGAAAGCGTGTGTGTCATATTTATCTTGTACTCTTTAAATAACCACAATTTTATTAGTTACTCCTTATAACCTCTCTAAACATAGCACTATTTTGGGAGGAACATGACCATTTTGCATAAGAAAACATGAAGTGTTATATAAAATGTGAAAGGAAGGGAAAGCAGTGATGATAAGTGGAACTGAGCAGAGTGTTTCTGGATAGCTCTGAAGGAGAATGTCCCTTTGCAAAATCAATATTTGCAGTGGGCAAATTTCATTGCTGTGAAGTATTTTTAATTTCCTTTTGGAAAAATTAAATGGATTTCCTAGCCTTACCAGAAAGGCACTTTTCAATTCTCTTTCTGGCAGGAAGCAATGTAGATAAAAGGCTTCTAAGCAAGCATATAAAAATACTAAAAACCCTCACCCTAAGTGCTCCTAAAATTGAATTGGATTATTACATATTTTTTATTCATGTTTTACTCCATGTAAAACAGGATGTAGGATGAATATATTTTAAATGTTACACATTTTGTGGGAACGTACTTCCACGTTCTTGTGTTAAAATAAACAAATAAAGATGCTCACTAATTTCCTACTTTTAATAATACTACCTCTGTGTGGTAACAGGTTTGGATTACACACTGGTCTGTCTAAGCATTTAATCATCTGTACAGCTTTCAACATAGAAATGAACTCAAAAATCTTTCTGTGCTCAGAGCATCACAAAATGCTTACATGGCTAATTCTGGCCCCAATCAAAGACTTTTCTGGATTAGACAAAAATTACCAATTTGATGTGTGGAAGCAATGGTTTTTGCCTCCCCCTAATATTTCTGGGCATGGTCATGGGGACATTGATACTATTTATGCAACAGAAAGATTATTGTCCAATTTGAGACTTTTTAAATTTATTTTTTACTTTGATTTCTGAACAGGCTTCCAGAAAAATACATTGACAATGCTGAAAGTATTGCTGTGATTAATGACTTTTTCTTCATATTTTCTGGTAAAAAAAGTGCTTAATCCACTTCAAAATTAATTGGCACGTTTAGCAGTTTCCAGTAATAAATATTATTCCATCTGTTCCATTGTTTCCTGCTGAAAAGTTGTTTTGATTTTAATTTGTTTCTGATGGCTCCCCCCAGCCTCTGTTTGGGGAAATGGTTCCCTTTAATTCACTTTGTTTGGAGACCGAGTGCTCCAGCAGCGCTCCCCTGCACGGGGGCTGCAGCTGCCTGCGCCGCATCCGCAGGGATGGCAGGAAGTGCATCCACAGAAAAATGTTCCTTGGTGGGGTAACGTGGTGGGATATGGTCAGGTGATGGACGGTCTGGAGCACGAGCCCTGTGGGAATTGCTGAGGGAGACGGGGTCGTTTAGTCTTGAGAAAAGGACGGCGCAAGGGAGACCCGACTGCGCTCAGAACTGCCGGAAAGGATGCTGTGGGAGTCGGTCTCTTCTCCCAGGCAACAGGACAAGGGGAAATGGCCTCAATTTGCACCAGGGGAGGTTCAGGTTGGATATTAGGAAAAATTTCTTCATCGAAAGAATGGTTAAACACTGGAAGAGGCTACCCAGGGTAGTCCCTGGAAGTGTTCAAAAAATGAAAAATGTGGCACTTTACAGTATGGTTTAGTGGGCATGGGGGGTATTCAGTCAAAGGTTGGATTTAATTATCTTGGAGGTCTTTTCCAACCAAAATGATTCTATAATTCTTTGAGTTTCTAAAGGCAACAGTAGAGGTGAGGGTTGTCATAAAAAACTGGTGATTTTGGAGCAAAGCAGTTGTATTTGCACATGGTAATTTTCTGAACCTGTATGTGGCTCTGCTCACCTTCTGTGCATTCCTAATTTCTGGGTTGGAGTATGGCAAACATCTGCTGCCCTGCTTGTGAAATATTCACAGCTTTTCATTAAATCACAGCCACAAGGTATTGCTGAGTGTTTTCCTTGCTAAAGTGGATGACAGCGGGATGTGCTGTCCCTCACTGGTGACTGTGGGGTTTCTGATGGCATGGAGGCATGCTCATAAATCCAGTAATTGGTGGGCACATTTCTAGTGTTGAGGATCACCACAAATCTCTTTACAGAGAAAAACAAATCACTTGTTGGACACAGCTTTTACTTCTGACAGCTGGGGTTTGATTACCTGAAGCTAATCTTGAGCTGTATTTTTCTCATTCATGCAAGTGTGTAGCAATAACAAAGTGACTTCATAATCTTCTTCCAGGTGAAAGTTCTGCTGCAAACTTGAATTACATATTGATTAACTGTGGTTCTGATTGATTTTATTTTACTGCTTTGGATCCCAGGTCTTTTCGCAACTTGCCTCCAGAGAATTTAGAGCTGGAGTAAAACACATACTTTGTATGGATGGTTTCCTCCTTCTGTGTTAATATTTAATTGTATTTCCCATGAACACACCTTACTGTGGAGTAAGGATTTTCATCTCAGGATTTCCTGAATCCTGAAATTGTGAAATTCCTGAATTGTGGTTTGCTGAGAATGTGCTTGGGATGCTGCAGGCTGGGAAGGTCCCCTCACTTGGCAGAGCATGGGGGATTCAAGTACCAAGGCAGACAAACATGTGCTTCCTGAACCAAGAGGAATCAGATTTTCTTTCACCCACCTTGGGCTCCCAGTCTGAGCACTGCAGCTTTCACTGATGATTTATTTTAAGTCAATTCCTGCTGGTGGTGACAGGTGGCTTTGGGTGATCTGTGTGCTTAATATAAGCAGAATCCATAGGGAATGTTTTTCTTGAGTTATAGATTGATGAGTGACTCCTATGTCATATGGTGCACAACTGGTATATAGATTTGAGCTAAACCACACACACATGTATTGTCAGCAATCCATTTCTAAGAATTTGCTCATATTATCTTTTCCCTTTACAAAGTTCCATACAGCTTAAGCTCTCAACCTGGCAAAAAATTTGAAGCATCTATTGAGGCTATTTTGTTTCCTTTTTTTTTTTTTTTTTTTCCTGGGATTCTCAGAAGAAATTAAAGGATAGATATGGGAAAGTGAATTGTGAATTACAGACTCCTACTCACCTGGATGACTGCTCAGCCAAAGCTGTGTGGCTTTCAGAGCTGAGCAGATGATGCCCTTGTGCATCTCCATCCCAGGACCAGCTGCACTGTCCCTGCTGGCTGTTCTTCATCCTCCTGTGGACCAGGGTGAGCCTTGGACATTGTGTTACTGAGGTGCAGAGTTAGTCTTTCCCAGTGAACATCTGGTCCTGCTTGCCATTCCTAACCTCCATCCAAATTTTGCAAATGTCCTTAAGTATTTTGGAGAGCTCGTGGCTGTGCAGGAGGAGAAGCACCTTGATGAATAACACGACGTGCAGTGGAACAGCGGAAATGGCCAGTAGATGAGGCGAGTTTCAGTGGGGAAGACAGAAGCAATCCAGATGAGGACTTGGAGGAGTGGGATGCCTGCAGATGGGCCAGCCCCTGCTGACACTGGGATAGCCCATTGCCCATGGAGAGCTGGGAGAGGTTTCTAGGACAACTGAAGGGCTTTGGGAACAGGGAAAGAATGGAGCCAAATCTTAAAGTCAGATGAGGAGAAAATGAGTAACATCTGCTGAGATGTGTGAAAGAGCCATTTGTGCTCACTGCAATCTGAAGCCTTTCTCCAGCAGCCACAGCAGCGTGGGCCAGCTCGCTGTCCCCCACACAGGCTGGCTGGCTCAGGGGTCGTTAGGGATGATTTATATGCTCATTACAGCCACAGCTCTGGACACTGCCCTGTGTCTCACTGGTGTGTCCCCCAAAGCCTCAGCACCCACACAGGGGCATCACTTCACCTCTATGTATTCATGGAGAAAAGCCTCTGTCCCGTCGTGAGGCTGCAGAGGAGTGAGGTCCCGGGGATGCTGCTGCTGTACAATTATTAGTTATATTAATGGCTCATAAATAACAGGTTACTTCCAATCTTTCACTCCTGACACTGTGGGTCCACAGAGCTGCACGTCCTCTGCATCTCCCTGGTCCCTCTCCATGCTGATGTCAGGGTAAATTTCTCCTTGACTCTGATGGGGCAAATAACTCTCCCTGATTCTCTAGCTGGTCCCTCTGCTATTTTAACAGATCAGCTTTTTGCCTCTAATTAGGCTATTTTCTGCAGAGCAGAACATGGTTGGAAATGCTGGAGCTGGAGGTAGTGAACAGTCCAGAAGGATTGCACCTGTGGTTGCTAATCAGCGGTCGCTTCAGCGAGCTGAAATTAGGAAAGCACACAAAAGAGCGAGCAATTTTGAAAATGAGGATGAACATCCCGAAATTTTTAAGAACAATTATGTTTTCACAGCTGTGCTGGTTGCCCCAAATGCATAGAAATCAAGTAAAAAACCAAACTCCTTTAACTCAAAGAAAATTAACCTTCATCGTTAAACTCAATGAGAAGCAAACTTACTTTCCCTTCAAGTGAATAATATAGTTTTGAAAAAAACCTAGCAGCAAGTTATGCTGTAATTACATTCTTTGAATTTAAGTCTGTCAGTCCAAGCAAAATAAATAGAAACCCAGGCAGGGCAATAGATATATTATACTTGGAGTAAAGTTTGGCCCTGGTATGTTGTTTTTATGCTAAAGCTATGCCAAAGTTAATCTACTGTGATTGTGTCTATTACCAGATTCTAGTATAAATAAAGGAGACAACCTGAGAGCTGTTGATATAATTCTTTCATTAACATCTTTGTGCCACCATGGAAGGACTTGGCCGGATCTCATTTGTCAGGAATCAGGCCAAGAGTGACTGAATTACCCAGCAACTGTACATTTTGCTTTGGAGGCACACACTGAATGTTTCCCTGTGGCTCCCACTATGCCACTGCTACTGAAGGTCTGTGGGGAGGGGAACAAAAGAGCCCTTCCCTTTTTATCTGTGAGGAGCTTTTGAGGTGGTCAATGGGTGCTGATGGGCCACAGCCAGGTGGGATGAGGATAAAGCTCTGAGTTTGCTCTGAGGGGATTTCAGGGGTCTGGGGTGGTCCCCAGGAGTTAGGCTGGGCAGTGGCATCCAATGGATGCAGTCTCTCTGCACCAAGGTTTGGCCTAGGCTGGGAGCAGAGTTTAATTTGAGCTCTTTCCTTACTCTTTGGCTGGCAATATTGAAGATTAGTATCTATTTCTGATTAAAAAACCCAAAAACACCCTACACAGTAATGCAAGGAGAGAGAGGGAGCTGTTTCTTACACAGGTGGGAATTAATCCTATGGGTTTAACCTTCAAGTATGCTTTTAAGAGACTCCCAGTTCTGCCCTGCATGCCTCTGACAGAAAGGAGGCAGTCTGTGCCTTGCTCCCATCCTGTTCAGTGCCTCCTTGGGGCCTTTCTCTGGGATACCCTCTGAAGACAGGTTTTTTGGCTGTCTTTAAGAAGCATCAGCTTCTTTTCCTCTTTTGCTTCCTTTCTGTGGGTTCCTGCTGTTCCTTTCCTGCCTACATGCTGCTTTTGGATGCTCGAAGGTTTTCTCTCAACTAGTCTGCCAAATCCCACACTGGCAGCAGGATGAAGAAGGGTAACTGGTGATGCCTCTGATTTGAGGTATTATTCTGAGGGTCTCAAGAGCTTTTCAAAGCACGACCTAACTCTGTGCCAGTCAGTATACAACACTGTTTTAGGGGTGTCTCAAAATAAAGCTTGCTTTAAGTTCATGCAGTTTAAAATGATGCTGGGGAACAGGGCAAATGGAGCTCTCTGCAATCTACATGTGTCACTAATGTAAGAAAAGTAGAGAAAGAAATAGTTTTACCCACATTCCTAAAGTTATTAAGCAGCAGAAGTGAAAAAAATCCTCTCCTATGTTTGATACAGTTTTCCCTAAGTGACTATTACTTTTTCTTTGCATCCAAAAAAGGAAATTATCAAGATTATGAAATCCAAAGGAAATAGAGAAAGTAAGTAGGCAGGACAGGGTACTGAGGAATGGTTAAATCCTTTAGCAAACCTTGTCTCCTTACATATAATGTGAAATATTCCAGATTTGATCATCTGCAGCTTACTTTGTGTTCTTTACAGTTCATTGTTTTCTCCATTGGAAAAAGTTTATTTTTTTAGCCAGTCCCTATGTGAGATCAGATGTTCATCAGTGTTCTCCCCTCTCCTTCCAAGGACTGAGTTCACTGAGCTGTTTCCTGGGAACTGTGCTCACTGTGGACACTGCATGGTCATGAATGAAGGGTTAAAATATTCCCCTCTCTATTAATTTTGCATGTATTAAAGTCTAATATCTTGATTCAGCTCATTCTCCAGGGCATTGTCCAGGTCACCCTGGCTGTGACAGTAGGCACATCTCTGTCCCCCAAGCACAGGCTGCTTCATCCCCTTACTTTAGCATGCACCCATGCCCTTTGCTTGGGGAGGTAGGGCTGGGATCTGCCAAAGCATTTTACTGCACAAAAGATGAAAGATGTTGATGGTTCAAGGAGCAATTGTCCATCTGTGGGTTGATCACTAATCCTTAGTCTCCCTCAGTTGGTTGACGGATGGCAGGCTGATTATATCTGCTGCCCAGTCTCTTTTCCTTGAGGATCCTGGAAAAAAATCCCAACACAAATTTACAAAGCTCTGTATCTCACCAACAGACTGAGAAAAAGAGAGAGAAACCAACAGAGGCCACAGACATCAGGAAGGATTTGTTCTTGACTCTGTGTCGTTGGGGTGCCCATTTCCTGCCATTCCACTGATTGATCTCCAGCTCCATCACAAATCTGGAATCAGAAGCTGGGTCCTCAGGCTTTTTCCTCCTGCCCTGCAGCAAAGGAAGGGAGGCAGCTTCAGTCAAAAAGCCTTGGCCTGAGGGAGAACTCGTGGCACAAACCAGAGGGAACAGGATCCCGAGGAGCTGTGTTTACCCCAGAAGTTGGCTCCAGCAGCCAGGCCGTGCAATGCACATGGAAAATATGCAAGCTGGGAAGTGTCTGCTGGCTCTGGCTCTTTTTATGCTCTGGACCATTATTTTTTGCATAAGCACCTCCTGAAAATATCAGAAAGAGTATTGTGCTGCCAATGAAGATCTTTTGGTCTGCTCTGAAGGACTGTGAACTGTGATGTGAATGTAGTATAAACCAAAGAATGAGACTGGGTGAAGCTGGAGCTGTGCAGTCACGTTTTGACTTAATGTACGTACTGGGAGCCTTTAGTGTATTTACTTGGCCATCGCTGGGAATGGACCATGAGAGTTTGTTTTTGCTGCTAGAAGTGGTGTGGAGTCCTTGGGTTCACTTCAGGAAAATCAAAGTGTCTGACTAAACCCAGGATCTGTCACTTCAAGAACAGATTTTCAGCTAACAAATGCTACATATGCACTTTAAAATTCCTTAATTTTGAGTGCTTTGCTGTACAGTAAACAAAGTTTTTGTGCCTGTTTTCCTCTATAAATATTTATTACAAAGTTGGTGGCTACTGGTTGAATGTGAATACTTGTTGTTCCCAGCATTTTTGGACATGACGTACCAAAGATGTGCATGTGGTTTTAATACACAGTAACTTTTTACTGCTGGAAGACCTTGGATTAAGATCAGCTCCAGGAATTGCTTCTACAAGAAGAGAGTTGGATGGACTTTTGTGCGCAGAAGGTTGTTAATCAGAGGCTGTTTTGATAAAGATGCTCGTGAATAGGATTATAGAATGGTTTGGGTTGGAAAGGACCTTTAAGATCATCTAGTTCCAACCCCCTGACAGATTGCACATGGGGACATGATTGTAAAGATTTCAGACTGACTTGTGAGTGTTCCCTTAGTGGGTGTAGCAGGGATATCTATTAATACACCAAATTTTCCGTAGATTTTGAAAAAGATTTGTGTCTCCTAGTGCCCATCCGTTCCCTGCCTGCCAAAGCTTTGCACATCAGTGTTTCTCCTTTATGCAAACTGGATGAGGAGAAGTTACATGTGAAATGAATCAGCAGTAGCCAGCAATGTGTGTGGGCTACATGGCAAAATGCTGGATGCCAGATGAGGTGAAATAGAGACTCCCTATTCTCCTCAACAAGGAGAAGGTAAGATGCCATCATCCTTCAGGAGTATGAGCAACCTCTCTCCATAAAACCAGTCTACTTGAAACACAAAACAATTATAATTTAACAAACCATGTTCTGCCAGGAAACAAAATAAAGAATTTTCCTGGATTTGCTAGTGAGAAAATGAGTAGAATATATTTTAATCTTTACCAGATTTCCCAAATTCTGGAGGAAGAGAGTGGAGCGTGCTGTGGACAGGCTGGTGAGGGGCCTGGGGAGATGATGGCATGTTGGCATCTCGCTGCCAGACTGCTGACACTGTGTATGGATTGTGGTGCCACCAGTCCAGCCCAGCCTGTGCCTCTGCCACTGTGTGCAGGGTAGGAGATACGGTGGGGAGCATCTTAAGCCAGGATTGAGTACTGGCAGGAAACATAATGTTCAACTCTTTTTTTTCCTCCATTTAGTGGGAAAGTTACAGCCCCGACTTTCTCACAGCATTAACCCTCCCCGGGCATTTTGTGGGATGACAAAGTTTGGCAAGGTTGGAGAATTTGTGTTCTAAGACTGTGTGGCCTCACTGGAGGCATTTGAAGTCCTGGGAGCCTGGCAAAGCTGTCTGGTCATGCCCTTAGCATTTGACTTCTGAGAAAGCCTGGAGAAGGGCAGAAGTCTGCAATATATAGAAGTGCAGTATTTGCATCACTATCCAAGAAGAGGGTGAAAAGGGACCATAACTCAAGGTAAAACATGGCCTTAATCTCACTGCTGTCACAGACAAAAATCCTTGTTATGTTCAAAGAAAACCAATTAATCTCTAGTGCATTTGTTCCTCCTTCCCCACACCTACACTCAGTTGCTTTTTACAACTGTAGCTTTAGGACACTGTAAGACACACATAATCCTGCCACTAGCAGAATGCAACAGGTAATAAATTACACTGTATAGAAGCTGTTCCTGCAGCTTCCATAACTTGTTTGTGCTTGTTCTGGTTGTCCACAGCCTCTCCACTACATTGGCATGCATGGAAAATACCTGTTGTGTTTTAAAAGGAGTGTCTGGAGACAAGAAATGAGCAGTGTGGAGACGGGAGTTAATACATCACGTGTAAACAGGTCTCTTTTGCTTTCTTTGCTTTGCTATGTGTTAACAGACCAAAAAAGTACCCTTGACAACAGATGGAAAATGAGTCCCAGTATTACCAGGGGCTCCAGCAAAGATCATGGCCCATTGCACAGGAAGGATGCGTTCACTTCCAGAAGATCTTTCAGCCTAATTTAAGCCAGAAAACAGAAGGAAGGTAGATGAGGAGGAGGAGTGTGGGGGAAGAAGAGATAATGCCTCCAGGAAAGTCATTAAGGAACACATGCCTTCCTGACTTTATGTCTTTTAAAAGTACATTTTCTCTCTCCTGTTGGGCTTTGAACCTTTCTGAGTTTATTTAGGCTATTGCAAACTTGCTGACTTAGGAAGCAAATAAGCCTTAGGGATCAAAGCAGCTGGTATTGTTGGAGGTATTGAGGGTGAAATAACACATTAGCAGAAAGAGAGCTGAGAATAAAAAGAGAAAGAAAATCCAGCTTGATTATTTTGTTCTCTTTTGCTTTTAGCCTCCATCCTAGCTTGATCCTTTTCATTTGAACGGGTATTAATTTTCTTTGTGTTTATTCCAACAGCATAAATATTTAATGGTCCTAGATTACAGAGTTGAAACATGACATTAGTTCCAACCTTAAAGATTTGTGCAGGGTCTCTTCCTCACATTTAGATGGCTCCCACATTGCAGGGAGGAACATCTCCCATCTCTGCGGGAGGAGCATCTCAAGCTCTATTTTGAGCTAATTTTCTTTTTTTTTGGTGTTGTTTGAGGCTCAGAAGACATAAACACCTCACCCACTCCCAGTTGTTCTGTTGCTGTTTTATGGTGACATGCTGTGACAGAGCAGTAGCTCTGGGTTATCAGGGAGACTGGGGCATGCAGGTTCATGAGCCTGAATGCTCTTTGCTAACTCCAGCAAGCAGGCCCTGGGCTTGGGAGCTGTGCAGAGCATCAGGCATGGAAAAATCCATGCAAATGTGGTAAATGTGGGTTATGTGTGCAAAATGAGAGGATCAGTGCAGATATGGTGAAGTTACAGGCACTAGTTTTTGTTATGCAAGTAGACAGATATTTCCCTCCTCAATTGCTTTCCATCCTAGACAGAAATACAGAGTAAGGAGCTTTGGCCACTGATTTTCAGGGTGCTAAAGTGAAAAGTAATGGAGATTGCAGTACTTAGATCTCTGGAAATCAAGTCATGCCTTTAAAAGCCCATATATTAATTTAGATGCCTAATTTCAAGCCCACAAAGTGGGGTAAAAAATGAAGGAACTTAATTATGATGATGTCAAATGGCATAACAGTTGGTAAAATTGGAGACTGAAGCCAGAGCCAGTGAGATATCAGATACAGTCTCTCCTCTGGGAACAATGCAGGTTTACCAAGGCAATCAGCAATGCTGTGGGAGAGGCCATCTCCAAGGTCTGCACAAGGCTCTCCTACCTCTCAAAGGATCAGAGGAATAATGAAAAACAATCAAAATTCAGACACCCACTCAGCCTTGTCCACTGCTCATGGACAGAGCAACACAGCTCAGTCACATCTCACAACAACACAGCTCCATCTGACATGAAGCTGACAGCACTTAAGTGGTTTAATTAATTAAATACATCAAAATGTAGAACAATGAAAAGCACTTCAGACAAAATGCAAAGTGTGAGATGATCTAAAGAAGAGACTTGCATTAACTGCTAAGCTCAACCCATGGAAACAGCAGGTTTTACAGGAGTTTACAACTCATGTAATTGGATGGTTTTGCTGAGCACAGCAGCTCAAGTGATGTCAGAGCCCATCAGGATCCTCTGCTTCTCTTTTAAATCCATTTCTGCCCTGGGAATGAGAGCTGTAAAAGGAGCTGAAAATATTCATTACCAAAACTCATAATTCTAGCCCCAAAATGTTCATGGTGATTTTCTCTGTTGGTTTCACTGGGGTTTGGGAAGTTGCCAGCTGTATTATGTGATAAGCCACAGCCAGTCACCATTGACAGAGGAGTCACAAATGAAAGTGTAAAGGACTGTCCATTTCCCTTATCCTTCAGCCAAAAAAAGGCCTTCAAAACTTATGTGCTCTGCTCTAAAATCCTTTCAACCAAATAACATTTAAATCTGAGTCTCACAAGTGTGATTTCACAGCATTAATATGACACTGCCATTAGCATGTGGAAGTGTATGTGACATTCCAGTGCATGTATTTATAGGAAAAATGGGACAGATTCACAGCTTGTGTAAACCACCAAGTGCCTTTTTATGGCTCTCCTCTAATTTATGCAACCTGAGATATTCAGGCAAACTCAGTAGCCTGTTCTTCAGCCACTTATAAAAATTATTATATCAAAGTAATTTCTCTAGAGAGTCAGAGTGAAGATATAGCAACTTTTCCTTTTAGCTGAAAGATCTAAAACATTGCTGAAAAAATTGTTTCCAAGCCATTCAAATTATTAGGCTTTTTTTTTTCCTTCACAAAGGGAAGGAAAAAGAAGTATTTATTTATTTTACTTAAACCCTTAAATTATTTCTTCTAGGAAGTGCTGAAAAAAAATACATAGGCAATTTTGGAAATACTCAAACTTCTTTTTAGAAATACTGCCAAGTGAATTATGTTGCTAATATATTATTTAAACATATTAATCTATTTTTGAGAACTGTTTTAGAAAAGTATGAGGAAAAAAAAACTCCCCACTGATAACGAGAAGCTATTTTCTGGCTGTTTCAGATCACTTTGGGTTGAATTCTGTATGTGTTCGTTGTTTGGGTTTACTTGGTATTTTAATTAATTAATCTCACCTCAAAAAAACCTAAAGTGCAGTTTTCAGCAAATTCATTTCATTGTGTTTCAACAGACAGGGCATTAATTACTTTTGTAATTAGAAAAAGAAGCATGTGGGGAGTAAATATGCTTTCACCTCTTTTGGATGCTTAAAAATACCTTCTTTTAAGAGGTGTTGGCAAAGCTCAGAGCTGTGGGGGATGTGACTGAGGAGCTCCCTGCATCCTTGGGATCCCGACTGTGCAGGAGCGATGCTGCTGCACCACACCACCCAGGCT
The DNA here is from genome assembly GCF_031753505.1 of Anomalospiza imberbis. Classification (NCBI taxonomy): domain Eukaryota; kingdom Metazoa; phylum Chordata; class Aves; order Passeriformes; family Viduidae; genus Anomalospiza; species Anomalospiza imberbis. The sequence goes on from NC_089695.1 coordinate 9,762,690, forward strand.
GCAGCCTCAGCAGGTGGGAATTGCAATTGGTTTCTTAAAAATCCAGGCTTTCATGGCAGCATTAAGAAGCCTTTTGAGGGCAAGATAGCCCAGGATTGGTTTCATCACATCAGTGTGTTCTGCAATTATGTGTTAGACTTAGTCTATAAATAAAGGCAGTAGGAGCCAGTGATCCATGAACTTCTCTTTTGTCCTGGTAGCAAAACAAATCATAAATATTAAAAATTGGTGAGTCTTGCCCTAACTGTCATAAAATGGGCTAAATAACCATGAATGTAAGTGAAGAAGTTGGCTGTCTTTTGATTTTGAGCTATCAGGCTAAGGAAGATTTCCACTGTACAACCAAAAGGGTTTGGGAACAGAGGATTAGTGTAATCCCATTACTGCAGACTGAGAAATTAAAAATAACGGTAATTGATTGCAACTGGACCAGGATCCAATTGAAGCAATGAAGCTTCCTATGAGTAAGGAGCATCTTCTGGGATTGCTTAAAGTTCTCATCGTTGGACTCCTTTCCATCTTGCCTACAGAGGCAGACGCAGAAAGCAACCCAATGCCAGTTTCACTTCTGTAATTAAGATAAAAACATTACAGGCACATTACATGGCTTTAGTGGCAGGTCAAAACACCATGTCCCCACCAGGATGGTCCATCCTGGAGGTATCAGCAGAGGGGTGATGAAACAAAGAGAGCTTGAATTTGGACTCAACCTTTCTAGACAAATATGGTAGAATTTTCACCTTTAATCAATCCCGACCTGAGCCACTCTGTCCTGTGAGAGGAAAGGAGCCTGCCTGACTCTTGGCTTCTTCCTTCCCTGAAGCATGGCCTAGGCTTGACTAGAGGAGCTATTGGTAATTTTTATTCTAGTCATTTACTCCTTTTTGCATAGTCTGACTCCACAGTACAGATGCTAAAGGCACAGCTGTTTACCATTTTTTACTGGTCAATCAGTGAACTGTCCCCTGGTAGGTTGTCTTTTTTTTTTTTTTTTTTTTTTTTTTTTTTTATGTCTAACATCTTCTGGCAAAATCTCTGTTGGTTTTCTTATTTTTTTTTTATTCTGCTAATTAGTCACAGTGCCTGAGAAAAGACATGGAATGCTCCAGCAGAAAGATGTATGTGTCAGCTGTGGATTCCTCCCTGTCACCTTCGCAGCGAGGAGGCGTCTCAGCAGCTGTGCTACAAACACGGGCTGCTCTGCTGTGTGGTCCCTCTGCTCTGTCCCACATCCCCTCTTGGATCTGCCCCAGCCTGGTGCCTCCCCTGGGCTCATCCTGCTCCTGCAAAGAGGTACTGGAGCTCTGCACCTCCTGCTGCCCGTGCTGAAGCCGCAGAGCACTGTCAGAACATGAGAGGTGGGAGTGGGAGTTTCTCCAGGCTTTTGAGACCATTTGGGAATCATCATTTTCCAGGAAATATGTTTCAAATGCGGTCCTTCCGCCACGGCCCCTTCTCTGACAGCCGGGGCTGCCGGCTCCCTGGAGCCGTGGGGAGATCCTGGTGCCTCCTGGACGGGACAAGGGAGCTGTGTTGTGGGTTATGAACTGAGCCAATTAACCCTGGTCATTTAGGAGACAGCACAGGGGTTCCTGTGCTTGAGCTCCACACGTTTCACAGAGCCCTTTGATATGGGCAGGCTGCAGTGTTGTCCCTTCCTTCAGCTTTCCTTGTCAGCTTTTGGGATGCATCCCTGAGAAATGGAGCTGCAGTAACAGCACTGCCTGTCCCCTACACCCAGCACTGCAGGAACACCTTCCACTAAAACACACCCCAGCCCCATCCAGCCTGGCCTTGGACACTTTCAGGGATGGGGCAGCCACAGCTTCTCTGACTAACCTGGGCCAGAGCCTCTCCAACCTCAGAGGGAAGAATTCCTCCTAACATCTATACTAAATCTCCCCTCTTTTAGTTTAAAACTTTCCCCCCTTGTCCTATCACTATTTGCCTGTGTAAATAAAGCTCATTCATGCAAAGAATTCTTCTTTCTCCTACAGTATAGCTACAGAAAATCAGACTTACATCACCTTGATAGAGAATAGAAATTTAGCTGCTCTTCTCCACAACATAGATATGCAATATATGCCTGAGATTTCTATAGAGGCTGATACAGTTTTATGTAAGCCTCTGATAGTAGCCACATCAAAAAGAAATGTTTTGAAAGGCTTTTTTTTTGGTGTCCTCTTCTCTTGCACCCCTTAAGTGAAAACGAGCAGATAAAACTAAACAGATGATGTTTGCACAGTCTTGCTGAAGCTGGGAGTGGGTCTGGGCAGTGAAGATTATCTCCAGATCCCAAGTGCTCTAATGGCTTGCAGGGATGCTGGCCATGGAAGCCGCTTCTGTGGCTGTGCTGAGAGCGGCTGGCTTCAAAGCAGGGCTGGGAATTGGTTCCTATTCCACACAAATTAATTTCTCCCTCCACAGTGGGGCTCTGTGCAAGTGCAGAAGGGTTCACAACATGGTGAGGGTTCACGACATGGTGAGGGTTCGATGAAATGGATGAAAGGAGACTATGAACACATTTCTGGATTCTACTGGGGCATGTCTTCATAATTCCTCATCTTCTACTATTTTAACAGGTTCCCAAACGTTTATTTGGCCATAGAGTGTTTATCTCCTGTTGCCAGCTCTTCAAGTTTGTAACTGCAATGTGTTTGTAAACTGTCTCTCTTAAGCAATGACAGCCTTGACCAAAAAGTGATATAAAAATAATTTCTTCATTAAAAAATATTGTGTTAGACAGATGATAAAAAGGTGGTATTAGAATTTACTAAGTCTTTGGTAAACCAAAGTGTGATTTACCAGGAACAAATCAAATAGTTCCAGCAATCCAATGAAATCCTGTGACAATGTTTGTGTTGACCAGGGCACCAAGATAAGGGTTAAGGTATTAGATTATTTTTTTAAGAGTAAATGGGATTGTCCTTTCTGTTCCATGAGACAGGTGAGGATGGGATTTAAAAGGGTTAATTATCTCATTTAAATGAAAGGAGACAAGAAGTCCTTGCTGTTACATCAGGCTTCCCATATCTGCCTCTGCTTCTCTTGGTTGCTTTTGCTCCCCACAGCTCTCATTTGTGAGGCTGAGGCAAATTTGGGCACTGGTGCTAAATATGGCACTACTGACACATGCATTGCAGTCGTAGGCGTCAAACCCATCCAGGGCTGTCCAAGAGGTTTATCCTACATCTAACAACTTCTCTGCAGAACAGCTGGAAGTTTCTGTCCCTGCCCAGCTCAGCAGGCTGTAACCATGCTGGGACCCCAGTGAGAGCACAGCCAGCTCCCCCTCTACAGCAGCTCTTCTGTGTGTCCTTCCTCCTGACTGAGTCGTGCTGGGTGGTGCTGGGCCCCTCTGTGTGCCCCCATGGTTACAGACGAGCCTCTTTGTTCAGTCTTGGGTAATTTTCCACTTTCCAGACCCTCCTCCATGCAATAAAGTCAGTGTGGCTTCCAAGCCCAGCCCCCTGTTGGCGTAGGGACTGTGTTGCTGCATCCTGCTCCCAGCCCCTGGCCAGGGCTGAAAGTCTTCTCCAGCATGGGGGATCTGCATGGCCACATCAGGAACAAGCCACGTGTCCTTCTACTAAAAACACAACCAGAAATCATGAGTTTTATGTCACCCCAGACCACTGATTTTCACACCAGTTTGTCTTTTCTTTTTCAGCGAGGAACATCAGACATCCCAAAAGTGGCTCCTCCAAACTGCCAAGAAATCATAAAGTCACTCTCTGTTATGTGCAGTGCCTTATAGCAAAGGAGTTGCTAATATATATATCAACTTTTTAGCACTTACTCCTTTGTTTTTCACACTATTTTAGTTCTAATCTCCAGTCTAAAATCCCTGCCTAAGTTGCCTGTTCCAGCCTGGCTGGAAATTTCAGGAATTGCAGAAACCACCAAGTTATCCCACTGAATACAGGGCATGTTTCTGGGAAGAGCAAAACAGGGAAACACTGTGGACACACAAAGGAAGAGAAATCCTGGGAAAAATTGCATCAGTGAGCAAATCTTCTGGTATCCATTAAAAGGTAATAATTCTAACCAAAGGATGGGGGATTTTCCTGATGTGAAATGAAATAAACATCCAGAAATGATTTGTGTGTGTGCTCAAATTTAAATTTAGAATTGTATTGAGTACGTTGTTCAAAGGCCCTTTTATTGTCAGGGTAGTTTGGCTATAATCCTCTCTTGAGAAAGAAAATCCCTGCACAGAACATGGCCTCACTTTGCTCAGCCCTCACCATGCAAAAAACCACCACGCTGGGATAGTAGGCAGAAGACCTTTCCCTTTTTTAATTACTGCTGTGGTCCTGGTAGATGCACAGCATCTCAGAATTGAATTTGAGGATTTCTGTGCTAGGTTTGTCTTGAAGGTAAATATGGATAGTCATGGGATGGGTAAGAGCTGAGGGAGATCCCTGCCTGATGCCTGCCATGGAGCTGGGGGATTTCCAGTTGGAGGGGGCTCAGTATCCAACTTTCAGACCAGTTTTCTATTGGAAATGATGCTTCAGCTCTCCCAGCTTTGTCATTTTGAGGCGGGTGTAAGTCATCCAAACTTGTGTAAGTCCCCAAACTGCATCACCCCAGCAGCAGAGCTGGGCTGACAGCAGCCTGCCCTGACCTGGCTCTGGGGTGCTCAGGCTGTCGCTGTTCTTTGATGAGTTTTTTCCTCTCTAAACCATATTGTTGCAACTTCAGTGCCCAAGGGCTTTTCATTTAAGTCAAAATCCAAAAACTTCTGTGACCTATTCCTCTTAGGAGGTCAGGTTTCAGACAAAGCTGTCTGTATGGCAGCATTTAGGTTGGATACAGGGTTTTGAAATTGCTGCAGCATTTTTTGTGCAATTATATTCAAGAAACTATTACAAAGCAGTTATTTATGAAAAGCAAGCTGGCTCATTGTTGAGGCTTTTTATTTCACTCACTTCTTGATTAAAAAAGGGATTTTTGAGCATCTTGAAATACTTTCCTGAGTACAGAGGAGCTTATAACTGAAATATGTGTGCTCCAAAGTAGTAAGGCTGAGGTCCATGCAATTAAAAAGACATTGTTTGTTAAAATGTTTGTGTTTGCTGAGTACAATGAGGACTTTGTGCTCTTATTAAAGTCACAAAAATAACCATTAATTTTATCCTGGCCCCACTCCAAAAGTGAAAATCAACTCATGTCTGTCATTAACTCAGTGTGGCATCTGAGTTGCCACACTCATATGGCACACAACTCAGTTGCCAGTAGTTGCTGGGATCTCAGGTGCTTGATTCAAACTCCCACATGAGTTTGAATATTCACATACATTCAACTGCTCAATGTTCCTGTCTGCAGTCTCCTATTACAGTGTGCCCACTGGAGACCTCCTTCACTGAAAAACATGGTATTTTAATCATGCATGAGCCTTCATCTTATCATTTTTCTCCATTAATAATGCAGTTTCTCTCCTTAGTTCTTCCATTGATTCCTTGTGGTGGTCAGGAATAGTCAAAGTTGCCTTTGCCTGTAAACCCCTTTGGCACAGGGCATCAAGCTCACTCGTGTGGAATTCCCAGGGAAATTCCAGCTGGGAGGACTGGCAGCATGACCATGGTCCCAGGCCTCTGCAGGCAACTATCTTGTGCTGTCTGAAATGCAACATAACCTCAGAAATAAAAATCTGACCCCACTGATCAGGATTCAGACGGATAAATTCAAGCTGGGAGCCCAGTTTTGACCCATATCTGATTGAAATGCAAAGTATTGTAAATAATTTTAACCATTCCTGCGTGCATTTAGGCTCACCCATGTGAACAGTCTCATTGGAGTCAATTATGAACAATGGCATTTCTTCTTTATTCACTGCTGATTTCTGATACAGGGTGTAAATGGCTCTTTCACTGCCTTTGACACCAAAATCCCTTAGCCACTACAGGGACATCGCACTAACTGATAAATGCTGCTTGATTGGGGTGGCTTTTAATTTTATAATCCTATTAAGAATGATAGATATGTCAAATATTTGTGCCTGGTGGACAGAACATATTATTCTGCTCTAAGGCTTCCAGTTTAATTTTTTTTTTGATCAATTGGGCAGAACCACTGCTGTAAGACAAACAGATGCTCTTCAGCTGTACTTTTCCATAAATGATTATGTTCTGTGTTTTTTTTTGTTCCCCTACCAGGCATATCAAGTTCAAAAGAAAATGTTGCCTCTCACTAATGAGAAGATTAATCTCATTCACAAATGCAGCAGACTTTGTCAACTCTGTTGAAAGTTTGATGACCTTTAAGAGACAAAGTTTTAGTGTGCCCAAAATAAATAATTCATCCTTCACAGATTTGCCCTGTGTATCCATCTGCTTAAATCCGAAGCATGCTGATTAAAGCTTCTGAGTGCAATTATCTTCCTACTTCATTCAGATAAAAATCTCTATTTTCTCACTGCACTTCAAAGCACAACTACTCATTTAAGGATATCACCAATTCGATGTACATGGAGTCCATTTTTGCTCTGACTTACGCTCTCCACAGCCTTCTTCAAAATCTCACATAAAGGACTGAAGTTCTCTTTCCCACAGAATTTCCTTTTCCAGTGCTGAAAGCTGAAATGTGTGATTAATCCTCCTGTAAAATCTTTGAAATCATCATCTTCAAACACAACCAGAAAATTCATTTCTGTTCTCATGTACAGGGAGAAGACTGTCATGTAGGCAAGTGGCAAGGTGTGATTTACTTTGATTACTGCAATTACTGTCACTGCTGGGCTCCTTCCACCTCTGAAGGCTGCAGGCAGCAAATTGCCAAGAGAACCCACTGCCCTGTCTCTCCCCTGTGCAATGCCCACTTGGCTGATTTCTGGCCCCACCTGTTGCCCTTTTGGCTTTCAGCCACTTTTGCACATAATGCTGCGTGTAAGTAACATCAGCTGGGAGTGCAGCCAAAGGGGCTGCTCACGGGGGTACACCCAGGAGCAGATCCCAGAATCACAGAAACAGAATTGAGAGGGACCCACAAGGACCATCAAAAGTCCAGCTCCTGACCCTGCACAGAACCCACCAGGTGCCAGCTCCCTGCCCCAAAAAATGCGCAGCCATCGTGGCTTTCCTGCAGCCATCAGCGTCAGGGGGCAGGTTTGAAGCCTCCTGCAGTGCCCACATGCAGATAAATAAGCTGATTATAAAATAGCCAAGCAGATGGTCTCTTTTGTTGCTACCTGTGGGAATAAGCACAGTCCTCCTGTTTCCCTGGGAGGAAGGAAAGAGCTCCGTGGACATCACGCAGCTCTCAGTTTCTTTAGGACACCCTCTGAAAGAAATGCTGAATGAATATTGCAGCCATTTCAATGAATCCTTCCTGGCCCCGTGTGAAATTAGACCAAACTGGCACCATGTCACCTTGTTACTAGAGAGAACAAATATTTCTTCTGGCAAAAATCCTCCTTCAGCCTTGAAAAAATGTTAGGATTTTTTTCATGCAGAAATTGAAATTGGTCTTAAATAGTCTCTGGATTGGCTGTTGCTTGTCATAGATGAAACAATGAAAATGAAAGGGGAAATAACAAGGGATTGCTGGGTTTTTAAAGGTGATTCACAGAAGAAAGGAAATCCTAGAGATTAGGAAGTTGTTTAAATACCAGTGACAGTCAAATATGGAAACATTCCAAAGTTAGAGATTAGGAATTAAAAAACAGGAAAAGATAGGAATTGCAAAGAAAAAAGTCACAAGGAGGGGAAAGTATGTTCAAAAAGAAAAGAGTATCCATGGAAAGAAAAACAAAAAGCCTCTTAAATCCAGAAACAAAGCACCTGCTTTTCTGGCAGCTACCCGCAACAAGAAAGACTCCACCTACCAACCCAAACCCTTAACATCAGTAAATCACCATGCGGGTACAATAACAGGATGTTGGAAATGAAACAATTGGCAGTAATTAGTGGATCAGATACCACTCCCACACACTCCCTGCTCCCAGCACTGAGCAAGAGCTCGGGGTTGGCTCCCACTCAGTAGGATAACCCTCTTCCCATCCACATGTGCACATTCCTTCACCTGGAGATTGCAAGGTGACGTTGGCTCCATGGTGAGGGAGGGGGATGCAGTCGCCCATGAGCCAGAGTGATCCTCTGGGACCCTCCACCCCAGGTGCCAGCTAAGGAACCAGTGAAACAGGAAAATTTGGGTAAGAAAAAGTATCTTGAGATGCTGAAGCCAATCTCTTCTTGGCAATGAAAAGGAAGTTTTAAATACTGGAGAAGGAGTAATCAAATCTGTAGAAAAAAGGAAGAGCAGCTTGGTTGCATGAAGATCACCCCCATTAGCATGTCACATACGCTCATACTCCAAAATATTCAACAGCTCAACCTAGAGTGTGTATGAAACAGAAAAACAGCAGCACATGAATGGAAATATGGGATAGGGAATATTAACCATAGAACACATCCCTTAAATTGAAAGTTGAATTTTGAGCCTCTAGACCAACATGAAGCCTGTGATGTATGTGGAAAATCAGTCTCATGTCTTTTGTTCAATTTAATGGGAGTGTTATAGCTGCAATCCCTCACATTGCACTGCATGTGTCAAGGTTGCCCTTGGTAGAAACTATTGATGGCCAGTGATTTTGATTTTATCTTATGCTATTGTGACTTCATACTCTCATGAGCACTTCTGATCCATGGTCTTTGCTTGGCAAAACCTGGACTGAGCTGTGGGTAATAATAATGTGGAGGAACTGCCCAGAGGCTGTGGCCATGTTAGGATTTCAGAAGGAGGGTAGGAGACCACTTGGTTTTGCAATATTTGAGTATCTGAATTGTTTGCCAGCATTGAGTTCATTTGTGAAAATCAAGGAAAATTAAACTATTACCTAATCACAGCTACATACTAATGTTGATGCAAATTTGGTGGAGGTGCCTAGTGAGAATCATAACTGAAAATCTCTGGTTAAGTTGTCCTTCAAATAAATGTGTAAAAAATGAAGTAGATCTCAAAGGCAAGTTTAAGGGAATGGTATTTTTGGACATTTTCTCTGTCAGTCCATATTGGGTTGAACCAGGCAGACAGCCAAGATTTTTTGCTTTCAGTGATCAGAAATGGTCCTGCTCTAGTGAACTTGTGGCTTGATGTTTTAATTGACTGGTCAGAAAGAAGCCTGGGAACGGTATCAAGGGCCCTCCATCTCTTTGATCAGTGATCAGAATTCCCTCAATGTATCTCATTGATCCCTATCATCAAAGGCACAGTAGAGACCATATGAAAATTACAGCCCTGTTAATACATATTAAACAGTGTTTCTTTAACAGATGGGAAACCATAAACAGTTTCCTAAGATGCATAAACAAATTAAAGAGAACTTCCAGCTTTGACATCTTAATAAGCTGTGATGAATAATTTGGCATCACTACAACATCTCTGCCAAGATAAGGAGCCTTGGGATGAAATTGCTCTTTGAAAAAGTTATTCAGTAGCTTTCCTATCTGAGCACAGATTATCTGGTTTATGGAGGACAGTGGAAGGTCTTGCTAGGGAAGTTTATCTGTCTTGGCTCTCGGGGCTTTATCCTGTCACCAAGATCTTTACCATGATACCTTTCATGTGAATCAGCTCTGCTCCTCTATTTTTTATAAAAAAACAATGTCTGACTCATATCCCACAAAGAAGATTGGTACAACAGGGGAAGGGCTTAGTTGAGTGTTGAAAGAAAAAACTATTAGCCTCTTTTATTATGCTTAGGTTATTTTCTGTAATAACAATTTACCAAAGTATATGTTACTACCTGTAAAAAAAAAAAACGACAGTTGTAGTTGCCTACTGTTCACCAGTAATTTATTAAAAACAGTGGCAAGAATAAACCCTTGAAAATAAAACTTCACATATGTACATGTTTCAGTTGCAGACTGTAACTGAAATGAACAGTGATTCATGGCAAATGAAGTTGGAATTAATTACAGAATCCCTGGTCTGTGACAGCCACCCTGTTTTCTCTGGACATTCAATACTTTTGGGAAGATAATGGTTATTGGCACACACTGAGGTGCAATAGACCCAAAACCAGGTTTTTCCACTTCCTCCAGAGATGAACACTGTGTTGCAACAGTGCAGGGCATTGTAATACAGAGAAGCCCCAGGAATGTGGATGGGATGTTTTTCATATGGGATGTTTTTCATAATGCAGTTTCCATCCTGCCACCTCGGTTATTAATTGCAATTTCCAGTGCAGAGATCTATCTAGACCAAGGCTTGGCACAGCTTGGCTGCTCACATCTTGTATCTCAGCAAACTGAAAATGCCCCAAGGCCCAGCCAGCCCAGTGGGGCTGCAGCTGAGGGGGGTGGAAAGGGGAATCCTACCAGAGGCAATGCAGAGGTCTGTGTGTGGAGGTGCTGCGTGGGGACGTGGGCCACTGGTGGACTTGGCAGTGGTGGGGGGAACAGTTGGACTGATGATCTTTGAGGTCTTTTCCAACCACAGAAAGGTCACTTGTGATCAGAGCTCAGACCCTGCCCATACCCTGCTCCTCCAGGTAACATTAAGCAGATAAAGTCCCTTCTGGGAAAGGGGAAGCAGCAAACCTGAAATAGCTGTGCAGCTCAGCTTTCAGGTGCCATTTCCCTGTGCATTCCTAATAATCCCTGAAGCTGCTGTCTTGGTAATAATCTAGCAATTAAAGGAAAATATTGGTATTTAATTAAACTTGTCAATCAACCAGGAATGAGTTTTCCTTATCAAGAGGAGCCGGATGTGATTTTGCCACTTAGAAGTGAATGTTAAAGACTCTTATAGAATAAAACTTTAATTAGGAAAGGAGATTTGGATTAACATGTAAGGCAGAGAGAGAACGAAAGGTCCTCAAAAATCATCTGAGTATGATTCACAGGAAAAGAGGAACCTAAATATGGGAACAGATTTTTTTTTTTTTTTAAAGAAAAGAGCAGCTATATGGTGCTAAACTTCATGGGTAGAAGAGGCATAGGAGGGATTTTGATGAGTCTAGGATGTTTCTATCCAATCCACTTTCCTGTTTGTAATATTTAGTAATTTCAGATATTCACAGTCTGGTCAGAAAGTACATAGATACATTGTAGGCCATTAGAAAATCCTCAGGATTTGAATGCTTGACTCTCATAAATTTAGATATCAGAGGAACAAATGTTTCTCCTTGGAGATTTGAAAAAGGTACAATTTTTTGTCACTTTCTGGTGGTGTTGGTAACATGGAGGACGTTGCCCACCTGCACCACATTCCTAAGCCCAGAGCCCAGGTCCTGCCTGGCATATCCACACCAGGATCTGCCCCGGGTGCCAGTGACTGCACCCTCATAAATCCCAGTGTGCTAAACTCAGTGCTCAGCTCTGTGGTTTTTTTTTTCAGACTTGCTCCCAAGAAATATTAAATTTCATGGCATTGACTCCTGATCCTTGGATGGCTTCTTCATCCCTTCTCAGGTATTTCTCCAAAGGCTGGTGCCTCAGGGACTCATCGTAAAATCACTTCCTTTTTTATTTTGTTTTGGGTACTTTTATTTTATTTTGGGTTTCATGGGAAACAGGAAAAAGTTGAAAATGCATTCAAAGAAATCATAATTCATGAAAGTCTGCTCTTCTCTGGACATTGAGTCAGAACAAGGCTGGATGCAGGGAAGTGTTGCCTGGAGGACAGCAATGCTTCTTACTATGTAAACTGGAAAACAGCTCTGCTGTCACTCCAAGATTCTTCCAACCAGGGGATGTTGAAATCCATGTTCTGAATTCTTGGGTATTGCTACAATGTGCCCAAAAACACAGTTTTCCATGGAACAAACTGGCAAATATCATAAGGCATGATGAAATCTCATAAGAATGTACTGAGTGGCCAATGTCAATGGAAATGTACTTCATACATTGCCAGAGATATTTTCAGGCAGAAAAAACCCCCAAACCCCACCTCCCAAACAAATGACTGCCTGCCACTTGTAGTTCTTTAGCGCTTCCCTCTGAAAAAAATGCAGGAATCAGACCCAAAAGATATAATTAATCCCACATTAGCAATCTGGGAGGGTGGTGCTGGAGCAGGCAGGGGTAGGTGTTGCACCAGCACACTGACCGGTGTGAAACTGGGCTGGAAGTTTTCTGCCACGTTAAGGACTTGCTTTTAAACTTTCTTCTTGAAGTATTCTTCTCCTCAGTCATTGGTTTCTCCATTGAGTACATTACTCCCCCCCAAAAAATCATGGTTTTTTCTAATCAGCCTGCCTGGACATGTTTCTGGATAATTGTATTCTATTACCTGTGTTTGGTATAAAATTTGTCTGTCAAAAAACTACAGGAAATATTCACCTTTATAGCTGAGAAAAACATGTTTGTCACTTGTGTGATCTAACCTGAAAGAAAGGATTTTGCCCTGAAGAAATTTTGCTTAAAAGTCTGTCAAAATATTTTGATGGTATTAGTGGAGACCTTATCCCAGGGCTGCCTCAGCCTTCACAGGTTGCTCCTTGAATACCACTGGACAGAGAGCTCTGGTTTGAGGAATGGAGGCTTTGGTTTTTTTTCTCATTTTGGCTCTGTGGTTCTCACAATTTATCTCTCTACTAGGAGTTTTTCAATGCACCAAGATGCAGGAGGACTCTGGGTTTGGATTTTTGAAGGTTACGGCAATTCCCTGTGGTTCATCAGCCAACAAAACGATGATGGGGAGACACTCTCCCCAGCCACAGGGAGCAGCAGCTCCTCTCTGATCTCAGCTGGAAAGGCGACACCCAACACTCCCTCCATGGCCACGCGTGCATTCAGCTTACAGAATCATAAAGGTTGGAAAAGCCCCCGAAGGTCATTGAGTCCAACCATTAACCCATCACTGCCAAGGCCACCAATAAACCCTGTCCCCAGTGCCATATTTACAGAGTTCTTGAACACTTCCATGGACAGTGATTCCACCACTTCCCTGGTCAGTGCATTCCAATGCTTGATCACTCTTTCCATGAAGAAATTTTCCCTGATATCCAATCTAAATGTCCCCTGGCACGAATTCAGTCCATTTTATCTTGTCCTAACTCTCATTACACAGGAGAAGAGCCCAATTCCCAGCTGGCTACACCCTCCTGTCAGAGAGCTGTAGAGAGCAGGAAGGTCCCCCCCGAGCCTCCTTTTCTCCAGGCTGAGCCCCCCCAGTTCCCTCAGCTGCTCCTCATCAGGCTTGTGCTCCAGCCCCTTTCCCATTGCCCTTCTCTGGACACACTCCCATTCCGACTGCTACATGTTGCTTCTCCATACACAAAGTCTGGAATTTAATCCCACAGCCTGGACAAGACAGCCATTAATCTGCAGCACATACAGGCTTTCCTTCTTGCCTTACATTTGTTTTCCTTTGATGGTTGTTTTAGAGGCATCTGTGTTTGCTTTAGGACTCAGACCAGAGCTATGTACTCTTCAGCAGACACTGGGGCTTATCATGAGGTCTTTCATGTGTTGTTTTCATTAGAATCCTGGTTGCATCCTGGTTGCAGAAAAAAAAAATCAGTATTGGAAATACCATTTGGCCAACAGGATCACACATTCGTATTATACAACCCAGCAGTGGGGTTCCCTTTTTCTGGGAATTCTTTGTTCTGGAGAAGTAGTGCCAAGGCAGTGAGATTGATTTATGTCACCAGTAGAAACCAAACACTCATGGCAACATTTCACAAACAGCAAACAGCTCCAAGGGCCTTGATATGGAGGTGACTAATGCTGTTGTCCCTGAGCCCCACAGCTCCCTCCCTCTGCAACCAGACACAGGGAACAAAGTCTGGACACGCTGTGCTGCCCTGCAGGGGGGTAGGTGCCAGCTGGGCAGCTCATCCCACCTGCAAGTCTCCCCTTCGAGTGTGCTGGTGAATGAAATGACCTGAGATATTTTCAGGAAGCAGAAGAGCAGAACAGTTTAAAGGATGTAGTGTTTTTAAATAAAACAGTTTTAAAAAACTCTGCCTACAAGCTGGGAAGGTAGGCTGGGGGCACACACTCACCTTGTTCCTGCAGTCGGGTCTGTGGTCCTCAGATGTGGTGTTGGCTGCAGGTGACCACAGGCTCCCAGGGTAGTTAAACACTCAGTGCCCCACTGTAGCCTCTCTTACATGTTTCCATTAATCCACTTGTTTTACTACCAGGATAAAATACATTTTCCCCATCCCGATTTTCCTTATCCTGGCCATTCCTCTCTCTGACTGTTTTAATCCCCCTCTAGTCCCTATGTTCTTTATCTACATGATGGGACTTATGCAAGGCTTTTAGTGTTATTGCCTCCTACCATCTACCCCGGTCCACATGCCTGGGAAAAACCCTTTGCAAGGCCAGTGTGTCTGGACAGGTATTGCAGCAAACGGCTCTGCAGCACCAGAGAGGATCAGATCAAAGTGCACCTCCTGGTCCAGGGCTCCCTCCCAACGTGCTGCCTGTGAATTCATGCACCAAGTGCACACACTGAGCTCTGCCTAACTCGGTCAAGATGTGGTGCCTGCATCCTGCACCTCTGAGAACACATGTGCTCGTTGTATTGAGTACAATCACATCTTAACTTACAATATTAGGGTTCAAAACATTCCAGGTGATCCCGGAGCAGCTCGAGGAAGCTGTTTACTCCTGGCTTTCCGATCCCTCTGCGGAGCAGTGTCTGTTGTGTGGCCAGGTCTGACATCCTCGCTCCCCAGAGCCCCGGATCCACAGATGGAGGGGGCGGGCAGGGCTGCCGGATCCCGGCCGGATCAAAGCGCATCTGCTGGGCGGGCAGAGCATCCCTCCTCCGCCAGGCACGGGGGCTGCCGGCCGCGGTGCAAGGCAACCGCAAGGCAGCTGCACGTCTCAGGCACCAGGAAGCTGTTCTTGGGATGGAAAACACAAGGATTTAAGTAACAGGTGTTGTCTGGAGAAGCATTATACAAGGAAAGCTTCAGAACACAGAGAAGCGCCTTTCTTCTGTTGGTACTTATCTTTTGAGATCTGGAATTCCTGCAAGGTTTTCTACTTGAAACACAAAAAGGTAGAACGGCACCTAAACAATCATTTTGTTTGCTTTGCTTGTGCTGACACAGAGGTCAAGGAAGTGTCATAACGAGATCTAATTCACTGGCTGGCGTGACTTCCACAGCTATAATAAATATCATATCAAGCCAGAAGTGGATGTAAGCTATTAACCACGCTGAGGTAGGAAACCCAGGGATCAGGAGTTAAGTGACTATATTAAACATTTTATTTGAGATTCAGATGTCTCATGGAAGAACACAGCCTTGAAATGAGATCCAGAGCAGCTGATGGCTGGGATGGGGCCAGGTTGGATGGAGCTCTGGGCAATCTGATCTAGTGGGTGTCATCCCTGCCCATGGCAGGGGGCTCGATCTTTAAGGTCCCTTCCAAGCCAAACTGCTCTGTGGTTCTGTGAAGACACCAGTTTGCACATCACTGGAACCACTCTGATTGCTCCAACAGGGAATATGGCACTCACAGGTGTGGTTGCAGGAAAGGAAAATAAATGTTTCAAGAGATGCATATTCAGCATTTATGGTCAGATCAGAGTGAAAACAACAGATTTCCTCTCACACACTGGCCTGAAGAGAACTAAGTGTCTTTTGCACAATGCTCATCAAGAAGTCTGCAGAGAGAAATCCAGATCAAGAGAAATTCCACAGAGAACAATCATGACCCAGTAAAGGTGAAGGGATAGTAAGAGGAAGGTGTTTTGAGCAGTGTTCACAAGTAATGGGACTGACAGTGTTGCATACTCCTGTGCCAGAGGATTTTCTTCCCTACTGAGGCAGCAAAAGAATAGTTTTAGCATATTCTGACATTAATTGAAAATGCATTAGTGGCTGAGAGCAAACATTAGCTCTTGGTCTTGAGAAATTTCCTTTGTCACAAGCATAATTGTAATAAAAACTGAAACACCAAAATAAATGTTAGAACACTTAAAAATCATAAAGCCCTCCCTCTTTCCACTTTTCTTCTGCAATAAATTAAAAGCATAAGACATTTCCCCTGCAGACACAAACATTAAGAAATCATTCAGCAAATTACTTTTTTCAAGCCTGGCATCTCTAGCCTGGGGAGAGCTTTGGAAAGATCAGGAGAATTTGTCCCATGAATGGCTTCTCTTCAAGCCTGGGGGGGTAAATCTGTGGGCCTGGGGCACCGTGATGGCAAGGACAAGAGGGCAGATTGTGGGAATGCTGCCTGTTCTTTGCCAGGTGAGTTGTGCCATCTCCTCACCTTTATCATGTGCATAGATACCTTTGCTCCAGGAGGCACCTGAGCATGTGTTTAAGTCTCATTTCAAAGGAATGTAAGTCCTTTCCTAGAGATCTTTCCTGAACAGCAGCCAGGAGCGATGACTTAAATTGCTGTGCTGCCCTGGGCAGAGACAGGAGCACCCTGTGAGTGCCAGGATGCCTGATACTGCCAGCAAGTCTGGACCCACAGGCCCCTGTGCCCCGAGGACGGACAGACTCTGCCCAGCAGGTCAGGAGGAGGCAGCAGGTTTCACATGCTGCCTTCTCAGCACATAGCCCACAGATCACAGCATCAGCCTTGGCACATTCCCCTTCAGCAGGAAAAAATGGGAAATGCAGGACAACGACGAAGACATTCAAAGCTCACATTTGGCATGCTACCTGCAGATCATCCTCAGGTGCCTGAGTTTAAAAAACCCAGTGTCTCTGTGTGTACAGTAATTTCTTCTGACAATAAAGTCCCCTTTGTTTCAGTCTGTGTGCTCTGTGTCAGAAGGACCTGTGCAGATTCTACATCTTGGTACCTCTAAATTGTTCCTCTCTCACAATAAATATGAGGATGTGCAGACACTTTTTTATCTTTACTTCTTATGGGTGCTAAGCTAAGGACCCAAGAATGCTGTGTTTCATGAAAGATCAAGTGTTGCAGTGTGAGAAACACAATACCCAGCCCTAAGACACTGCTCACTGCACCCTTCTTGTGGCTGGCTCTTTGTTATTGCTGCCAGACTTTAAAATGCTGCTGTGTTTCTACCCTATTCAGGACTGGTGTCCCTCAGAGTCCTAAAGGCATGTGGAGTTCCCGCTGTAAAGTGAATTTTTATGGGGAAAGTATTAAGAAGAATTATGTGCATAGCCATCTGAAAGAATATTCTATGTCCAGAATGAAAAGGAAGGGCCATTTCAAAGGAAAAATCCATAAACACACACTTTCTCCATGGGATGTGGGTGGAACTGTAATCCCCCTGAGAGTGACAAGTGTGGCCTTCCCTTAGCCAGCAAACATGGGTCCAAGGTTTCCTAAAAGTCATGTTTTGCCATTAATGACTTAGTGTGAGCTAGAAAAAGTGTTGCAACAAGCTTTTTCATCCCTGGGGACAATGCTTTGCTCCTATCGTGTGGTTAGGGAGGGTGACCCCTGTCAGGCTGGGAGCCAGGGCCGTGGCATCACAGCTCCCAGAGATGGCCACCAGGCAAAGCAGCAAGGTGGAATATCTTCCCATAACCCTCAGGATTTGGGATTCTTTCTCATTTACCTGCCAGGCAGCAGCTGTAATTTCAGCATGTCACACTGGGGTAACATTTGGAACTCTCCTCCCCAGGAGATGAGGTCCAGGGTGATTCAGTCAGGTGTGATGTGGGCTTTGAAGACTCCTGGCGTAGGAGCACCTTCTGTCTTGCCTAAATAGGGGAAAAAAATGAAGCAAAACTAAAAAAAAAAACCACCAGTCCCCACTGCAGGAAGAAGGGAAGTGTCACAGACCCATGAGCTGTTGCAAAAAATGGGTAAATAAATAAAAGGTCCAAAGATGCCTTTTATTTTATGGTGGAGCAAGACAGAATCAAGTGTCTGTAACCAGAGTGAAATGACATTTGAGCAAAAGCTAGTTTTATATCCACTCACGCTAAAGAAAGGATTTAAGTGCAGCCAAGGTCTTCTTCTGGCTCTCTGACAGTGCTGACTTCCACTCGGGGAGAACAAATACATCTTTGCTCATGTAACAATAAGAATATCTTGGTCTTTTCCTGAGCGACTTTGCCACAAATTAGCCAGAGGGAGGGAGAGAGCTAAAGCTGTGATAGAAATAACTCTCATCAGGAACAAGTGCTCAAGGGGCCCAGAAATGTGATTTTATTAACTTTCTGTCAGTTTTCAGTGCAGGATAAATGTCCACTTAAGAGCATTAGCAATGCATTCCCTTAGAAGAGACATTTGCAGGATCCTGTTCTTCCCAAGCTGCTTGACTTGCTTTGAAAGGGTGAAAGAACAAGCAGCTGGAAGGGCTGGAAGGATGGAAGTGGAGGCAACCTGCACCAAACCTGTCCAAGGCTGCATTTCAGCTCCTTTGGCACCAAGTCCTCAGCTGGTGATGCTCAGAGCACGAAGGGGAGCAGCAGTCAGGGCAAGGAGGGGCTGTGAGAAGTCCCAGTGACAAAAACGTGCTCACTTGACAGTTCCAGGAGTTTGTTTGAGAAGGAAGCAGGAGTCTTGTTTGCACACGGGGATGCAGCATCTCACAAACAGGAGTGCAGGCTTTGGCACAGCAAAGACAGAGCTGGCTCCCACCTGCAGGAACAAGAGTCAGGTGTGACGAAAAAATGCTTTTAACAGGTGTTGTTGTAGATTTTTCGTTGGGTAATAATTAGTATTGATTTTATGATTGTAGAAGGTTGATTAATTGTTTTATTATCTTATACTATATTATACTATTTTTTTAGAGAAACTTAGTAACCCTTACAGTTAGTTTGATATAATTTTGACTTAATTGGTTAATCAATCTAAACACCATCCAGTGTCCAATTAAGAAATCACGCTTTGGTAAATAAATTTCTGTAACACATTCTCCATGTGTACAACAGTAGGTGTAATAAGTGAAGATAAGAATTGTTTCTTATTCTTTTCTCTGATCTTCTCACGGTCTTCCCTAGGAAAATGCTCGGGAAAGTCTGTGCCTGCTCTCTGTGGCCAGAGAGCTGCTGCTACAAACAGGCTAAGCTTAACACTGCTGAGTTAAAGCATGTGTCACAGCTCACTGAGAGCCTGAACACTGGTAAAGAGTCTGTTCATTTATTATGCACTTAATTGATTTGTTTCCTGACTGAAGATAGAACAAAATGGGACCCGAACCTCACCTGGGACTGACATCAACACCCAGCTCATAAACTGTGACATCAGTCTGTAAAATCTACATTTAATTCAGCTTAACTCTCCCCACTTTGGCCAGCCAAAAAGACTGGTTGATGCACCAGTAGCAAGGGTGAAATATTTCCTCACAGCACCTTTGGAAGCAGGATCTGGAAGAAAATATCAATGCACCTGATGCCTCCTGTCCCACAGTCAGATCTTCTCTTGGCACTGACTCCATCTACTCTCAACAGCAGAGGTTTTCTATTCCTAGATTCCCATCTAGGAAATCCATCTCTGTTAAGTTTCCTGAGTATCCAGCAGACAACAAGGAATATTTCTGGTTCCTAATGCCAGAGCACAGAGAAATATGGGAGAGTGCTGTGCCAAGCCATGGAATTTGTTAAGATCCCCCCTCAAGAGATTTCAAAATGTAGCAGAAGTGAATGTCCATGAGTTCACTGTGATGGGAGCACCAGGGCTCTGGGGAGAGCATCATCCATGACACAGGGATCTCTGAGGGGAGGGACAGCTGAAACCCCCCAAATTCCCTTCTCTCCAGTAAAACACCCTGTTTTTGAAATACTCTTCTGACATTCAAACCCTTTCATCTGTTTGTTTTTAACAGCTAACACTTTCTGAACTTAAATGTCATCTCAGCTGTATTCCCAGAACTTAAATAATTCTGGTCCTATAACCATTCTTTTATGCTTATAGCATATATTTTGAATTAGTTAAATTAGATTTAACTCTGTTGTCAGTGACTGTCAGTTGTGATGCTTTTGACTTTCAGTGGTAAAATGTGTGGAGGTTCAAGAGGCAGCAGAGTAAGCAGATATTCAAAGCATGAATTAGACTTTTAATAGACAAAAAAAGCTAGGAAGATGGAACTCATAAATTACTTTAGATATGTAGCCATAATTATTACATGCATTTGATTTCTGTATACATATATAGGGATTTTTAGGAGGCTGGTTGCTATGGTAACTACTGCATGGTCCATATGTTGTTTCTGAAATTCCTTCTCTTCAGTGGAAAATTACACCCATGGACATGGATGGCATTTGTAAATCTCCTAAAAAAGCGGCAATTTTCCTTCTCTTCCTAAATGTCATCGACTGTGTAATGGAAGTCTTTGAAGTTCAATTCTCCCCGTTGTCAGTTCACCAAGAAAGAGACGTGAACTGCATCCAAATCTTCCCTCTGTGCCTCCAAACCTTTGCCTTGCCTTGCTGCAGGACTGACTGATAGCAAATGCCCTGACTTTGTCATGGGTGAGTGTGAACTCACTTCTGTGCATATGAATGGTTTTGGACTGAAGCCCCTCTGCTCTGGGCCCAGGCTGGGAGAGCTGGGGGTGTTGACCTGGAGAAGAGAAGGCTCCAGGGTGACCTGAGAGCCCTATCCAGTACCTAAAGGGGCTCTAAGAGTGCTGGAGAGGGACTTTGGACAGGAACCTGGAGTGAGAGAACAAGGGAGAATGGCTTCAGATGGCAGGCAGGGCTAGATTGGATATTAGCAAGAATTTCTTCCATGTGAGGGTGGTGAGGCACCAGGATGGGGCTGTCCAGAGAAGCCGTGGCTGCCCCATCCTTGCAAGTGTTCCAGGCCAAGTTGGATGGGCCTCGGAGGAACCTGGGCTAGTGGGAGGTGTCCCTGCCCATGGTGGGAAGGTTGGAACAAGATGATTTTTAAGGTCCCTTTCTACCCAAACCATTCTGTGATTCTGTGCAAGGAAATCAGTATTTCTGGCTGCAGAATGACAACTGGTTTGAAAAATTGTTGTAGAGCAGAATGATTGTCTTCCATGTGGCTCAGGATGTCCCTGCTGTACAGAGCCAAGGAGCTGGAGATAGAATCAGCTCAGCTCCAGGTGTGTGCACAGCTGGGAACACCCAGTGACTTTGGAAGCTGCACTGTGGTCTGCTCTCAGGGTGGACAGAGCAGCAAATTAGAGCACACCAGCACTTTTTGGTGTGTTTTTTGTTGGCTCTGAACCTTCTAACAGTTCTTCTAAAGTTGGAGCATTTATCTATTCGTCTGCTGGGGTTAGGAGAAAAAAACCCCAAACCCAAGTACCTTCACTGTTGCAATTAATTGCTTTGCCTGGTCTGTTTTTGAAGTTTAAATCAAGGGATTAGGAATCCACAATACGAAAGTCCAGCACTGAGGCTGAAGGAGCAATTCCCTGAGCCAAGAGCCAGGATGGTTTGTCTGATGTGTCCACACTCAGGCTGTGCCTCAGCATTTCATTGCTGCCATCAGCCATGAACACAAGCACATCTGTAAAATATGAATTTCAGTGAGATTGGATTAGAGGTGGATTTAACTTTGTGTATCTGAAGTTTACCCAAAACCCAGAGACACTTAAATGCATTTTTAACTTTATTTTTTTGCAACAATTCTGATTAACGACTGTGGCTTGGAAGCCACCACCTTTATACAGCTAGAGAGTCTGTGAATGTTGGCTTTGCAGAAACCTTTCTTGGTGCCTTACACAGCTGCACTTCTGTTTCACATTGGAAAGGTTTGACACCTCAGCAGTATAAAGTTATAGGTTTTATCCCTAAAACTTCCCAAATGCAGTTTCCATTATTAACACAATTGTGACAGCTATAGTTTGTTTATATTGCTTCACCTGGGGCACATAAACTTAAAGGACTGAAAATACCTCCATGCAATAAAAGAATTTTATGTAATTGCTACCTCTTGCTGGAAGGGACAGCTGGCCTTTGAAAGTTGGGAACACATTTACGTCATTGAAGTAAAATGTAAGCCTGGGGTTTAAATGACTGTAATTTATGTTTCTGAAGCTCAAAACAAAAATATGGCTGTCCAAAGGGCAAATACCTTTCCAAACAAACTAATACTCATAATTCATCTTGGAGAGTGTATATGTCTATGACCTCCTTCTAGAAGGCTTTCTTGGCAGTTGCTGGTTTCTTTTGATACTTATTCTCTATTACCTCTGCTTTGCTATCCCCAGTGTTAAAATGTCTATTGACACTTTCCTAAATCAGCTGTTTTTAATGTTTCCTAATTGCTGTGCAAGGCTGTGCCACATCCCTGTGCAGTCCCAAAGATGTCACGGGGAGCTCTGACCAGTGCAGCCCAAGGTAGGTGTGGAAGAGGCTGGGTCACCAAAACCTCCTGAAAGCACTGAAAATGACTTAAACCATGTGGCTGGACAAAAACAGTGCCCTGTGAGCAGAATAGTTATTAATGACCCCGGAGTTCTTGTGCTGAGCATTTTCTTGTCACTGTCTCTCAGCATGTGTCTGAACATAATTTATATATTTTGGGTTTAGGGCCCCATTCCAAACAGCTGTTGCTTGTTTAGCCTTTTAATTTTTTCCTTTTTGTTTTTAATTTATAATACTGAAAATCTCTCTAGCATGGGCTGACACCAAAAATATTTGTTCTAGTCCTTGGATGAAAGCACCCACCCATGGTCCCTGCTTTTATGATTTACAAATTCACCAGCATTTATTATGGCATTGCAAAACAACGGCGACAATAAGAAATGTAACCACAGCTCCTTCACAACAAATTCCAGACCCAGACCTCCTCTGCAATCTTGCAAGCCCATCATCAAGGGGAAGCCTGCATCCATTTAGATGGTTTATTTTCAAATCTCATTTTGGGGTGTGATCATGCTCTGCCTTGGCTCCGTCCCACATTTGTCATTTGCTTTTAATATATGTTCAGATATACCCATGACTTAAAAATGAGTAATCTCATTTTCATACTTTTAAAAGAGTTTGATTGGTCTGCCCAGTATAGTTCAGCAGAGAAGAGCAAATGGCAGATTTTGTCAGTCTTGGGTTGTAGAAGTGTGAACACTGAAATCAGGACTCTAGAGCAAGAAGACCATGACAGGTGAATCCAAATTGCAACTGAGCATTGTGTGGATGATCTTGATTCCTTCCTTAAAAACACCTTTTTGGGCAAAACTGAGCACAACTGCAGAGAAAGTATATCCAGTTGAAATGAGGCTGATGTTCAGGCCCTGCTCTACCTGCCCTCATCACACGGGGAATGTGACCATGAACCTGCTGAGAAGGAGAGGACACAGCCAGTGGTGTCCAGCTGATCCACATCAGCTCATGGGAGCATCCTTCTTGCACGTCCCTGGAGCTTTATTTAATGTGCTAGCCTGGTGTTTGGGAATGCTGTGGCTCACTGGGCAGCGCTTGTTAGCTGCTGTGGGACAAAATTCCCCTTTTCCATAGAGGTTTTCCCCTGGTATGGGGAGATGTGGGTGCACACACACAAGTAAGGCAGGTGGGGTCCTGGCCATGACACAGGCACCCAGCAGTTTGCAGGCTGACCCTTGATGATGGATTATTTTCCCTTCAGAATCACAATAGAAGTATTGAGGCAGGAGACTGGGAAAAACACAGAAGTAGCTTTAGAAAATGTGCTCAAACTCTGCTCCCAAGTGAGAAGGGGAGCCTGAATGCAAGCCCAGTCCTTTCCTCCCAGCACAAGTGCAGCCCCTGGGCCCCAGGGATGTGCTGTCACGTCCCAGGAATGTGTTTCCTGGACATGCAGCATCTCCCTCAGCTGGCTGTCCTGGTCCTGCCAGGACCATCCTCCCTTGCTCTGCTGGCTGAGCCTGCTCCGAAGGGACACCTCGGGCTGGGGATGCGGGAATTGCAGAAGGACCAGGACCCATTTTTTTTGAGGAGCACAGCTGCCTGCAGCTGCTGCTGTGATAAATAGTGAGTATGGATGGGCCAACCGAGTCAAAACACCCCAGCCTGACTGGCTGAGGCTCCCCGAGGGCAGGAGTGGACCCAGTTCCCAGCTGGACCATCCAAACCTTGCCAGAGACAAAGGAATGAACCTTGAGTGAAACTGGATTGCTGCTGCACCCATGGATTGTTGCCTGAGAGGAAACAGTCCCAGATGCCAAATCACAGAATCCCAGAAGGGTTTGGGTTGGAAGGAAGTTTAAAGCTCACCTTGTTCCAACTCTCTGCCATGGGCATGGACAACTTCCACTGGGCCAGCTTGCTCGGTGAAGAATATATTCCTGAAATAAATTGAATGGCAAACAGAACCATCAAGTATGAGCCACTGGTCACTGCCATGTGTGCATGGAGGTGCTGATGGAGATGGCAACCCAAAGAGCAATTTCCTTTCTTACTCCCCTTCAAGGGCTGGATGTCACAGGATGCAGTGGAAGTTTAATGTTTCTAGGAGGACACTATAATGAGCAGCAGATTGTCCCTTCCCAGGAATTAACTGGTGGAGGTGATTGCCATGATCAGGGACTGCTATTCAGGTCTGGACAGTCCTCCCTCTGTGTCCCTGGTACCTTTTCTTTACCTGCTCAGAAACAGCTGCAGATGCTGAGAATTTAAAGTGTAGCCCTTAAGATCTAACATAGTTGAAATGTCTATAAACACCTTGAGTCTCTTTAGAGAACTCTGTGCCTGTAAAACTGCAGCTTAGTAAGATGTCTCATTATTGGTGGTGCTTCCCCCTCCTGCAGTCCATGATTATGTGAGAAGTGCAGGAAAAGCACCTTTAAACACTTCAGTACATCCTCAGTGCCTGAACTGAAAAAGTAGTCAAGGAAACTAACTTAATTAAAAAGTTGAAAACTCTTAATATTATTTAAAATTACCTCAAGACTTGGAGCATGTCTGCAGCTTTGCTTCCAACATTGACAGGTAACAATATTGAAATAGTATCAGAATATTTTTTCCTTATTTCTTTGTATTAATAACCCAAGAGCACAGATTGCTCAGATGAAATCCGTTGAACATTAATCACCAGATTCTGTTTTATGGCTGAAATAAATCTGATTAGAAAAGAGAAAAAAACCCTAGTAAAACCAGTGGCATGATTCACCATGATAGAAATTCACTGATGGAAATAGGATGCTTATAGAATTCAAATTTTGGTTTTGAGTAGAGATAGGTATTGCACACTGACCAGGGATCAACTAAAATGGCTGCAGGCTAATAATCAATCAGCAGTTATCTTCCCTGCATGTGTATGTTGGGAGGATGACAAGATAATTGATGTAGAAGAGCTCCAAGGATATATAAGAGGTAATATTTAGTTGGACATTCATTAAAACAGAAATTTAATTTTCTCTTCCTTCTCAGGGCTGGGTCTCCCACAGTCTGGTTTGGGGGCTGCAGAGCACCATCCACCACAGGAATGTCCTCCTAACAGGTAGGTGCTGTACCCAGGTATATCTACGTAAGGTTTGTCATTAGGATCAGAACTTGGAAGCAAATCTCCCAAACATCTCCACTCTGGGCAATTCCGTTTGTGCCATGGTGTGGAGCTGCAGCACATGAACTGGATGGGTCACTAAAACTCCTCAGTGCTGACACCAATCCCCTGAAACAGCTAGCATGGGCACTGGGGAGAGCAGGGCTGCTGTAACCCCCAACCCCCTCTGCCCACCAACGTGTCAGGCAGCACGACCATCCCCCAGCTCACGAGTGGGGTTATCGCTGTCAATACCAAACAAGATTTTAGGGACTTTCCACCATTTATCTTCTCATTGCCTCTCTCCTCCCCACAGGTGTACACTTGATACAGCCACTTTTCTGCAGGGGAAGAACCTGTTTTCCTGGTGGACAGGAATGATGACCCACTTGCCTTCTGCTGCAAGCATCCATCAAACCCAGCCTCTGTGTCCCCTGCAGCCTTAATTTTCCTCTTGACAGCAAAGACAAATGACTCCCTCGGGGCTGTTTGCTCATGTCTACTCAAGGTTTCTGTGACATTTCTTGAAGATGACCTGTTTTTTTTAAACACACAATGGGTTTTCTTTCCACTTCCACCTACCACTGTGAAGACAGAGATAGATTTGTCTTAAGAAAACCTAATGGTGTCAATCTCTGACACATTCTCCCTTTCTGCTTTCTGTTTTAGGCTTCTTCTGGTTTCCAGATGTTGCCAGCTGTAATTTTTTCCCCCCATATTTGGGGGAAATAATTTATCTGCACAGATAAAGCAATATTTCATCGAGGTGCACCAACTAAAAGAAAATATATTTTATTTTTTTTTTTTAATCCAAGTTTCCCCAGACTCACCCTGAAATCTGCCTTTTGGGTCCCCCAGCTCCCAAATGGTGGGGAGTATTCCTGAGGGAAATACTCTCCAGTCTCTAGGATTATCCCACTCTCTCTGACCTCTTCTGAGTACACAACACATAAACCTGGGAGCTGTTGTTTGAGTCATCAAACCAAAGGAAAGGGGTATTTTGTGTTTTTTAGGACAATTGTTCAGCTGGGGTGTTCCAGGTGATGAAAGCAAACATTACTCCAGGAACATTTGCCTTTAAGACAGCACATAGGAATCACCAACCTCCTCAAAAGACAATTGGATGGTTAATCTCCCTCATATGTATTACTTTCAGGCTTTTAATAAATTTTAAGGCTCTTTTTTTTGGTTCCTTATTTATCAGATATTTCTGTAAATGACAGCCATATTTGTAAGTGTCTCACAGACAATTTCTTTCCCAGTTATGTCCCCTGGTACCAGAGTAATGGCCTCCCACCTGCCAGCCCCTCGCCTGCTCACAGGTAGTTAGTTCTCTGCAAAGCTGTGCCTTGAGCACAGCTCTCCTTTCCAGCCACGTGGAAGGAACCTGACCTCTGCATGCCACCCGGGGCAGGCAGGCAGGCAACACAAGGAATAAGGAGCTGGTTTTGTTATTGTTATTTTCATGATGAGGCATGCAGAGAAATAGGGAAAAAGCACCTTCAATTCCCCCATTTTCTCATTTTGGAGATCTTGTCTTTGCAATATAGCTCTTTAATGTCACCCTCAGTAAAAATGTCCTTCCCTTAATTTCCCTCTTCCCAGAACAACTACCCTACAGTATCATACATGGGATGGCCAGGTCTTGCACTGTAAATACCAAACACCTGATTTGCAAGGAACACTGCCAGCCCTGACCATGATTAAACCCCATAAAAAATGAAGGGTCTCTCTGGCCAGATAATCTGCATGTTGAAAGAGAGAGGAATGTGATTGCCACTTTCCAGTTTCCCTTGGCACAAGGATTTTCCAACCATCCAGCACATCCTGAGGATGGGAAATGGTGCTGGACCACCTGCGTGCTGGCTGTGCTCAGTGGCCAGCACATCCCTCCAAGCATCAGCATTTCCAAACACAGCCCTGAGGTTACACAAAGTCTTTTTCATCCCACTTCAGTGGCCCCAAAGCTACAAGTGCTGCCATGGGACCTTCCTTGCATTGGAAGGAGCTCCTTGTTCCCATAAATCATAGAATCATAGACTAGTTTAGATTGGAAGGGACCTTTAGAGGTCATCTAATCCAACCCCCAAATGGAAACATTGCAATTTGGGCATTCTACCATGCAAACTCTCCTTGGCTGTTGAATGCAATAATCACATTCTGGATAGCTGTGAGTTACTGTGCAAAGGGAAAAGGCCTCTCTCAAACCCCCTGCTTTGTCCTTTTACCATTGTGTATGTGGCTGCTTAATATATATTGAATAATTTAAACAATCCACATGCTATAACATGCCCCTAAATGTTTAGTTGAGTGTCCCTAAATCTATTTTGCATGTTTATCCTTCCATTCGTTAGGAACGTAAATGTTCTTTGACTTCACCCTCTGCCTTTCAGCATTATTTTATGGAAATTCCGATTTCCTGCACTGAAAGAAACCCTGATGATAATGAGAGGCTTGAAGCGTTTCAAACAAAGAAAAAGCAGATTGAGTCAATTCTTCATTTTGTTCTTAATCAAAACTAGTTGTGTGCATTTGCATTGACAATGAGCTCAGCGCACAATGCTCCATATGGGCTTGGCTGCTGGCATTCAGTGAATGGCAGGAGCCACTGAAAAAGCTCCCTGGTTTTCAAAGATTTAGGGATGACCTTGCAAAAGTGTCATTTGTCACTGCCTTCCTTGTCCAGAATTGCTAGGAAAATCCCTGGAAACAGGCTATGGAATTGCATTGCCCAGTTCTCACAGGCAGCACAGCAGCACTTGCCTACAGGGAAACAGTGGGAAATGAGAAACTGGAAGCTTTTAATGGAGCCCAAAAATATTCCTTTTCATGATTCTTTATCTGGATATTGGTCTTCTACTTCAGATGTTACTCATTTTTCAGGTACACTATTATACCAAGTCCACCATAAATATGAATGCACACAAGATATGCTCCATTAATCCGGACACCTATTTGCAATTCCAAAATGTCTAAAACACTTGGAAACAACCCACAAACTTTTACTGTTCCTCATTTCAGACCTGATCTCGCAGAACCCCCTTCATGCTAATTCCAGTCCAGTTACACCCAGGAGGTGTAACATACGTGCCATTTTAGGACCAAGTCCTCATTTTTGAGCACATTAACAGCCCCCAGCAGGGCTGTGGTGCACAGACTTTGCAGGTCTGTTCTGCAGAGCATGAACAATTAGAAGAAAGAGGGACAGCAAGTCATATAGGCATCCCTGGGTGTGCTGTTGTGAGTGGCTGGACAAGTTCTGCTCAGGAAGGATGTATTTCAACTCATTTTGGTCTGTGGCTGTGAGAGGCTTGCAAAACCTTTCACCTTCTTTCCCTGGAGTCATGTATATTTTATGAGAAATTTAAGAATTACCTCTTATTAAAATGGGGATAGTGTAATTACCAATAAAAAGCAGATGTTATGGCATGACTAATGCTTGAAAATGTGTATGTAGCAAGTACAACATACGAGCACATCCAGACTTTTCACTGAGATAATAAAAATTGTCTTTGTTGAAACAAACTGGCCAAGTCACAGAGGTCTGAAGTCACAGGGAAATCATTGCAGAAAACACTGAAAGGCTCCACAAAAGGGCAGCTTTGCTCCCACTGATCTCAGCAGCAAAATGTAACAGCAGGAGGCTGAGACAGAGAACTCCCATGGCTGTTCACCCTGCCCTTGTCAGGAGGTGTTGGGAAAGGTGTCCTGTTAAAGCACCAAAACTCACCGTGCTGAGAACATCCTTCCCCTCCACGCTGTAATGAGCTGTAATTAGTGAGCTCCCTGACACCTCCAGCACCTCTCAAGGGTCCACAACCCACCTGCAACAGTCAAGATCATTCCCTTGGATCACTCCCAAGTATTTTGGCAAGGCGTATCAGGAGCAATCCGTGTAGGCTGACTTTTGAAACAGGAATGTGCAAATAGCATGTAAATGGAGTTGTTCAACAAATCTGCTCAAGCAGTCCCAGAGTTCAGAAATTTCTGCTGAGCTCAAAACTTCCTCTCCCTTCCTTTCCTGAAAATTGCATTTATTGCTCTCTACAGATACCTGAAGGAAGGCTGTGGCAAGGGGAGGGTTGCCTCTTCTCCCAGGGAACTAGAGAAAAGACAAGAGGAAATGGCCTCAAGTTGCACCAGGGGAGGTTCACATTGGATATTATGAAAAGTTTGTTCACTGCAACAGTGGTTGAACACTGGAAGAGGCTGCCCAGGGAAATGGAGGAGTCATCATCCCTAGAAGTGTTAAAAAGTGAGTAAACATGGCACTCACAATATGGTTTTGTGGTCATTCAGACAAAGGTTGGACTTTATGATCTTGAAGGTCTTTGCCAATCTTAATGATTCAATAATTCTATTGGTTTTTTGCCATAAAAGAATATTTAAAGATGCACTCATTTTGCAAAAGAGCGTTTTCAGCTCAGGATGTGTGTGGATGTCAGCCTGTGAGTATAAATTTGGAGGCACAGGAAGATCTGTGCCTTGACCAGAGGAGGCTGCAAGGGCAGTGGAGCTGGAGGTGGGAGCTCAGCCCCCAGGGGTGCAGGAGGGCCTGGAGCACCACAGCCAAGGACTGGTGCTCACCCCAGTCACTCATCTCCAAATCCCAAGTCTGAGTCTTTGAGTTGTTCTTGTCCCAAAGCTCAGTGATTCGGGGTGCACTGGAGGCAGCAGAGACCTCCCCACTTTTTCCCTAAGTCCCTCCCATATTCAGTCATTATTTCCTCTGCCCAAAAATCCTGTATTTCAGTTTTAAGGGAAAAAAAGCACACCCAAATCCTCAGACTGTTCTTGGCCCTGCCAGGGTGTTAACTCACTGGAGGAAGCTCCAGCACTGTGCTGGGCTGTGCTGCAGGCTGGAGGGGTTTGTTCCTGTTGGTTTGTACCAGCATCAGCTCTGGCATTCTGTGAACTGAAACTAAGACGTGCATAAGCAGCCTTGACAGCAATTAGTTCTGGCAGAACCTTTGTGGTAATGAATTTCAATGATGATGGGGTTTGGGGTGCCTGAACACTTCATCAGCTGCCGGTGTATCAGACTGCTGCAGCTGAGAAATCACATTATAATAAACCACTTTTTACTGCAGGCACCAACCAGGATAATATATGGGATGAATAATAATAGTCCATTCTAAACCATTCCTGTGCTTTAGAGCTTTGGATTTTCAGTAAATAGATCAAATACTATGCAGAAATTAACCTCATTCAGAACTTCTCTATTACCCAGCTATTTATGAGCATTTTTAATGTATTGTCAGAGAAGTTGCTCCACTCTATTACACTGGCGAGCTAAACTCTGAAATACATACATGTTGATGCAGTAATAAGAAAAATAATCTCTAATGCAGCAAAATGTATTTTAAGTTTAAATGAAAAAAAAACCCATGATAACTATTTCAGTGTCAAATATCATCAAGCTTGTCTCTTTTTATTTACAGCAAAAATTCTTCTTTTAAAGTATGGAAATACATGACTTAGAAATACCTTAAAAGGCACAATTGAGCCATTCTCCTGTTTTCTTCTATGTTTATAAACTAGAAATGCATTATTATAAGGGCAGATACTGGGAAAGCAGCTTTGTTCACAGGCCAGTAGTGATAGGACAAGGGGGAAAGACTTTTAACTAAAAAATGAGAGATTTGGGTTAGAAGTTTGGAAGAAGCTCTTTACTCAGAGGGTGGTGAGGCCCTGGCACAGATTGCCCACAGAAGCTGTGGCTGCCCCAACCCTGGGAGTGTTCACAGCCAGTTTGGATGGGGCTTGGAGTGACCTGGGATAGTGGAAGGTGTCCCTGCCCATGGCAGGGGATTGGAACAAGATGAGATTTAAGGTTCCTTCCAACCAAAACCACTCTGTGAGTCTGTGATTATCTTGCAATAGAATGGAATGTTACTTATCACTGTCTTTACAATAATTAGCATGAAAACGAAAAAAAAAAAAAAACAACCCTGCATTATTCTGAAGTTATTTCTATTAAAATTTATCCTTTTGAATGTGTCACTTTGGCTGCTGGTCACATGGTTGGAAGTCCATCATTCAGTCTCTCCTACACCAGAGAAGGAAGGTGATGTCTGGTTTACCAGGGCTTGTTTCAGGAGCTCATTACCTTACTGGCAGGGATAAAAGCAACTGATGCTTCTTTAGAAAGTAGCCAGGCCATCTGCAAGCATCCCAGCGAAGCCAGGATGCCTACAGCACTGTAGTGGGGAGGAGGAAAGGGACCCCTCAGCCAGCAGGGAGCTGGGGTGGGTGGGGCGTTCTCCCTCTATGATGCTCCCCTGGAACCCATCACCATGGCAGCCAGAGATGCAGGATGATGATTCTCTCCCTGCTGGCTTTCCCCTGCCTGGACTCTTCTTGAGCACGTGGTAACCACAAAAATGTCCTTTGTCTCACCCTGGGGAACAGGTGCTTGGCAGTTACGTTACCCAATGGGCAGGTTTAGGCCCATTGGAATGAGATGTTTTTAAGGTATCCTTAAAGTGCAAAAAAAACTTGGAGATAAGGCTTTATGTAAGAAAAAAGCAGGAGAAAGTCAGTGTGGACAGGGAAATAACAGCACCAGAGTAGCAAATAGCCAAGAAGCAGACAAATTTTCTAGTGCAAAAATATTTTTGTGTGTTTACCTGTAACAGCAAGATGACCAATTTGTTCCCCAGTAAAATAGTGCCTTATATAGCAATGATATGTTAAATTAGCTTTTCAAATTAAGACAGAGGTAGAAGAAGAATTGATTTTAAACTTCAAAATCAAACTCTTTTGAAGTCCTGAATTGCATATGCCCATTTTGGTTGTACAGAAAACTCAAAAATAATATATCTGGAGGATGGAGGATTCTACTTTTTTTTTTTTTTCCAGGCTCTACCCAAATTTCAATGTTCTTCCATTTCCAGAATGCTCATAATCACTGCTGATCTACAAAGATTTTCAGGAGACCACAAATCACCCTAAATAGCCCAAGGCTGTGGGAGTTCTTTTCTTTGGCTAGGAATCTTCCAAGGCAGCTCATGAAATCTGATGTAAGTTTAACATCAAATGAGGTAGAAGCACTCTCTCTGCTAAGGTTTCATACAGTGCTGGACAGTAGCCTCTGAAAAATCAGGTAGTGAGACTGGGCGTTGTTTTTTTAGCTTTGTTATTGTTGTTCTTAATCAACAAGGAGAAAACACCAAATCACATATTTTTCCTGTGTGAACTACTAAAGACTGCTTGACAGTACAGGAACTAACTTGGCATTTAGATTTAATTGAAAACCCTACATGAGAAAATATTTCAAGGCTCAAGAAGAAAGAGCTGAAAGACAATGTGAAGTCCTTACAATCCTTGGTCTTTAGCTGGCCTGATTCTCTCTCAGCAGTGGCCAAGGTGCCATGGCCTGGGTATAGCAGGACACATCAACATGGGGGACTTTGCTTGTGGTCTTTGCCCACTGATGGCACAATTTTATCATGTTCCATCAAATATAACTTCATTTCAGGATGTGGAGACAGAACACCACCACAGCCCTGTCATCCTGCCCAGGAGGCTTGGAAAACATCCTGCTCACCAGAGACAGTCCTGAAGACTTCAATCCCAACCTCCTGCTTTCCAATGAGCAGCCTGGCCCAGATTCCCAGGTGCTGGACTTTCAGCACCTGCCCTACTACAGAACATCCCACATCTGTGTCTGCCCAGCACCTCACATCTACACAGAAAGAGAAGAAAGCTCTAATGAAAGCAAGGCTAACACTAAACAGGATAAGAAAGTGAGTTATTCAGCCACTCCACAGGATATTTTCCATGCTGCAGGACATCTGAAGAGCTTCTTGGCCAACCACTCATACAGATTACATATATGGTTAAATTGGGTTAAATACCTGCAAATTAGATTCAGGTGAACTCATCTTGAATGTTTCTAAAAGGGGTAGGAAGGGTATAAGAGAGGCAGGCTCATATCACATCAAAATGTTACTCGATATTAGCCCCGTAGGAACAAAATGATGAGTTGTGCTCTGAAAACACAAAGCAGGAGCAGAGCTATCTGCAAGGATGGGATACAGCAGCTCTTGCAAGGTCCCTCTCCTGTGAAACAGCCTGTGGACCCCAGACTGCTGCTGTGTGGGACATTGTTGGCTCTGGGTGGGACCTGTCCTGCTGCTGCAGGGCCCTGCTGTGTTCCCAAAGGCAGAGTTGTTCCCAACATCCCATCATCTGACACCTCAGCTCTTGGTCGTGTACATGTTTCTTTCAGAGCATCCTGCCAAGTTTGGAGCTGAGCAAGAGGACAATTTCTCCTACAAGCAAGGAAGAGCCCCCAGCCCAGGAGCTCCCGGGAGCCAGCAGCTCTGCACTCTACCTGCCCGTGCCATCCTTCCCCAGCAGGCTCCCACACCTGAAGCAGCCCCCTCCCTGCAGTGGGTACTTCCCTTACTACAGGACAGAGGGAGGGATTTGCACTGGCCCACTTCAAAGAACAGAGTCCTTCACCAGGATAGAAGGTCTGGAGACCAAAGAGGGAGGACAAAGGAGACAATCAAGTATTTGGAATCTCCGTGGCAGCTGCTTGGTGTCCTGAGAAGAAAGAAGGGGCTTTGTGGATGCAGGTGTGAAGGAGAAACTCTTGAAACATATGACAACATGAAAATCTGCATGAATTTGAATAAAATGAAAATATTCCTTCTCTCAAAAAAAAAAAAACCCAACAAGTGATATCCCAGATTGTGTAATGGAAGCAGAAAGAAGCAGAGCAGGAGCTTGGGAAATCCAATAAAATTTCTCTAGATATGAGGAAGAGAACTGTGCTTCTCTGTAGCTAACCCCAAAGGCGAGATGCTCACTCAAGGGATGTGCAGCTATGGGAAATGGCCAATGGGAAAAAAATTAAGAATTATTTAAATCTAAGTTGCTTGGAGGAATTAAAAAGAGACATAATTTCCAGTTGGGATTGGGAAATACATTTCCTTTCCCCCTCACTACAATCCTTCCATTGTATTACTGGCATCTGTTAGACCTGTGCACAACAGCCATACACAGGAGAAAAAAAAAAAGTTTTTATTTAAATTCTTTCTCAATATGATTTTTTGAACACATTTCCATTATGTCTGTCTTCATTTCACTTGCACAGTCAGTAATGAAAATACTCTTGATTACTTTAATATGTGAAACTAGGAGCTTCTATAAACATCAGTTTTGATGCTGGAAAACTGAGAAACAGCATCCAGAAACATTTTGGCATTGGTGAATCTTGACTGATTTACACCAGATGAGGATCTAACCAAAAAAGGCCAGCTCTGTATTTTCTTTGCAGTTGTGAAATCCTGCAGCATCCTCTCCTTACTGCCAACTATGTCACCTCCTCGAGACACCACACGAGTTGATGAAACACGGCTCTTTCCCATCCCTGCACTGTGCACAGACAATTTCTGCTCAAAATAGGTGAGCTCACTCCAACCAGTTAGTAAATCTGCAAGTGTTTCTGTAATGATTACACAGTGGTATGACAGTGTATTGACAGGCTGTGTCTAAATGTACCAATGTTACCTATTTTAAGGATCGAGGAAGAAAAACACATCACATTTCTGTTTTCACGTCTCCATAGGCAGACTGGTTTTCCCTGTGCTAAGTGTGACACTGAGACCAGGAGTGCTACAGCCATGCAAGGCACATGATGCTTTTAATAACAGTTTTTGCTTACACTGCACTTCAGTGGTTTTTAACCAGTTGGGAAGGGGTTTTGGTTAGATGCTGGAAACCAGCACAACTCCCTGATAGGAGCTTTGATCCCAGTCTTTCTCCTAGGTACTGCTCAGGATGAAGTGGTGCCTCATCCCCAGGTTTTTAAAAAATGTTAAAAAACCTGGGGTCAGCCAGACTGGTGAAAATTTGTCCCAGGGTCCTCGCACAGCTGCCCCAGCTGGAATCAGGAATGCAGCAGGAGCACCAAGCATGCCTTCTGCATCCCTGCATTCCCAGTGCCACCTTCCTGCTGAAAAACAAGATAAATCAGATTCCAGGTCAACTAAGTCAGACTTAGGTATGAAAACGCTTCTGGTTTTAAGCACAAAGAAGGCTGACGTCTCGGGTACATTGAAAGAAAGCCATACAAAATAGAGTGAGATTATCCAAACTCAAGGGATCAGGCAGAGGAGGGAAGGAATTCTGTCTGAAAAGCAGGTGTGGATTGCTCTGTGAATATTAAATTCAGCATTTCCATAAATTTGGCATATTAAAATACTTTGAATGATGTCGTATCAAATCCACAAATCTGCCTGATTTTTACAAGATAGAAATTAGCTGCTTTCTATTGGCTATACTTGATAATTTATGGGAACAGTGAACATCAGAAATCAAGGATTTGGGAGATGAGAATATTACAAGCTTTATGCTCATGGATCAGAGAAGCCTAATTTTAATCAAAAGCTGGCAAATTATCATATGTTGCCATCTTGAAATTGGAGTTGAACAAAACTCATGATTCTAATGTATTTTCCAGACAGTCTTGCTCAGAGGTAAAAAGGAAAGGATGGAGGGCAGTGCTGGAAGTGTCTGTGTTTCTCTCTAAGGTTTATAATACTTTATTACTTTTCCACATAGTTAACATCCTGTACACAGGCAGCAAACCATTTTTCTCAAACTGCTCCATGGATCAGATTTCTGCCTTAGTGAGGACATCATGTGCCTTCACCCCAAGAGTGGTCCTAGTCACACAGTGTGGTTCATCCTTGTGTACTGATAATGTATTGCCTTTCATCTCTCTATTTGAAAAATTCATAATTACTGCCCTAAACCTTCAGTTCTTCAACACTAGCAGTCCTCTGAAGTTTGAAAAACAATCTGCAATTACTTTGATACATGCTGTGCAGTCTTCATTGATCTTGTTTAAGCTTTTAATCTCATGAATTCACAAAGTTAATTCATAAAACAAACCAAACAAACCATAGCAAAGTATGCCCTTTAATAACAGAAGTGGTGATGATCATAGATGTCTTTGGGGATTTCTGATAACTCAGGTTCTTCTTTCTCAAAAATGATGTCAGATTTCATTTGGAAAGGGGGGGCAAGACTCTAGCCACAATATTTGTTAGTCTGTGTGCCCCTTGGGAAAAACCTACTTCAAAGTCAAGAAAAAGACTCACAGAGACATGTCAGGTCATGGAATTTGTCTCTGAAGTCAGGTACAAGAGACTTGTTTTAGTAAAACACTGCAGACCTTAAAATCTAGACCCAAAGATTCCTAAAATCAGTGAGAGAACTCCATCAGCCTCAACAAGGTGGAGCTTGGGCCTCCAGTCTCCCCATGTGGAACAGAACAGCACATTTCTTATAAAAACTTGGACCCCATTAAATGTTGTTTTAGGGAGAAAAATAGCTCCCAAACATCTAAATGTATTGGTGTGCACCCTGCCCGAAGGACTGGCCTTAGCAGGGCTCCCCTTTCTCTCCCAAATCTGGATTGTGTCAATGTATATGACTTAATAACTTTATTTTGAACTCTGCGAGAAAGGAAGCTTTTGGCAAGTAGCATTTATCACAGAAGAGCAGAACTCAGTATGAAACAAAAAAGCTTAAACAAGTCCCTGCCCAGCAACGTGATGGGAAGGAATGGAAGTGAGTCATTAATAGGAAACAACTTGGCTTCCTTTCAGAACTGCATTTATGGTGAGTGACTAGAGAATACCTTGAATATACACCTCCATGCAAATACCAGAACATGCACATCACTGGGTAAGCCCAGGGCTGGGGGAACAACACAGCTGTCCTGCTGGGACAGCCTAATCCAGGATTCGGTGTTTTGCCAATGCAATTTAGGAACCACATCAGAGATGAGGAGCTGTGCTCTGCAGAGCAGGGGCAGGTTGAAGGTAGTGCCTGAGGGCTGTGCTGAGTGCTGATCAGCAGCAAGAACACGTGGAAATATGAAGGAATGAAGAAGCAAGGTTGCCCTAGTTGTCCACAGGGAAGCTGATGCAACTGGACGGGAAGCAGCTGTGCTTCTGTCACACCTGGACCCTGGAATGGATTCCATCAGTCTGTCCTGACACTCAGACATGTTTCTGTACATCCCTAGAGCTATATCCTAAACCTCACCAGAATGAACGTGTTTGGACCCAAGTAAGGTACCTGCCCAAAATAAACCTGTTCCCTAAAACATGAAAAGGTGGGCTGGGGTGAAGGCACAGGCTGGCCCAGTCTGCAACCCTTTCTCAGTTAATGATGTAGGTGGGAAGGGATGGAGAAAAAGCAAACAGCCTGCTGACCTACATAATCCCCCATAAATCTATCTGTCCCTACCCCAGTGCTACCAGTTCCCATTAACTCCTCCCAGGCTCCTGGGGACACTTTTGCCTTTCCCAGGAACGTAAGCTGATGGGATTTGCAGGCGTTGGGCAAGGCAGAAATGCCAGCATCTGATCCAAATTAAATAGGATAGATCCTTGACTTCTGCAGCAATCATCAGAGTTTCACATGTGGAAAAATGTATGTGCTATGTATTTTATTTTGCAGCCTTTTGTCAAGGCTGGTGTCCTTGGGTAATTTCTGCTACTGGTAAATATAAATGGAGAAATGCATCCCCAAGGACAGCTGAACATCAGGATCACCTGAGTTGTGGACTCCTCCAAAGTCGTGTTTGAAATATATCCACTGTGCAGGGGAATGTGCTCTTCTTTTCTGAGCACCTACCTCTGTGCATGAGGAAGAACTTCTGTACTGGGAGGGTGACTGAGCACTGGGACAGAGAGGCTCTGGAACCTCCTTCCCTGGAGATATCAAAAGCCACCTGGACACAATCCTGAGTAATGCGGTCTAGGGGATCCTGCTAGAGCAGGGAGGTTGGACTAGATGAGTTCCAGTGGTCCCTTCTAATGTGAACCATTCCCTGACTCCTGTGCATCAGTAACTGCACAGGGCACAGCCACCTGCCTGGCCATAGCCTGTGGTCTGAGGGGAGACTGGGCCACTTTCTCATGTTTTCAGCTGAGAAAAAATAATGCCAAAGCCTAGAGGTGGCACAGAGCTCCTTCTGTTGCAATTACACCAAAGAGTAAGCACATTCCATGGTGCCTTGTACTGAATAAAATTATCAAAGGCAAACAGACAAACTGGAAATTCTTGCAGGCACAAGACCTGAAGGAAACTGACAACACAAGTGTGGTGGAGAGTGAGGAGTTAAGCTTGTCTGGCTGACCAGAGCTGTGAAAATAGACACCAACCTGCCTGGGAGGAGGCAGTGAACTCTTCCCCACTCCAAAGCTCTGCAATGGCTGAGACATCAAAACCCCAACACAATATAAACCTAACAATAGGGTCTGACAGCTGCACAGTGTTTGAACAACGCCTCAGATGGGGAAGCTTGTGAAATCCTCTGTATCCCACTGGAGCATGGGAGCTGCAGCTTTTCCTGGTTTCTCTGGCTGTATTTTCCCTTAAACCAGAGACTGTGCCCCTGGTCTCACCACATCCTTTCAGGGACTCAACTCACACCCACAGCCACCAAGCTTTGGATTTACTCCCTAAATACATTTCCTCTGGCAGCAGAGTGCTGGTCCCTTCCTTTGAAGAGCTCACTCTCTTATGGCATCCTCAAGAATGGGTGCTCTGGGTAAACTTGAGGGGGTCTCACTCCAAGCAGCTGCCCCGTTACCACCTGATGATGGCTAATAATAATGATTAATGAATCTTAATCTTCCTGCCACAATTCTCTTTCATTAATATTTATATTTGGCAGATGTGCCCCCAAGGGATAACTTGAGCTGCTAAGTATTAGTCTGCTATGTACAGCTGGTATTTTCTGTAGAAACTTTGAGGACATTCTTTGAAAGAGCATATTATGTGCAACTTTATTTTCAATTGTTAATGCTGTCACATGTCAGCATAGAGAAGAATGTTTATTTTAGGCCTCCTCATCTGATGAAGTAAAAAAACTCCCTTAGATACCAACATTTTCATGAAAAAAAGGATCTGATGTAAAGGAATGATTACATACTTAAACAACTGGCATTACCACAGAGGTCAAGCTCAGCTATGGATACACCACTAAGCCTCCTAATTACAACAGGGTGTAATTTAAGGTATCTTTAGTTGTCAGTGATTAAACGAGTGCCATTTTCCAGTTTGATGTATGTGTTCAGCTTCTAAAAAAAAGTCTTGTGAAGCATTTTTGAAAGCATAAACATTCAATTAAATGATCTAGTTGAGTCCTCATAATTGGGCTGAAGTCTGTTTATAACTAATTCATGACACAACATAATTAGCCAAATGATTAATTGGTAATTACTCTGTGAAAACAAATTAATCATTGTGTTTCTCAAATCAAGATCCTCTCTCTACACCATTGCAAACCATTTGGCTCTGGTCTGTGACTGTCTTGATTTATTTCTAGATATCCATCTATGTCCTGGCTATGAAATTTGGAGGAATCTCCTCCCGGCTCTCAGCAATGCGCTGACAGCTGTAGCAACAGGCAGCATCAAAAACATTTTCCATTTTTTTAGCATTTTATTACCCTCTCCAGACATGCCTGAACCTGCTGGCTGGATATTGCTTTTCTTTGACTGTGATCTCACTTGAAAGTAGGAAGGAGAATCTTGCAATTATGTTCATATAAAGACGAAGAAAATGAGCAGATGAGGATGTGAAATAGAGTCAGCCTTTTTGTCTGAAACACTCTTCAGCCTGCAGGACCTTCAACCTTACAGTTTACAAAATGAATTGTTAAACCATGTTGGCACAGGGAAAGCACCAACAGGTTTTATATTAAAAAAAAAAGCTGCTTGCACAGTTGTGAGTTTTCTCCAGGAACTGCTGGGAATGCTCTAGCCTTTGGAAAAGGTGGTTCACCATGTCCAACACAGGGAGGGACAGCTGAGCTCACTCATCAGAGGGTCTGGGGACAGCAATGGGCATGAAGGAGCTTCAGAGACAGAACAGCCTCAAAATAGAGTCACAGAGCAATTTAGGTTGGAAAAGCCTCTGAGATCATTGAGTCCAACCATTAATCCAGCACTGCCAAGTCCACCACTTACCCACGTCTCTAAGGGCCACATCCACATGTCTTCTAAATCCCTGCAGGGATGATCACTCCATCACTTCCCTAGGAAGCCTATTTCAATGCTTGACAACCCTTCTGGTGAAGAAATCTTCCTTAACTGCCAACCTAAACCTCCCCTGTACAACCTGAGGCTGTTTCCTCTTGTCCTAGAAGATTACAAAAACAGAAAAATAATCTTTAAGTGGCTGATAAACACTTTTATCTTTGCTTGTTCTCAGAAAGAGAAGGAAAATCTGAAATGTTTTAAGAGGAAGTACACTGGCAGAAAGGAGAGATGAACTCTCAGGGAATGTGCTGGTCATCTGGAGAGAAAAGAGACCATGCTTTAGCAGGGAGCACAAAAATTCTAAAACAGACCAAAATTGAAGGTTGTTCAGAATTTCCTGAGGAAAGATTTGAAAGGACATGCTTAAACAAGCAGAGCAGGCAGATGGGGTGTAAAACCACCCATGGGAGGTGGCTGGATTCGTGACTTGAGTGCGATGGAGACATATCCTGCTGGTCCCACACGGAGCTGGCAGCCCCTGCAAAGCTCTGTGCTGACTTCAGATGTACAGCCAAGATTAACCACAAAGCCCCCTGCTGTCTGACGGGCCATTTGCCAAATAGTCCCTGAGTAACCAAAGTCAGATCTACCTGAAGCCCCTTGACAACAAGTCAGATTCCCAGTCTCAGTTTTTTCCAGCTTTTGAGGAACTATGGAGTGAAGATGATTTCTGTAGCAGCCAGAAACTGGGAATGGTGGTGACTCTGGGTGGTGACTCCATGACAGCACTCCACCAAGTAATTTTTATTTAAAGGAAAGTGACATTGCTAGGTGACACAGAAGACATCAGCTCCTTCATGCTCTAGGTATGATTCGTGGCAGTTTTAGTATTTTAGCAGGGTAAGTAGCTTCAGTGACGCGCTAGAAATGAGGGTTGAGCTGTTTTTCAGCTCGGGTGCCCTAGGGACCCTGTGCTGATTGCCAGATTGCTTCCTGGATGAGAGTGTAACTCAGCCATCAAACATTTTTTTACCCTTTGCATTCAGCTTTATGTACCCAAAGCTGTTCCTAATGGGGTGCAGATGTTTCTCAGACTGAGTTGTTACACAGAATGGACAGGGGAAGGAACTACTGAAAACTTCAGCAGAAACGAAGGGAAATCATGGCACTCTTGAATCACCAGCAATGAAAGAGTTGGGGAGAAAGAACACAAACAACCTTTCTGCTTTTTCACCAATCATTGCTGCTGTCTCATGAGGGAAAGATGGGAGACAGATGAGGACTACTGGAACTCTGAAAGTTAATAAAACACAAAAACTCACAGAAGGAAAAGAAAAGGAGAAAACAGA
The DNA here is from genome assembly GCF_031753505.1 of Anomalospiza imberbis. Lineage (NCBI taxonomy): Eukaryota > Metazoa > Chordata > Aves > Passeriformes > Viduidae > Anomalospiza > Anomalospiza imberbis. The sequence goes on from NC_089695.1 coordinate 9,804,345, forward strand.
GGCTGTGAGCCTATGCTGGGGTGAACTGCAGTGAGAGCAGCAGCTTGGGTAGCTCAATCCTGGCCCCAGTACTGCTAATTGCATTAATTGCACAAACTATGTGACTTCAGGGACAGCAGCACACAGCCTCAGCACTACCTGCTGCAGCTATTTCCCTATCTCCCTCTGGACTCTCTGGGATCTGCTGATGGAGAACAGGATACCTGGGAAGGGACAGGGATGAAGTCACAGCACATCCAGGCATGGTACCTACAGCTTTGAGATTTAGTTCACACCAACTAAAGAAAACTCCTTGCAGCAGCAAGCAGCTGTGGGGTAATAAAACAAGCTGGAAGTTCCTGCTTGCCTTCATGTACAGCAGGTCTGGACTAGTTTGATTTATGTGATTTTTCCACTGAGCAGCAGCAGCGATGGATAGAACAGAATGATCTTGGGATAATTTGAGAACAAGTCTTCTGATGCTTCTTCTAAGTCCCTCACTGAGAACATTTTTCTCCCTTCTGTCTTTTTTTTCTGTCTTTTTGCAAGCAAAATGCTGTGGTTTGAGAGGCAGGGCTGACAGGCTGGATACCACAAGCCCTGTTGAGGGGGATGCTGAGGCTGGAAACAGGAGTTTTCTGCCTCCTCCCTGCACAGTCCCAGCTGGCCCTTGGGAGGACCCTCACTCTCCAGTGCCTGTTCCTCACCACATGCTCACACAGCAATAGTAACAAAAATTCAACCAGCTTTGGACTGACTCCTCTGACATTACTCCTCCTGATAGGGAAAGGCAGAAAGCTGGAAAAATGATGCTGAAACTATTATTAAAAAAAAAAAATCACAAATAAAAACAAAACCAGAAAACCTGAGCAGGTAAAAATGTTCCATCTGTAAAAATGTCACAGCCACAACTCAAAAGGTCACCATTACCTTTGGCCCATTCAGACCACTCCATTGTCTGCATCTGTTAGCTGGCACCAGTGTGTACCCTCTGAATGGAAAATAATTGCATAAGTGATGAGCCAAATGATGAAAATCATGGTCCTCAAGGTGGTCTGGAGGAGTGGGGGAGCTGCAGCTGCCTTTGCTAGAGAGGTAGGATTAGAGGAAACCCAAGGGCAACCCAAGGAGCAAAACCATGGCAGGAATTTTAAGGGAAGAAAACAGCTTTCTAAACCATTGGGTAGTTGGTGATGAGGAAGGCAAATGCATTTAATGATGAATGAAATGGATTTAAAAGCCATCATGAAAAAATAATCCCAGCTGCTGAGTCCTGTAAAAGCTCCTCAGAATGTCCCACAGTTGGAGAGGGCTCGTGGTGCCCACCATCACTTGCCACCTGCATCCGTGTCCTCATCCCTGCGCCATCCTGGTGTTCCCTGCAAGCACCACAGTGAAACCTGGGTCATGCTCCTCTGAAACAGGGAAAATCAAAAGAAAGGGCAGAAAGCAGCATTTGGTAGTAGGAGCTCAGCCTGGTTTTATCATTATTTAGGGCAAGAAGCTGCCTTTGAAAACAGAAGATGAAGTTTTGAATCATACCAAAGGAGTGAATTACTGACTCCTGGCACATGATGCTGCAGGAGAGCTCCAGCTCTGAGCCCCAAGGGTGGGAGTGACAGCCTAGCTGTGCCTGTTCCATTCCTTAGGAACAAATGGCACATTTTCAGGTTGGTAAAACAAATAACAGCTCGTGCCAAATGCTGGGAAGAGACAAAGATCCTTAAGACAGTGACAAAAGACTATTTTAATACTTCATCAGTGCAGGGAGGCCAAGTCATGGTTTCCTCATCATCAGATTAAAAAGAAATAGGGATATAGATCCTTCCCCCACAGCAGGGAAAACACAGCTTGTGCAAAGCTCATTGATCCTTCCTGCTCTGCTCCAAGTGTTAGCCTGGCCTCACTGAACCCCCTTCTCTGGCTTTTTCCCCCTCAGACACATCAGTCTGGGGACACCTGAGGTGTGCTGAGACCCAGCAACAGCTACAAGATCCTGCTATGCTACGTATCCAAACTGTTTTATCCAAGGTACCAAGCCAAGGCACCTGGGTGGGATGGGCTTTTCTCTGTCATTTTCAATCAAAGTCCTCAGATGCAGCTGTAGCATCCAGGTCTGTGCAGATCCTGAACTGACATCCGAGCAGGAAAACCCTTGAACATCCCCCTGAATGCCAGGGGTCTGTCCTGCTCTGCAGAGCCCAGCTCGGCACTGGCGTGTGCAGGTGAACAGCACCCTCTGCAGCCACCCCGGCTGCCAGAGCAGGGAAAAGCAGCCTCGGAGAAGCATTTTAATCCATCTTCCTCTGTAAATGGAGACCGTGAATTCTCGTTCAATTAAGATAAACTTGCAATTGTGATACCAGCTTAATGCAAAGCCCATCAGATAGGTTCACTTTAGCAAAGTCAGCTACGGCAATGGATACTTTAAAGATCTGGGCAAACTCTAAAAGGTTTAATTTCTCGCCATAGTGCCTGCTTGGAAACAAAATAATAAAATTATTCCAGCTAACCACAAGCAAATAAAATGTTACTTTGCAGCATGGGGAATATGTTTTCCAAAACAAAGAATAAAATTTGTCCGTGTGCTGTAATTTAGTAGTCAAGCAATTTTATGTGATTTTATAGAGCTGGAAATATCTTCAGCTGCTAAAAAGAGATTCTCCCAGCTAAACCAATAATTTCTCTTCCCCAGTGCCTCAGAAGGGCTGTGAGTGTTTCTTACAGAGACAGATGTATGGAGGAAGGGGTAAAGCAGAGATCTGGAGGAAGGGCAGAGGGGAAACTGCTCCAAAAACACCGTCAGGAGGCATTTCTAGGATGGGTAGTTTATCCCATTACCTTTTGGTGGCACTGTCGGATCGAATATTATCGAACATCAGGTCCAGATCCTTGGGGGTCTGGGGTTCTCAAGGTACCAAAATCTGGCTCTTGGTGCTGTGGGAAGTACATTGCAGCAATTTATTTCTGTTGCTTTCCTAGGTTTTGGAGGAAAAGTGTTGATATATGCAACAAGGTAATCACTCAGCATTGCATCTGTGACAAACACCTGAAGTTTTTGTGTATAAGTTCCTTTTGGTAGTGCTGTGGACACTGATGGTGTCTCTGGAATGACAGCAAGGATGCACAGGAATGAGCCACTGGCAAAATAATGCATTTTGAAGAATAAACATTTCCTTGAGCTTTGTACAGACACCACAAGAGCACAGCTCAGAGCAGATCTGGGCTCTGATCCACAGCCTTCCAGAGTAAAAAGCTCTAGAATCTGCACACAAGGACCCAGCTCCTGCTGTAAAGCCCAGCAGCCTGAGCTGTGTGGAGCCCAGCGTGGGGACGTGGGTGCTGAGACATCCCCGTGTCCCATGGCAACACCAGAAGCAGTGGGAGATGTTGTCATGCAGGGAGGTGACCCTTCACAGCACCCAGGCTGTGAGACCCAGCTGCCTGGACGGGACCGGGACCATGAGTGATCAGCAACTGCTTTTGCCAGAATTTCACTGACCGGGTTTTTTCCTTTGCAGTGCTTGTCACAGCCTCCCTCTGCTAAAGCCCAGCAGAAGGCTTTGCTCCAGAGTATTTGCTTTCCCTGTTTGTCCATGAGATGGGCAATTCCACCACACAAGCCCTCAGTGAGCTCCAGGGCAGATCACACATGTGTCTGAGGGAAAGGAGCCATGAGCAGACATTTGTTCTTGAGACATTCCTCATCTTGAGCAGCTCCTGGAGCCAAAATCCACAAGGACACATCCAGCCCCAGCTGAAGGTGCAGCACTCTTCCCTGTTTTACTGGACTTCAAGGAGCCTCTAGAGGGACCCTCCTGGAGTCCTGTTTATAATGTCAGATAATTGCCGTGCAGAGATTTGCAAAGGGTGAATTTGCAAAGGATTTCTCCAGCAGACCCAAGGCTCTGCTCCCCATTTTCCCATCTTCACTCTGCTGACTTTTCCTACCCAAATCCTTCTCAGCTTGATGCTCTCTTGATTTTCCCTTTCACTACAGTGATGCTGCAAGACCTTCCAGAAAGGATGAACACAAATTCTTCCTGTAGGCTCCACAGTGAATTAATGGGGCTTAAATAGGATGTTGTGAGCAGGGAATCAGCGAGACTGAACACAAACAAAGGATGCTTCTCCATTAACACAAATGAGAAACTGTCTCACTGTGCCCATTCAATCAAAGGAATGCCCACAAAGCAGTGGTGTTTGCTTCTCTCATGTAAATTTTCCTGGAGCTTTCAAGGACTGTGATTGGTATTTGAAACTTTGAAATCTCTGGTTAACTGTGTTGTTTGCAATTCTTCTTCCTGGAGTTATTGATTGCAGAGGTGGAAACACCAAGCAAATAGGGTGTTCACCCTGTAAAGTTAACCTGCTCCTCTTCCACCCCATAACGAGTTTCTACCCCGGCCCAGCTGGGCCTGGCAACCTACACAAAATCCCTTTCCTGCAGAGTAAAAAAGGTGGAAGAATGTTTGGAGGGGTAAACACAGAGGAAACTTTTTCATGGAAGACAATCATAAACACACATACACATACACACACACACACGCACACACCCCTTATGTCATTTAATTTTAGGACCGAATATTTTAATTACTTCCAATTACTGAGATTTTCAAAGTGATTTACAAAAGCCAAGGTCCAGTTTGCCATTTGTTTTTCTAAAGAGTTAGTCATCCAGCACCCACAAGCCGAAAAGGTTTTATTCTAATTTACAGTTGCCAGTGGGGTTTGTGTGAGATACTGTGCTGGTATTCCAGATGTGGTATTTAGCAAATGCATGTCAGCAGAAGGGGTTTGGTCACATGAAGCTGGAGCTCAAACTGAACACATCTCACCTGAAGAGGTTCTGCCTGGTGTATGACTTTACACAAGACCTGGAAAACAAGAATGGGGATTATTTTACCTAAATGTTGATGTCTGCAGTGGGACTGTGTACACCTGACCTTAGGTTTCCACTGGATGATGAGCCACAGCTCACCTCAGATGCCCAAGGGGGCTGCCATGACCAGCTCAGGCAGAGAAATGAGAAGGAAAACATAAAGCTCAAAGGAATAAATCCTGTCCCAAGTGTTGAGAAGATTCCTCCTGGCCACCAGCCCTTTTCCCAAGACCTTCTCATTCTCATTTACTGTTAGGTTGCAACAGGCTGCCCAGAGAAGGTGTGGATGTCCCATTCTTGAGAGTGTTCAAGGCCAGTTTGGATGCAGCCCTGGGCAAACTGATCTAGTGGAAGGTGTCCTGCCCATGGCAGGAAGGTGGAATGAGAGAATCTTGAATGTCCCCACACCATTCTGTGCTTCTGTGACATGACCATGGAGTATGGTGGTGCTGAGCGGAGCGCCATGAGCTGTCGATGAAACAGTCAAAACTCGGAAACCTGGTCAAGGCTTTGGGCAAAGTGCTCCACTCAGGCTCATTAGCAGTCCAACCACATGTTGCCTGCCCAGCTGCCCCTGCCCGGGAAACTTCCTGCTCTTTCCAGGTCTTATCAATAGCTGCTGTGTGGAAAATGAATGCAGGCAATGGGAGCATGAGACACAGCTGGCTATCTCCTCCTGCCAGGACAGAGAAAACACCTTTGCTGCCATACTGTAGCTGGCTTTTACAGCATTGCTCTGCTCTCAGCTTCAAGCATGTCCTGCTGAGCTGGCTCATCTCAGCCAAAACCTCCTGAGCTTGTGGGGCAGTCAGCCTTGCCTGGGTGGGAGCGTGGCTGCAGCTCACCCAGCTCCAGATACTGCTGCTTCTCCTGCTCTCCAGAAATTGTGGCAGAGCTCGGTGCAGTGGACAAGGCTGCTCATTGCTCTCATGAAAAGGTGTTGGATGGTGTTTGAGAGCTGCTCATGGAATGTCTGCCCTGACTGCTGGCTGGTGCTCAGCCAGGCTGGGATCTGGGGGGAAATGTTAGATATGTTAGATATGTTAGATATGTTAGATGCCTGGTGCTGGAGGCTGAGGGCAGTTGGTCCCAGGTCTGTGCAGCACCATGGAAATGCATCAGCTGGGTCTTGCCTGTAGGTCTGGAGAGAGATCTTCTCATGGGATAGCAGCTACTTCAGGCATTCGTCAGAAGACTTCCCTAAATAAAAATAAATAGAGAGATGATATGATGATATATGATGATATGATATGAATATGATATTATATGATATGATATGGACGATATAGATACAGATGATGAAAAGACCAGACGATTCCCTTCACTGCCTAGTTCTTCCTGGAATGCTTCTCCTCCAGTAAACCCTACCCAGGTCCTGGGCAAGGAAGGACAGAGAAGAGCTTTTCAGCTGTTCACAGTGGGGCCCCCCATGCCTGTTTCTGGTGTGTTTGTAGCCTCTAATTCATCTGCCATGCACATTCCTGCAGAGCAAGCACTCATGTTTTCCTGCCTACAGAAACAGGCTTGTTTGGTAGCTCCTGGAGGGAAAAACTATTTCTGCTATGTGCCCCCTGACACGTCTTCCCACAGCCTGGATCTGTCTGGTTGCTCTAGTCATGAAGTTGTACTCCTATCACCACTTACAAATTGCTTCAGACTGTTTGTACGTTGCTTTTTTAATTTACTGGGCTCTGCTCGTGTCTCAGCCCCTCAAAGAGACACCAAGCATTAGAATCTGGTACCAGTGACTCTGTCTGCAGAAGTGAGGTTTAATGTCATTTTACTTGTGTCTTGTCCAGCAGCTTAAGCCATTATTTGTTACTAACAGGTTAATATTTTAAAGGAATTTAAAATGAATATTTAAAGGGAATTTGAAATGCATCCTAGCCCAGAAATCATTTACAGATGGATATGAAATTAATAACTCCTTTCTATCTCTAACATACTCTGTCCCTGCTGAGTTGATTCTTTAATTCCCAGAGCAGTTGAGTGTGAATCTACCACAAGTTCCTGAGCCTGTCCCAGTTCCTTCACTGCAATGCTCTCCCAGAGAAAATATACAGCTCCAGGTAAGACAGTGGTAAATTCCTTCATTTTTATTAGTAGTATTATAAACCTGCTGTGGAAACTATGTAAACTGATCAAAAGAGTGGTACTCTAAAAAAATAAAAAGGGGGCTGTGGTTGAGAATGAAGCAGAATCCAGAGTGTTCAGGATGACACAATCTCCCTGTTTCCCCTCTTGGCAGGGGGAAGAGAATTCCTCATCCCTAATCGAAACCACACTTAACTCCCTCTGACCAGCGCTTGTGAGTGGCTACAAGCCAGGCTGGGACTCAGAGCAGCAGAAAGGATGGATCCCTTCCCAGCTTTCCATGTGCCACTGCTGCCTGTTACCAGTAAAAGGACATGTCCTGCCAGCTGGGAGATGGAGGTGTGTGCACAGGTCTCAACAAACAGCTCTGTATTTGACAGCAGCAGCTGGAGACAAGAGCCCCGAGCCTCTGGATGTGGCAGCATGCTGGAAAGTGCTTCTGAGAGCAAAGATGCCCCTGCCAGTGCACAAAAGTAGCTTTGTTTTAGTGGTCCCAGCTCAGTCCAGCTTGGTAAAAATCACAGAATCATAGAATCCTAGAACAGTTTGGGTTGGATGGAAACATTAAAACTCATCCAGTTCCAACCTGCCTGCCAGGCAGGGACACCTTCCACAAGACCAGGCTGCTCAAAGCAGCAGAAGGAGCTGCAGCACAGGTTCACCTGTGCATAACCAGAAAAGTGCCTCAGCCTGGCTGGGAGTGACTCACCTGCTCCCAGTCCATAGCTGGCACTAAGGATAAACTCTCTGAGTGGCAGCCACTAGGCTTCAGGGACAAACACCCCCTCACAAACCACAGAGGAGCAGGGCACCGAGGGGCTGAGCAAACATTGGCTGTCCAGGCTTGCACACAGGTCCCTGCCCACACTGGGATCATCCACAGGTTTGTGGGCACTGCTGGCAGCAGGAGCCTCGAGCATCCTGCACCCCTGGCTGTGTCCACAGGGCCAGCTGCAAGGGCATCTCCCTTCAGCTGCCCCAGCCTCCCTGCCTCCCTCCTCTAGACCAGGAGCTGTTTAGAGTAAACTCTCCATAACAAGTGGTTTCAGCTCCACGTTCAGTGTTGCACAAAGACCATGTCCAGTATTCTCCCTGAGTTAGCAGATGTTCTGAATTTGTCATGGAAATGTGCTAATCCAAGTTAAAGAGAATTCATATGATTAATGAGCTATCTGAATAATTACCTCATTCAGCCAGCTTTTCTTCTGGTTTTGCAGGAAAACGTGCATGAAAAACGCGGACAAAACTCTTTTTCTGTGTTAGTGTACATGTGGAATATTTCTTCTAAATGAAGAAAGCAAATTTAAGAAAACGAATAACTGACAAGTTTCCACAGTGCTTGTGCACACATGTTCTCTCCAACATTTATTTAGGACCACAGTCCCCCTCAAAATTCATTAGAGACCTGGTGCTTGAGGAAAACCTTCCTCATGAAGAATAAGCATTGTTATATGCATTGAAAAATCTAAAGTTTCAGGTGTAGATTATCTGAGCTGATAACCATGCACAAAATATTAAATTTCTATAAGCAATTTCTAGACAAAAGCCCCCTTCAGCCAACTCAGTGATAAGGTTTCCTGTGAATATGTGCATGCACATAAGGGAACATTGTTTTAAGGCCTTTTTGTGGAATATATAATTTAGCAATGGGAATACCAATTTTTTAAGGAAAAAATATTTCTATTTTCAGCCAGTATTTTGGCATTCCGGATTTCTTGCTCATGAGCTACCAACATTTTCTATAGTTACCAGAACATGTAGACAAAATACATTTTAAGAAAATCCAACCTTTCATTTGAGGAAGGCAATGTAGCAAACCTGATGCCTGTCTTGTCAGAAAGCCTCCAAAACTGACCCAAGGAACTGCCACCTACAGAAACCTAGCCTAGACAGAATAAAATTTGCTTTGGGCTGTAGTATAAACCTCAGCCAGATGTATGTGCACAGTGCCAAGGGCCAAGACGTCTTTTTTGGAGCAGCCATGCCCCTGAAGTGCAAGAACACATTTCTGATGGAGTTGGTGAGCACAAGGAGAGTGGATTGAGGATGGTGAGGCAGTCCTGTGCTGAGTGGCCAGGTGCTGGTAAGGTGTAAAACATTAGATTTACTATTTGAAAGTGCCACAGAGGAGGCACAACAGCCAGGTTGGGCTCAAAATCAGGTATTCGTGATTCAAGAGAGGGAGCCCAGCCTTCAACCTCAATCAGAAAGGCATGTTAGGAATCCCCAGAAAAGGGGTTGAGATCAAAATAGAAAATATCTTTATTTTGCTGAGTGGTTCTTTCCTATCACTTGTGGCTCTGGCTGCACAGTTGAAACACTTTAAACAAAAATGATTGAGGAGGGTGAAAAGGAATGTCTTGCATGAAAGCAAAATACACCAGATCTGGAATCTTGACTCTGGGAAAGACAGGACAGGGGGAGAAGCATGTAACCAATGAATAAGAAAATTGTGAATAATACATAGAAGGAATCATTCAGGGGGGCAATTGTTCATGGCTTTCCAAAATACAGAAATTAGGGTTATCTCCTGGAAAGATTATAAAGAAATTTGAGTTATCTTCTGGAAAGATCATACAAAAATTGCAGGTATCTCCTCAAACGATGACACAGTCATTTCAATGAAGGGAACGGAGATATTTTTCGACTGATTAAGGGTGCAATACTCTTTACCTCTGTACTTACATCTTCAGTTCGCGAGCGTACATGACCCTCCCCACATCCCGACCTTTCCCCCCGTTCAGGCTGAGCCCCGTGCCCCGCTGCCTGCCCAGGGAGCGATGCTGCTCCTCCCGCTCCTCGGCGCCCCCGCCCCGGGCTGATGCGCAGCGCTCTCTGCGCCATCCCCGCCGGACGAGCGCCGTCACGCCCGCCTGGACCGCGACCCTCCCCGCCCCGGCCGGGCGGTGTCTCCGCGGCTCCCGCGGCGCCTTTAAGCCGCGGTGCGTGATGTCACAGCGCTTGGAAGCCGCGGGCGCGGAACGCGGAGCGCACGGAGCCCGCACGGCCGCGGGAGCGCTGCCCGCGGGGATCGCCGGCCCGCCGGGAGCCGGCCCGCGGCATGGCGAGCGTCCAGCTGCAGGACTTCGTGGCGGGCTTGGTGGGCGGTGAGTGATGCCGTGAGCGCGGCCGGGGAGGCGGCGAAGGGCGCACGGCGGAGGTGCCGGGGTTAAAACCCTTCGGGGATAAAACCCTCGGGGGATAAAACCCTCCAGGGATAAAACCCTCCCTCCGGGTCACTCGCGGTCTGTGCCTCCGCCCGGCGTCTCCCACGGTTTGCTTTGGTACACAAGTGCGGTTTAATCCCACTTCCACGGGCGGGATGGTTAAAATTCAGGTTTGGAACGTGTGATGCTGCTGTGCGGGGCCGGCTTCCAGAGGTCCCCGCATGCCCCCAGCTCTCGCCGCCTCTCCCGTCCTTGCCCCCGTGGCTGGAAGCGCCGCCGGGCTCGGAGGGGGGTGGCAGCTGTCAGCCCGGGGCTCCCCGTGTCCCCATCCCCGCGAGAGGCACTGCCGGGTCCTCACCCCGCCACAGGGCTAATGGCCACGGCAGGGATTGATCCTGTCTGCCGGGAGTTCCGATGGCAAACACCGGGAAACTGATAACCGAAAGAAAAGGAAGGCAAACGACACGTAGAGGCATCAGTAATGGGACAAGGTTTACAGAACTGAGAGATGCCCACTGGTTTGCCAGCTGAGAGGGTGACCAGCTCTGCTGCCCCCAGGGCTGCAGCAGGACAGAGTCACCAGCCATCAAAGGGCAAACCTCTGCTCAGCTGTCCCTTCAGACTCGACACAGGAGCAGGGTGTGAGGTGGCTCACAGGTGTCCTGCCAAATGAGGTTAATAAGTTAGCAGACTAAGAAACCCAAAACCTCTGCCAAAAGTTTGCATGAACAGCTGATTTTTGGATCTCTGTAGGCTGTGGTTGCTCTCTCTGCCCCACTGCCCTGTGCTGTTGCTGCACACCCCTGGCAATGGGACAGGATGTCCTGGTAGATGAACAGCCACCAGTGCTCTGCAGCAGTGACAGCTGAGAGTTTTCACGCATAGCACTAAACCATCAGTTGTCCGAGGTCTGGGAGAAGGGGGGACATTTTTTTAAACATATTTTTTAAAAAGTCATAATGTGTTGACCAAGTACATGATGCTCTTTTCAGTACTAACCCACTATAAGAGAGAAATTACATGTAGTCCCCAAAGCACCTGTGGGCACTGGTTTGCACACAGATTTGCTGGTGAAGAAGCATCACAATTTACCGACTTTCCACAAACCCTAAAACCTGCCAGTGTTGTTTGCAACAAAGACATAAAACCATATCCTGGCCATGGCACACAGGTGTTCCATTCCCTGGAGAAGAGGGAAACCAAACAGTGCTCTGTGCTGCCACGAGTGCTCCTGGCAGTGAGTGATGTGAGTAGGTGGGTGATAGGTAAGAGAATATGGGCCAATTTCTCCCCAGAGAACCATAAGGAGGAAGGCAGGATGGCACTGGGCAGATCTACACAGAGCAGGATCCCCTGTATATGAATCCTCTCTGACAGGTATCTCTATAAACTGCTCTTAAAACAGCAAAGGATGAGGAATTTGCAGGTCCCATTTAGCAGTCACCTAGGACATCACTCTGAGCCAGGAGAAAGCATTGCCTTGTGCTGAACATGAATCTCACCATTCTGAGGCTAAAAATTTATGTGAGCTTACAGGAGTGCAAAAGGGGTTGGTCCTGGACAAGATATACAAATATGACTTCTCCTTCTCTGGTGCCTTTGAGATGTAAAGCTGAAGGAGTCCAGGAGAGTGTACACAGAAAAGTGTTTAAACTCAGCTTTTGACTGTTGTCAGGGAAGGGGCATCCTGCTGGTCATTGCTCTGGCTGGGCCCTTTACAACTGTTCCTATGGAAATCTCTCCTCTAAACCCACTGCATCCTGTCCTGCCACAAAAGCTTCAGTGTTGTGCATAATACTTTGCTTTCATCTCCAGGAATTGCCAGTGTGGTTGCGGGTCATCCCCTGGACACAGTCAAGGTAAAACCCTTTGAACTGTGTTCACATGTCAACACCCAAACCCCCACCAATCCAGACCTTCTCTCTAGCTGATGCCTTGAAGGACCTTCACTTATCCCAAAGGGCAATTTGGAATGTTTTCACAGACTTTCTTCCTCTCCAATGCTCATTTTGAATGAGAAACTAAAAGAACTGACTGATATGTGTAAGTTCCTCTGTGATGAATTAATGCTGAAAATTAACCTGGCCTTACTCAATGTGTGGTTCACTGAACAGTTCTGCCAATGTTTTATTGAACTTTGCCACAGACTAGTATTCAAAGGGCAATGAGGGAACTGTATTTGCTTTGCTGCAGGCACATTTTTATGTGTTTCCCTAGTGCTGGTAATGCTGAAAGGGCAGAGTTCTGAAATTGTTATCCCAAGGCTGTGACACACAGTGTTTATGATTCCCTCATGATAATTATTCCTCCAACTAAAGGGTTTAGAGAAGTAAGAAGGCATTTTTCAGCATGATGCAGACAAGCCCATACACATACCAGTGCATCCTGACTCAACCAAGCTGACCATCCCTACTGCTGCAGAAACAGGGAGGGGGATCCTGCTCCTTTCTTTTTTTTTTTTTTGGCCCAGGCATTTCTGGGCAGCTTGCATCACTTTAGCTTCTCTGCCCTTGTTGGGGTTGTTCAGCCTGAAGAATAGAAGGCTCCAAAGAAATCTTATTGTGGCCTTCTTGTACTTTGAAGGGGGTCTAAACTAAAGACAGAATTTTTAGCAGGGCCCACTGCGATAGTACAAGTACTACTGGTTTTAAACAGAAAGAGAATAGGTTTAGATTAGATATAAGGAAGTCTTATACAAAAAAGGTGGTAAAACACAGGCAAAGGCTGCCCAGAGAGGTGGGGGGATGCCCATCCCTGGAAACATTCAAGGGCAGGATGGATGGGGCTTCAAGCAACCTGGTCTAGCTGGAGATGTCCCTGCTCACTGCAAGGAGGCTGAAAGAGATGGCCTTAAAAGATCCCTTTCAACTTGAGCTATTCTGCAATTCTGTGACTCTGTGTTCTCTGCTCTGGTTCAAGCCTGGCTCTGGCTCCAGGCAGGACTGCCAGTGGTGGCAAACCCAAAAGCCATTGGTCGTGTTTGCACCTTAAAGACCTTTGGGGGTGATGCCAAGGAGGCAGGGCCCAGCATGGCCCACACCACATCCCTTCCCCAGCCATCACAGCCATCCCCTTGCACACACCAGGCTCTCCTTGGTTCAGGAGATGCCCAGCCAGCCCTATTCTTTCTGAGCTGCTAAAGTCATACCAGCCCCAAGGGCATCCCTGTGCAAAGGTGGGTGCAGACCCCACACGGGAGAAGCCACAAGGCAGCCCCAACCCCCCAGCCATGGGCAGGGCACGGACAGCAAAGGCAGGCTCTGCCCAGCATTGCCAAGGCAATCCCCATCTCAGGCTGGCAGTCATGGCATCATTGCCTGGCTCGAGGGAGTTTGGCTATGAGAATCCTGCTCAGAAACATCGAGTTTGGATGCCAAGAAAGAGCAAGGCCATCCTTCAGTGGTTATAAAGACAACTGACAGGCTGCCCCCTCTGTGCTCTTGGCTTTGGGCAAGGCTTTGCCTTGGGAATACCAAGTAGGCAGACTTGTTACGTTACAAATTCAGGAGCAGGAAAGGGGAAAAGGGAGTTTTTACACAACACTAGGCCAGCAAAGGGGCTGCTCAGCAGCACCTGCAGCCTCCAGGGGATCAGGTGTCTTTCCCCACCTGGGGGAAGAGGCAGGACTGAGTACAAGGCTCTGTATGATAAGTGGTATTTACGCCACACTGCCCATCAAGTCATCTCTTCCCCCTTCAGCCACCTCTTCCCATCAATGCAGCTTCCATCAAACCCCAGCAGCTGGTTTTTGCTACATCCTTGCAAAACTCTCACAGTTGTGCCTTTATTCACTTTTCATCCTACCCATTGCATTCATTTTCCCAGAATTTTCTTCAGCTTCTGGGTGTCACCAAAGAGCCCTATCTAATCAAAACATAACAAAAAGGAGAATTTTCCAGAGCTATATGCATACTGGTAGTAGCTGACTTTGTCACAGATGCCAGCAGGGATTTCAGTGCCAGGTTAGCTGAAGATTAGCTAAGGGACGTGTGTGAGAACCAGATTGTGAGAACACTCTGTTGCCCCCAGTTACTGAAAAAATATACTAACTTGAACCTCTAAATACCTGATTACTGAGTAAAAAGAAAAAAAAAAATAATAAAAACCCCCAAAAAAAAAAAAAAAACAAACAAAAAACAAAACAAAAAAAAAAAAAAAACAAAACAAAACAAAAAAAAACCCCAAAAAAAACCAATCCCATGGAGGCAAAGTGGAAATGTCTGGGCTTGTCCTGGGTCACTCAGGGTGCAGCCACCTTCCCCTGTTTCCCCCAGCCCCGTTATCCCCAGTGTGAGTCACGGTGTGCCCCGTCTGCACCCGTGGCCTGAGCCTGCCCACATTGCACAATGTGTGCTGCCTGAGCCATGGCAGCATCTTCATCGACCAGCTTGCTCTGAGTGCTCAGTAAATATTCTGCTTTGGCTGCCACTTCTCTGTGGCCTCTGGCCAGGCCTGGAGTGGAGCAGGGATGCTCCATTTGTGCAAAGAGCTGCATGGAGCCACCCCAGGGTGAGGGGCAAGCCTGGGCTGAGGGGTGAACACAGACTTTGGTCTCTCCTGCTCCTGCCAGGGTCCCATGGCAGCACTGGCAGCCTCTTGCAGGGCTCTGGGCCAAGTGATTGTACCATCCAACCTGCTGTTTGCCATCTGAAAGCTCTCACCAGTCGTGAACTCTGGCAGACACACATTCCTTTGGGCTTTAAATTCCCAAATACTGTCCTGCTTCACCCTGATGTAAATCAGGGCGGAGTCAGTGGATGGGATTGGACACCATCCCTCCAGCACAGGTCAGCAGTGTCCCTTCAGCCCTCACTGCTTGCAGAAGAGCTGATAAATATAGTCAGAAATGTCCCCATTTCCTAAAAACATTCCTGATGGAGCAAGTGTATCTTTCTATAACAAATGAGCTCTGGCCTCAGCCAACATGAAGCCTGAGGTGCTGTGAAATGAGCAGTGTTTCCATTTCCTTGCGCAACCCTAAGCCCAGAAAATACATCCCTTGTTAGGATCTTTCTAGTGCAACCTTGCGAGCAGCTTGAATGAAAGCTCATCTAAATATATACATATGAGAAGGGGAAATGCTTAATCCTGTAGGCTTTGTTGTGACCTACATGCCATTTCTTACATCTCTTGGAAGGTGTATAACCAATTTGCTCTCCAGTAATAAAATGGTTTTTTTTTTTAATTATATTAAACTGTGTTTTTGAGTGAAGCATGGAGAATTTCCGAGATGGTGCTGAATTATTTTAGCTCCAATTAGTATCTTTGTGTCTTAAAATCCACCTTGGAGCAGAAGGGCCCCAGAAGTCTCCCAGCAGAGCTGACCTCTCCTCTCTTTGCAACACATCCCAGCCTTCCCTGAGAGTCTCCAAATGGAGAAGACCACACCACTCTCCAATCTCCACATAAATCAGACCCTTGCCAATGACAGCACTGCACACCAGCAGCCTGCTGTGCTGAGTCAGGGTGGCTGGTTGGTCCAGACTGGAGAGCAATTTGACAGTCATTGATTCCAGATGTTTAGAGAGCTTCAGGCTGTGAGATCCTGCTTAGCCTTGCTTCTGGCAAAGTTCAAGAGGGTGGATGCACATATATCTTATTTTATTGCTCAGTTCTCTTTACGACTAAGGAAGGACTTGCTCTCAAAGCAAAGTACACATTGTTTACTTAGTATGAGCTTCCATTGGGCTGGAAACATAGGATTTTAACCACATTGTACAAATGTCTTTTGCAGACTCGTTTGCAAGCTGGACAAGGATATGGAAATACACTCAAGTGTGTTCTTACTGTGTACAGAAATGAGTCTGTAAGTACTTTGTACGTTAAATGTGCTGGTAGAAAGTGCAAGTCAATAAATAGATAAATACATAAAGCAATTGTACAAAATGCTGTTGACACCAGCAGTTATATAAAGACCAATAAAGTTTATGCAATTGAGCCTGCTAATCCCTACAGCCTTCTCTTGCTTAACTCTAAGGTTAAGTCACCACTTGGTGACTCCTATAGGGAAAAGGGAGATCCCTGGCATGGAATGATCAGTGTCTCCGCAGGGGTTGCATCCACAGTGACTCTTTTGCCTGATCCTACTGGCAAAGGTCTTCCAGAAGGATTTTGCTGACTTAGGTGAAGCCAGAAGCAACACTGTCTATATGAGGCACTTCCACATGGGTTCCTGTGCTTTCAGCCATATCCCATATTCTGCACAATCTTTATAAACCTTTAGCAGCATGAACCAATTTCCTTTGCTCAGTGTGTGCAAACAGTTGGTTCCAGGAGATATCTGCTACTTGGATTTGCATTTCATCCCTGACTATGGCAGGGGATTGGAACAAGATGACTTTCCAAGTCCTTTCCAACCCAAACCATTGTATGAGTCTGTGATTTCTAACCTGATAGACAAGCTGGGGTTTGCACTGCTCAGTCCTGCTCAGTGTCCTAAGCCCTGCTCCATTTCCTGGGTAGCTGGCCGGCTTCTTCAAGGGCATGTCCTTCCCACTGGCCAGCATCGGCATCTACAGCTCCGTGGTGTTTGGAGTCTTCAGCAACACGCAGCGGCTCCTCAGCCAGTGCCGCCACGGGGACCCGGCCGCCGCACCCTCGCTCACCGACATGACTCTGGCCAGCATCGTGGCTGGGGTCATCTCTGTGGGCATTGGCACTCCCGTGGAACTGGTCAAGATAAGGCTACAGATGCAAACACAGCCGTACACCAAAGGTAGGAAGCAACAGTTTTGTCTTCCTGTCTCTGCCAGTCTTTGGTACATACACAGGGCTTTACAACTTTGGTCAAGGCCAGGCTTTCTGCTGCTTTGTGCTGCTGCAGTTGGGCTAAAAATTCCCCCTTTTACCTGAGGATGGACCCCATCCTGCTCAGCTTAAGGGAAGGGTTCTTATCAATGGCATTTCTAGACAGTTGGGATCTATAAGGAATGTGAGGCAGGTCTGCTCAAGACCAGGAGCTGCAGAAATTGTGAGCCCCTGGGCTGTGGGGTCCCCTGGAGATCTCAGCAGCAGCACCATGGCTGCCAGTAGCAATGCCAGCTCCCCATCTCCCTCTGCACACTCTCAGTCCCATATATATTTGCCCATAAACCTCTGTTATTCCACCCTTCTCTTCAAAAGCAGAAATTTCTTATTTACATTTAAAAAACGACTTATTTCACACGGGGTCCCAGATAGCCCAGGTGTGAGAAGGATGGGTTAGGAGGGGACACCAGCAGGATGGCAGTGGGTGGCTGTTCCTTGTCCACAAGGCAGAAGGAGCTGCTTCAGCTTTAGACAGCAGCTGAATTCCATTGCAGGCTGCCAGCATGGAGCAAACCCCACCAGAGCACATGCACAGCCAAATGAAGACCATGGAGCAGCTTCAAAGCTGAACAGCTTGGATTTCAACATTTCACCTTTCTCACAATTACAGTCATGGTGTTTAACTGTGAAATGCTGGCATTTTTCTGTTGCTTTGATAAAACAATATTATGTCCATTTCTAAAGCCTCCATGAGGCTTAGAAACCTAATGCCTTTTACAAAAACAGCTTGGTCTGCATGGGAAGGGCAGACTCTGAATATGCTAAGGCTTTCAGAGATGTGACTTGGCATAAGTTGAAGTTGAAATCCATGAAAATTTGGTACATTGCCTTAAACTTATTTGGAAGTCTCACTGGGCACATACCTATTGGGAGGTATGCCACGCATCTGAGAAAAAGTCTGTCTGAAGTGTCTACATGTTTTCTGACAATGGACCTAAATACTCTCTCCTAAAACATTTTCCCCATGTTATCTGCTGACCCCAGAAGAAACTGGATGGCAGTGACTTCTAATCAATGGCAGTGGCCTTTGGAGAGGAGTTCTGTGGCAATATATCTATTCCAACAGCTGTACTTTTTTTTTTTTTTTTTTTTTTTTTTTTTTTGTAGCAAACGTTAAACTAAATTCCACAGTTCCTGGATCTCCTGTGTACCGAGGCCCAATTCACTGCTTAAGGACAATCCTACAGAAAGAGGGGATACCAGGAGTATACAGAGGCAACATAGCAATGCTGCTGAGGGATGTTCCCGGGTACTGCGCCTATTTCATCCCATACGCAATGTTCTGTGACTGGATAACTCCTCATGGAAGCATTTCTCCTAATCCCTTCTCTATCTGGGTGGCAGGGGGTGTAGCAGGTAAGCACCTTTACTTCCTCACAGCATTGGCAAAACCAGAACAGGAAGGTTCTCACGGCAGATTAAGAGGGTGACTCAAGAGCCACTGCATTCTCCTGAAGACCAGCAGAGGACATGGGACTGAGCCTTCCTTCCCCAGGGCTGGGTTCCCACAGCTGCACTTTATGACTTGACAAACTTTATAAAAGTCGTGTTATCAGACCTTCCTTGGGATCATTGCCAGTAAAGAGGAGAACAGACAGTGCCTTCATCTCCCTGGATACCTCAGGGCAGCCTGCCAATCACATTGCCAGGGATATGTGGAAGCCAAGATGCCTCCAGAAGAGGACTTCAACCTGTTGGCTGCCCACCAGGAGGGTGTGCACCCACCCACACCTAGCAGAAGCCCAGTTGACTGTTACTGAGCTCCTTCTTTTTTCCATACATACATTTGCCAGTAAAACTGGCATGTATGCCCCACCATGTGAAAGGTCACCCCTACTCCCATTCTCCACTTCTTGGTCATTTCTAAATTGCAAATCCATAAAGGCAAGTCAATCCTTAGCTCAGGTAATGATAACAAAATGCCTTCTCCTCAAATAAAGAGGCCCCTGGTACCTCTGGATAGCTTTTTTAGTGTGCCCCAACACTCACGTAGGTCCAGACAAACTCTTGTCTGTCCAGCTGGGCCATGGATTGCAGTCATGTACTGATCTTTCCAGAGGCAAACCATCCCACTCAGCTGCAGGCTGGTCAATGGAAATAGGCACTTCTGTAGAGGAATGACAGGGTATCTCACTGTGTGGAGCCTAATCCTGGCAGCCTGAGATGCACCTACCCGTGAGCTGTATCCTCAGCTCACACTTTGCTTATCAATGGAATTAGCAGAAGACTCAGTTTTTTCTGAAATCGTCCCAAGAGTCAGCTCAGGCTCTTCCCATGGCATGTCCATGTTCCACCACAAGCACAGCAGAAGATGTATTTGCACTTGGAGAAGCCCCTCTTGGGTTGCCTGCATCTGATCAGCAGCATAACCTCCAAAATCTGAACTCTTCTCCAAAAACAGGGAACTTTCTCCCAGAAATACTGTTTCTGTGCCTGAGCAGGGTGAATGCCCTGAGGAAAATCGCATGAATATTATGTGATAGATGTGAATTTCTGAGTTCACTGACCTGCGGGCAAGGAAGTATAGAGAAGGAATTATTCAAACACTTCTGCATTTTTCCAGGAGCCATTTCCTGGGCAGTATCTACTCCAATGGATGTTGTGAAAAGTCGACTTCAGGCAGACGGAGTTTATTTAAACCAGTACAAAGGGACCCTTGACTGCATGTTACAGAGCTACCAGAATGAGGGCTTAAAAGTAAGTGACATTTGAAGTTAAATCTGGTTATTAGGTATTTAATTGTCAATTGGAAAATACAGTGGCTGTTAACAACCTATCTGCAGTGTTGAGAGACAGCTAAAGCCAGTTAGTGCTAAATTATTATTATGGCAGTAAGTAATTACAGTGTAGATTCCTTCTAAATCAAAATAGTAAGAGTTATAGTACATGTTACAGGATGAAGAAATGAATGACTGGGGGGTCACACACTGCTGATGTAATTAACTTCAAACAACATTTCATGTTAGTGCACTTAATCATGGATATAATTTCACTTAGCATAAATCAGAGGTAGGAAGTCTTACCTCTGTGATTCTTCTGCAAAACGCAGAGGCCAAATGTTTCCCATTGACTTTGGTGGCAATAAACTGATTCCAGTGTGACTGTCCTGGCATTCTGGGTGTGTCTGGTCACCTTGGGCAATGCTTTGGTGGAACTAATGCTGCTTTTGCACTGCTTGTCCTCATTTTGCACCAAGATAGAGCTGAATGTCAGTGTTCTTATACCAGAATTGCTTTAGTTTCGAACATGAAGAAGGGCTGCGTGCCAAACTTATCTTCCTTTTCTGACTTTGTCAGTGTAATAAAAGATATTTGTTCTACCTGCAAATTTTGCCTCAGTTAAATGTGAATGGCAGAGAATAAGGGTTTGCAGCTTTATTTTGCTGCCAAGGCATGGTTGTGGAAGTAACATCTTCTGATATTTAAATAAATCTGAATTTATCATCAGAACAACATGTGATCTCTTGGCTCCAAAGAGTTAATTTTCACATTGTGAGAGAAATGTAACAAGTTACAAACAGGAAAATAACCTGCAAAATCACAAGTCAGTGTGATTTCAGTATTTGCCAACATGCCACTATATTATGCTAGCTGTCACAGGAGCCTCTGGTCTGGCTCAACTTTTGCCACTGAGTGAAGAAAGTCACATTCATGTGAAGCACAAACACCTGGAGTGATGCTGAGACTGTGCTTGGGCAGTCAGATGGGGGACAGGGTGCCCAGGCTGTACGGTACCTGCCTTGCGCATTGCACTTGCTGTGCACTTTCACAGCAGGGTGGCTGAAACTGGAATTTCCATGGGTTTTCCTGTCTCTCTCCATCATCATCCTCATTCTCTGCCCTCCTTGTCCTGCCTGAACTAATGACTAGAAGAGTTTTCTGGTAGAGTTCTGTACTTCTTGTAGTTTTTCTGCCGTCACACCTGACACCTGCCCCAAAGCCATCAGTAGGAATGAGTAATTAGTTGATAGCAAGACTGGATTCTGCTCTCATTAGGGAATCTTTTTAAATGTTGGGAGACTCACAACTGACAAATGGCAAACCCATGCCTGGATGTTTTCATTCTGGGACAAAGGAACAGCATTCTCAGTGCTGGAAATAACTGCCTGATGTACACAAAGAAACACAACTATACCCTTGTCTTTCTCCACAGCCAGATGTGTTCACTCAGATAAGAAAAATTTATGCTTCTGGACTTTTCATCCTAAACCTTCCTTATTATTTAACTTGGGTCTCTCATGTTACTTTATGGATAATGCAAAAACATTTAATTTCCTCCAAAAAATTTCTCTTTCCTGACAAAATAAAACATCCCAATAAATCAAATAACATCCTAAATGTCCCAATACCGCAATTTCACATTGTAAGCTTTATCTAAACTATGTGAACATATTTTGATTCTGTCTCAAACAAGTCAGCACTGTGCTTAGGATTTATTGGACACAAGATATGATGGTGTTTAGTAGAGTTCAATAATTTCAGGGGGGAAATTGGTTATATGCTTAAATCTAAGGGCTTCTGATCTCGGGGCCAAGATTTTTCATGGTTTTTTACAGTAGCTGTGGGAACTTTGCTGTTATAAAGCAAAATGTGTTCCCTTTCACATCTATTCTGAACTTGTGGTGTTTAGATTAGTGACTTGTGATGATGAGCCTTGGTGGTTAATGGAGTGATTTTGTGAGAAGTAGGCCAGCAGAGATCCCCCCTGGAACCATGATATTGTGAGCAGACTGGCCCCAAAGTGAGCAGTTTGTGCACATCCTCGCACACACCAGGATGTGGTGTTTGTAGTGAGGAGCACAATGATGCCAAACCAGTGACTTCTGACACCGTGCTCCCCTTCCCCAGTGCAGACCTCAGCCAAGACCAGCAGTGGGAGCGTATCTTCCAAGCAAACCCAAAAGATTTGGTCCTTCAGAATTCCACAGCTTCAGTGTTTTCTTCCTCTTCTTAAAATAGTCCATATATTCCTATGCTCTAACCTTGCTCCATTCCCAACAGGTCTTTTGTAGGGGCCTCCTGGTCAATACAATGAGAGGATTCCCATCGAGTGCAGCCATGTTTCTTGGCTATGAACTTTCTCTCAAAGCAATGAAAAGATGCCAAACTGAGACCAATCTCTAACTTCCAGGTCAGCACAAAAAGACCCCCTAGCTTTATTAAAATTACAGAATTAATCTTTGAATCAAACAGAGTTGTAATTGTATAGGTCCTCTGAAAGTCGTACAAGTTACACGGGTACCTACACCTGAATAGCCAAACACAATTTGGGTCTGTGGGATTCAGAGCAGACTGCAAATGTGCCAATGGGTTTTAGTTTCAGTCCACATCTCCTGGAGCTTCACTGTAATCTGTTCTGATTGTTGTGATTTTTTTAATTAATATCAATCAGAAATAAAAATTTGAAAGGAGATTATTCTCTAATATTTGATAAGCTTTGAAATATCATTTTTACTATAGTCCCTGCACAGTATTCTTTCCTCACTTTTTCCCAAAGATATGAAATTAAGCTCTTTCAAAGTGCATTGACTATCAAGTCACTGTTTCACTCTTTTCCTCATTAACTTGGAGTTGCATAAAGAAGCAGCATTAAAAAAGAATTAATTAAACTTTTTTAGTAGCTAGATACTCAAGATTTTTCTTGGCCATCTTTGCAGTTTTCTGCAGTACTTCATAAATCTCTTTCTTTATTGTTTCAGAAGTGTTGCCAAGAAGACCAGAAAGTCTCCTACCTCCTGAGCCAGATCAGCAGTGTGATGTTGGTGAATGCTCAGCTGTTCTGACTGAAGACTCTCATCCTGCACCTACAGCAACTGCTGTGGACATGTGGTCCATGGAGGACTCCGAAAATCACACCAGCTCAATCAAACCCAAAGACTATTTTATTATCAAATCTTTCACTGTTGACTAAGAGCACCTTAGTAATTCTGGTGGTGGTGGTGGTGGTGGTGGTGGTGGGCTTCTTCACCAATGACATTTTTTGTATTGAACCAGGAAGAGAACTTAGTTCCCTTTCCCAAGGGATGTACCCAAGCCCAGCATGGCGTTATAACACTCAAGGAAAGGAGGAAATGCAGTGGGTACACAGGTGCTTTTTCTGGATTCCCACCAAATCCTAGCTTGCTTTCATCTTCAAAGAAGTGAGTGACTCCTCTCATACAAACACTTGTGTTCTACAACACAGTTTGGCACAATTTAACACATTACCATGCAAAATGTAAAGGCTTCAACAACTTCAGTCAACTGAAGATAACTTCAGTCATTCAAGGTATAAACTAAATTGGGAGACAGGAGGATGTTAAATTCAGAGACTAAGCTGCATTTTTTTACACAGAAAAACACAAAACAAGTTTGTATTTCATATAAAAGGCTGCCTATTAATTTACTCAGCTTGCCTGTTGCAGCCCTCCAGGGACCAGCTTGAGGTATCTCATTAGGCCTTCTGAGGTCCCTGACATGACTTGCCAGCTGCCAAAACCTGCAGACATTTTTTTGTAGCTGTGAGCAGAGCATCACCAAAGGAAGTCTCTTTAAGACACAGCTTACTTCAGACCTCCAGCTCTTTGCTGGAATCCCATTGAGACCACTGGGGCAGGCCCAGTCTCTCTTTGGTCTACCTCAGCACCTCAATTATTCCAAGATCATTTACATCATGATTATTTCTCTTTATGCTGTTAAATATCCTTATGATTTATTTTATGAGCATGGTGCTTTTGATGCCAAAGCCCAAGAAGAACCAGCTTTGCTGTGACAAAAGGACTCTGGTGGCACTGGCAGGAGAGGCCAAGGGGGCTCACATGCAGAGGGACACATGACATGACAGAATAATCTAGGACAACACCTTATCTGGGAAATGCTCCAGAGGAAAAGCTCTTCCTCTGGAGAAGAGCTCTGGGGGAAAAGCCCAGTGATTGCAGTCTCAGCAGATGCCTTCAAAAAAAAAGGTTTCTGAAGACAACGCGGAGCAGCTGCTCATTTTCCTCCATAAAATGAGGAGAAGGAAAGAGAAACTCCTATGTCTTCCATGGATGAATGGGGGAATTGGTCACAATACTTGAAGATCACAGCATAAAGTGCCTAAAACTTTGGGTCTTGAGCAGTACTTGGAAATGGGGTCACCTTCTCTGGGCTCCTCATCACTGGGGCCCAGATTAAAAACAGAAGTGTGGGTTCTCCCAGACCTGGCCTTAAAATGGGGAAGAAACAGCTAGTGTTGCTTCATCTCAAAAGGCTCACAGTGCCTTTGACCTTCTTTAGACTACATGGAACAGTTTTTAATAAACAATATGGAAAAAACTGATGAGCCTTCACACAAGTATTTGTTGCTGGCTGCATTTAAGTATTCATCCTTTTCATGTTGCCTATTTTACTGCATGTATGTAAAACATGTTTTTTATATGGATAGTATCGTGTGTCTCCAGGAATAATACTTGGGCAGACTATTTTTTAATGCAAATAAATGGTGTGTTCATCTGCCTGTATAAGGTAAAATGGATCATGAATTAATTAAACTGATGAGTTCACAACAAGCTGTGTATCAGCATGATCCTGTCCTCATGGTGCCCAGGTCCGATCCATTCAGTGCTCTCTGAGTGTAAAGCCCTGAGACCCATGTTGGAGTTGCACAGTGATATTTCATGATATGATTCATCCAATTAAACCAATTTTGAGACTGGAGCCCAGGATTTGTCTGGACAAAACTCTCGTGCAGCACATACCTGCCAGAAGGAGCTGTCAGGGAGAGCCATGGGCAAAAGGGAGCAGAGGGCAGAAAGTTACTCTAAATAATATAAATATGTATGAAATAAATATATATAACATAAATATAAAATCCTGAAGATCAAGTGGGAAGTGACTATAAAGCTTTGGCCACTTGATGGCATCCTCATCCCTGGCAGGGCATGTGTTGCTCACTGGAGCTGCCAAGCAACCCCTCTGTGTCTTGTCCATTCTGTTGCCCAACCAGCACACATTCCCTTCCCCATGGGCAGCCCCACACTGCACAGCCTCTGGATGATTTTGGGGTGACCCTGCGCTGCCAAAGGCTGCCCTGGTCTGGCAGCACTGGAGGCAAGCCCTGGACACACTGGTTAATCAGTGCATCACGCCATTAGCGCTCACAGACAGACCGCAAAGGAGGCAAAGCAGCTCCGGGCTAGAGCACAGGGGTTTCGAGGGTGACAGCAGCACAGGTCACTGTGAAGGAGATTCGGCTGCCTCTGGGTCACTGCTGGTGACCAAGGACACTTTAGGGTTGGGACAAGCAGCTTTTGAGGCACAGCACTCTGTGATACCCCTCACTGTGACCGATCACACCCCTGGGAAGTGCTCAAGGCCAGCTTGGACAAGGCCCTGGTTTAGTGGAAATTGTCCCTGCCCATGGTGAGTGGGTTGGAAGGAGATGAGCTTTAAGGTCCTTGCCAATCCAAACCCTTGTATGGGTCTATTATCCCTGCACATGGAGACTGATAGACTGTTTAGTCTTGCTTTTGCAGTAGTGAGTGTGTGGCTGTGTCATCAGTGAAAGAGGTCCAGTGGTGCTGGGGTTGTGTGACACCACAGGGGGCCAGCCCCATGTCCCAAAGGTGAGGGATGGCAATTAAAATTTATACACACAGAGACTTGACAAGTCTGTGTCTCGTGAATAATCTCCTGGATGAAATATCAAATGCATTAATTTTTGGAAATAATATCATTATAATTATCCATGGATAGAAATTAGAATCTCCAAAGAATTTTTTAAGGAACCTGGTGATGGGAGTTTAAAACAGCCTTTCCTGGGAGGCAGACAGACAGACAGATAGCTGATTCAGTGGGGCACTGATTACATATGTTGGTGATTTTGTCTCTGAATTACAAGAAAGAAAACCCCTGTGTCAACAGAATTCAGAATATGGACCCAGCTCCTTTGTCAGTGCTGTGTCTGTACTGACCTGCCATCAGTGGTGTGTTCCACACACATGCTAGAGAGGTAGAAGCCAACTGCTTGGAAGGTTGTTGAAAGTGTTTACAGAGCCCCTCATTTCTAAACTAAATGCAATAAATCCTGAAATTGTCAAAAAATGAGAAGGCAGACCGGAAGAACCAGGGATACATACTTTTATGTGTTTGTTGCCTGGATTGTGAAAGCATATTCAGACCTGTCATCCCTCAAATAAGTCTGTAATTGCCCAACTTTCATGTGTCTGGTGGCATTCCAGCTCTTACAACAGCCTGTATTACTTAATGAGATGCAGGCTGTTTTTCACACTTTATAAACTATTTAGTGCTATGAAAGGAAAAAGTGGTAACAGCAGCTTATTTCCTTCATTGAAAAAAAAAAAAAAAACCAAAAAACCAACTAAACAGGAACCAATTTCCCATTGAAAATACATTTTTCTAGAAAACAGCCCTGACTCGGATGAAGGTCTTTGGGGCTGGGAGAAGCTTCATGATGTCTGTGGTGGATAGAGTGGGAAGAGGCTTCCCAGCAGTTTTAACATCTACTGAAACCTTGTCTGTAAAGGTCTTTTCCAATCTAAATGATTTTATGGTGGCTCTAGGCCAGGCTGAGATTTTCTCATGCCTCGGAGTCCCTGCCTGGTGTTTCCCCACCACGGGAAGGCAAGATCACAGTCCACATCTCAGTTTCTCTTTTTCTGAGACAGAGGAGTAGGTGACGTCTTTGCAGGCATTAAGATATATCTCTTTGGTTTATCTGAAGTCCTTTGTTTTGTCAGAGATTGTTATAGTAGAGATTCTTCTCCTAGGCGTGGCATTCATGTCAGCTAAGAAGGCCAATGCCTGTCTTGTACTTGCAAAGAAAAAAGTAAAGTGTAGAGCCAGAAAATTTATGAGACCCAAAGAGACAAGTGGGAAGAAGTTCAAGTGCTAAATTGAATGTAAACCGCACAAGAAAAGCTTCCTCTCTCTAAAGTCATCTTCTTCCTATATATGCTCCTTCAGTATTGCACAGACTGATCACTGCCAGCTTAGATAAGCAGTATGTAGAGTATCCTTCCAGAGGCAGGCTCCAAAAGGAATGAAGCCATGAAGTGAGGGGAAATTTAAGTAGTCACACTGATTTTCAAGGCAGTTTTCCTAAACTGTAGATCCTGTGACAGCTCCAGAATCAGACACAAATGGAACAACCAACCTGTTAGGAGCTACTCATGCAGCAGAAGTGTATTTTTAAGGGGTTTTAGAAGTCCCATGTGCAGTTTCACTCTAAGATATAAAGTGCTGGATACATCAAGAAATCCTTGCTTAGTAAGGGTGAAATTCCAAGGCTACTGGGCTGTCTCTAAAGAGAATACAAAGGTCCTCTGAGTGATGGAGAAAGCAATGGATAACCTTGAGTCACAAGGAGAAAGATTTGGAGAAACCAGAACCTTGCAAGTGGGAAAAAACATGTTAAGTCTGCCCTGCCATCAACACCTGCTGCATCAAACTGGCACCTGCATGGCCTCACCTCCGTGAAAGCACCAGGACTTAGCTCATCTTCATGGACTGCTCTATTCTCCCATGTTTCAAAACATTTTATCATTAATGTAGCCTACTTCACACAGTATAGAAACACATGGTACAGAAATCCTGCCAATTCTCATGGATAAGGGCCAGCTTGTTCTTACTTATGCAACCAGGTGGGAACCAATATCCGTCCCTGCTTCACTGTTAAATTACTATTGCTGTGTTTCCATCAAGCAGCCTGCAGGTGGACTTTCAACGCTTCCAGCATGAAAAGAGAGCTGCGATGTGGAGCTGGCTGGTGAAAAGCTCTAGCACAGCCATAGAGTGAATGCCTTGTGCTGTGTGTCTGTCCTGCATGTTCAACCTCCCTCTGCATGCTGTGCTGAGTGGGAAATCCAGCACACAGGGTCATCGCACAGTGGGACAAGCAAGGAAGGGTGAGTGGACTTCTGATGTGAGACCCCTCAATGTTTCCCTTTCCTGGTATGAAAGGCCACAAAAGAAGACACTGGAAGAGGACACTAGGAAAAATCTTAAAATACAAGAAAACAGGTGACCTCTATGATCAATTCCTGCTGCCTTCTGCCTGCTTTTAGAGATGGTTGGTTGTGGGAAACCTCTTAAATATGCATGACACACATAATGGCTGGCCTATTGCTGTCAGGGCTCTTTCTTTTAGATGTCTCGACTCTTGCTAAATATCATTGCAACATGGAAAGCTTGGCTGAATCCAGGCCAGCTCTGGTGACGGTACTATTGCATGGAACAAGGAGGACTTGCAGTCCTGAAGGTCTCTCTCATGTGCTCTCCCCTCTCCCAGATCCTGAGTGCTACTAGTGTTTGTTAATACTCCTAAATGGTTTCAAATTAATTAAAAACTCTTCTGAAAGTAATGAGAGCTCCATTACCTACAGAAGCTAATGTGAGTCCTGAGGACATCCTGTGGTCCACCTGCTAGGGCAGAACACAGCATGTGGCTCTCAGGGGATGCACTACCCTCTTGGATTGGATTGAATCTGAAATGTTCCCTGATCTCAAATGTTCATCAGGATTTGATGCCTTTCTATTATAAGTAATCTTGCTATTACTATGCTATGGTTTGCCCTTTCACAAAGGGATTAGAATGCCCCTATTTTCCTTGATTTCTACATTAACATATGTCATCTTTAACTAAGAGAAAGGGAAAAAATACACCTTATCGCTGGAAAATGAAACTATGAATAGCATCTCTTCATTTGCGGTCTTTGTATCTCTTCTATCTTCAACAGTGCATACAGCAAACGTAAAACGAACTGCTTTGTTACCTGGGTGTTTTTCCTCTGCAGGGAATTATTTTTTTCTACATCAGAAAACCCAAAATGTGTAAAGATTCTTAGAAACTCTTCTCTGGGATGCAAATTCTCTCATGAGAACTCATGAGAACTCATAAACTCTGGAGATTTATGCAAACCAGGTTAAAATACCAATCTGGAAATTGGATGTTTTGTGCAGCATTTTTGGCCATTCAACCTAGCACCAAAGTAAAGGCATTATAGGAAAATATATCTCCCAAAATACCTACCCATAAGCCAAAAATGTGCAGGACGTTAGCGTCTCCAAACGAACCAGAACAAACTGCCTGTAAGATACCACAGAAATACATTGGAGAGTTTTATATATTCACCTTTCCCAAACAGTCTGTTCAGGGTTGGAATCTTAATATCCCATCACTTGAAAGTTGACGGGCTGCCCGGGTGCTGGCAGTACCCGTGGTGATGGAGCTCTCTACCCTCTCTGTACCCTGCTCCTCCACTGCACCCTGCCCACTGCATCCCTCAGCATGTAGGGAAGTGGCAGGACATGGAGACACATGGAGATGTTTTTATGGGCTACTGCTCCCAGTACCTTTAAGGCTGGTGATTTTTATTTCATTTTTTTGAGCAATGGATAAAAAACTTTTATTTCCTCTCCTCCACATTTTGGTCTGTGTTGCTGAAAGAGAGATTAAGGGAGAAGAGTGGATGATCAGCTACCTAGACATGAGGACAGAAAATTAACTGGCAAATGACAACCTATTTGTGAAAATATGTTGCTGTAGCTTGTCATCATAATGAATATTTTTAAAACATCAAAGCTAAATGTTTGAAGATTCTATTAAAAAGTTAGTCTTTTTGCTGTGATGGCATCAGATATTAATTTCTACAGCCTTGGATCAGCCTCTAAATGCCAGAAAAGAATCTAAATTCTCTAAAGAGAAGCTGCAACTGGTGCCACTCGCTCCTGCACCTCATCTACCTGGGCTCCAACCAATACATGGAAAGACCTTTCAGTGCCAGTTTGACTTCTAGTGACTTCTCTTTCACTGTAAATTGAATGCAGCTTCTCTGACGACTCATTTCGCCTGGAGCAACAACAGTGTGAGACAGATCTCACTAAGCAATCAAATAGAAATGCTAAGATGTAGAGATAGTGCCGGCATTGCTGGCAGAGAGTGACCGTGGGCAAGGAGGAACCACGGGCATGGGAGCAGCTCAGAAGCAGCTCTGGAAGCTCTGCTATTCTCATTTGCACTTAGGAACAAAAATACAGACCTTGCCTTCTGGGCTGTAGGCCTGGGAAGAAGTTCTGCTCACTGCCCAATGTCAATAATTACATCTTGTGTATGGAAAGGTCTTAATTATGGGCTCTGTACACCTTCCACACTGAATCACCTAAGGCAGGAAGCATCCAGCCCAGCCCAGAGGAGGTGCTGGTGTGCAGGGAGGCAGGCAGGGGCAAGAGCAGCAGGCAGGTCCTCCTCTGCTCCCCTGCTAGTGGAGCCACATTCAGCCAGGTGAACTCATTGCTGGTTGGCAAATGCCACAGAAAAGAAACCAGCTAATTGTAGCTCAGTGTTTTCTCTTTCCAAGACAGTCTCCAGAGGGATCACACTTATCCTTCAGACAGGCTGACCTGAAGAAGTCTCAAGCTTTTGGAGGAGACCTTTAAGGCATAATGGGACTTATAGCAAGGAGAATGGATGCTTAGAAGTCAACCCTGGGGATTTAAAAGAAATCTGAAGGGCTGCCATTTGCTCTGCCAAGGTGTGCAACTTGCAAAAAGGAAACTTCTGTGGCCAGGGAGGGCTCTCACCAACACTCAGCTGTATTTGGAGAGGCCACCAAATTTCCAAGGGAATTTCCAAGTTAATGCCATTTGAGTTCCCTAGGACTACATTTGCATCCAGTCCTTCCAGCTCAAAAAGCATCAGTGGGATGCAAGCCTGTGTGCACTCTGAGGGCCCCACGCTCAGCCACACACCGGTGCACCTGCACTCAGCAGGGGTGAGATCATGGCCAAGGACTATGGGATGGCTCTCTGGATGCAGCAGCTGTAATTCAGTGTGACAACTTGTCCAGGCAGTGCTCCATGACTTCATCCATCTGTCTGTCTGCTCCATGGACCCCTGCAGTGTCACCAGCTTTTTTTGAGCAAGGTTCTGCTCTGAATCTGGGGAAGCCACACTGCAGCACAACAGTTTGCTTTCTCAGGAACTTTGGCAATGCTGAAACATTATAATCACTTTGCTTTCATGTAACTATAATTTACATAAGTGCAGGAGGCAAACCTCATATGTGAAAAAAAAAAAAAAAAGCTTTCATAGATTTTTTAATCATTGTTTCCTGCTGGGGTGTGATATCATAATGTTCAAATTAATCACTTCTGAGGAGCATTTGTGAATTTCCGCAGCACTAAAGTCACTGAAGTAGGTGACTCAATTCCATGTTTGATTTCTTTAAAATGCTGTCCAAGTGATGGGAAAAAAATAGTGGGCACCTGGTATCAGTTTTATAATTGGGTTTTTCCATATTAGAATGGGAATTTTGTGAAGACTCAATTAAAAGGAGTGTCCTCCTGTTCTTCTGTCACCCATCAGACTGAGTTGACATGAATGCCAGCATGCTGTCATACATACTCTTCTCTTGTCTGCTGCTCTCTGTGCAAGCAGAGTATTGTGGTGTCCGGGAAATTATCCGCTATACACAGCGCCTACTTGTAAGTGGCTGTTTAGCACCTTAATTCTGAAAAAATGCATGCTTGTGCAGGAGATGATAGTAAACACTGACTTCTCACTTGCTCTTCTTCCAGGACGATAGTTCTTTGAGTTGTCCATGTAGGCAGACAGCTACCAGTGTGAGTACATGGCTTTTGAGGATATAATGAGACTAAAAAAATCTGTTCTTGTACATTGAATGCTGGATGTTAACACTCATTCTTTTTTGTTTTCAGTCATGTTCGTGTCTCCCCATTCCTGAAGTAAGTATATTTTTTTCAAGCTTTTGTAGATGTTAAAGAAGCTTGGTATCAACTGAGCTTAAGTTTGTTCACTTTGTTCCTTATGTAACTCTTGCTTTCAGTTATAAGGAAGATTTTAATACACCAATAGCAGCAAAACTGAGCTTCATGAATAGTTGTGGGGAGAGAAGCAGAAGCCTTCTCACCACAAAGCAATCAGAATCAAGCCCAGATTCAGGAAAAAGTCCTCTGTAGGCTTGACTTGCATATCAAGAGATACAGGCTCTTGCTCTGAAAATCTCTGCAAGGCTTTGATTTGTGGCTGGGTGTCTAAATACTAAGTGAACCTGGGCTAGAGATGGTAGTCATCTAAATACTAAGTGAACCTGGGCTGTCAGGCCTCTGACTTAGCTCTAGGTGTATCCAGCACGATTTCATTGTTTTAAACCTCCTCAGATATGGTAAAGCCCCAGCATTAGCTGAAACTATGCCTCAAAGAGGTAACATTTACAGTTTGAGGTTTTCTGAGAGATGTTACAGTAGTTTCTTATGGTATACATGAGAATTCAGTGTTTTACAGTCCCCTCAAAGGTTTTCTATCAGTTTTCAATATATTGCAAAATACATTTGATTTGACTGTGACCTGCTGCCACATTTAGGAATACAAATTTCTTCCTTCTGTGGATAAACACAGAATGCATTCTGAGTTTTTCTAATGCCTTCTTTGTTGAACAGCGTGGCCACGAACTGGCATGCTTTGTGGATGGAACCAAACACCTGATGGAAAACAACACACCTTCCAATCCAGTAATTACAAGGCTTTACTGGACCTTCCTGGCTCTACTGGATAGAAGCCTCTGTAAAGTAAGACTTTCTTACTTTCCTACAGACCTTTTTTTATCTTTTACAATACAAAGGATTTAAAAAATAATGTAAACATTTGCAGATAACTGTTTCATTAATTTCAGATGTGGTTTACATATTCATATTGTGCAGGAGCCAGATAAAGCTGCAACATGTGTGAGGCAGTGAAAAGTTTCTTAAGTTGGCAGAGGAGGAAGGGAGATGGGCTCAGCCCCACTGTGCCCTTTCTCTTCTCCAAACCCTTTGAACATAGATCTCTGTAAGACGAGCTTTATTTAAATTGCTTTTCTATTCTCCTTTCTCAAAATGTGTTTTGGCATTAAATAATAATGACCTAACACTGGGGACTGGATGTGCAGGAGTTGCATGGCTAGAACCAGGTGGGCAGAGCATCCTTCTCCTCTGCAGCTTTAATTCTACCTAAGCAGCATTGCCTTCACTGATTCTCGGCTCTGAAATACAACTGTGACCTGCAGCATCTTGCAGCTCGTGATGATGCTCAGGAAGGCTCTTGGGTCCTCCCTCAGGTGCCTTTTCTGAGGCAGTGAAACATCCTTTATTTACATACTGAGCAAAGCTCCTGTGTGATTCAGTGAGGCACAGAAGATGCTGACACTGCAGTATCTCCAGCTCCTTAAAGCTGCCTTCAAAGGAAGGAAGAGTAGTTAGGGTGGCCTTGAGACACTGACCCTTGCCCCAGTCTTACCCAGCTCCTCATGGTATCCACACTGTTTTCTGGGTTGAAACAGTTTAGATTACTAGTTTAACTTACTTCAGCTATAACTGGATATATGAACTGAATATATACAATTACATTACAATCCCGCCACCTTTTTAGTCACCATGAAAAGCCACTCTTACACTCACTGCTCAAAGAACAATTCTCTGGGAAATTATTTTGAAATCCTTGTAGTGCCAAATAATGTATGTTTTCACTGGTTTGTCTAAATTCTTTATTTAATTTCAAAATCTTTGTTAGCCCTATCTTTGTTCTTTCTTTCACAGAGACTGGCACATGGCGATCAATGCCAGTATGAAGCCAAGGGAAATGTGAAGGAATTTCTGGAAAAAATCCTGACAACCTATCAAGAAATTGATAAATTCAATGCTTAATGTTTTTGTTTTTAAAGATTTTTAAAAATCTGAAGTCTTTGAAAAGACCAGGGAACAGAAGAGTTATTTATTGTATTTATTGTCCACCTGGCATATAGGAAGTAGAAATAATCATTAATAAACCAATAAAATTATAATTTACCTCAGCACAAAATGTATTTGAGTCTTTATTTTATGTTCTGTACTTGGTGAAAGGTTTGAACATCCTGTTATCATACCTGTAGGTGTCAAAATGCTTCTGCAAAGCTCCAGTCCAACAATTTCACCAATTTGAGATGCTCCAGCAAAATTCACACTCTGCCCACTGTATAGCACAAGAAATATTTCAGGACTTGAGATGGAAACAAAAAATCTGTGTTTTCTTTCTGCATCACTTATTTTTTGATAATACCTACACACTATTAATAAGTCACTTAACCTCTTCCTTGCAAGGCTGCAGGTTTTCCTGACTACAGTCACTTTTTTTTTCCTTCTAAATATTCAGTAGTAGACAACTCATGAACATCTTAACTTACAGAAACAAGACCAAACCCAGCATTAATTACAAGCTCTTAACAGGGCTGTGCATTTGGAATGTGTTGTGGACAACTGTTTTTTTCTCAGTATTTAATGCTGGCTTTTTTCTTATAGTGCCATGAGCTCAGAAATGCCTCTCTCTTTGTTGGAAAAAGAAACCAAACAATGTGTAAGAGAAGATGCTTATCTCAGCCACCCATTCTAGCCTTACCAAGCTCTTAGATCTCTTCACAGTAGGGAAAATCCTAAATTTAATCTCTGTTGTGGCTCAGAGAGGAGTAAAAGCACTGTAATGGGGCCTTTGAGATGGAATATCTTAAATATCTCCAAGGACTCATAACTTCACCACCTCCAGTGGAGTGGGGTGGATTTTTCAGAACCTCCAGAAAGAGACAAAAAGCATGTAATATCCTTTCTTTATTTCATTGGTGGGATGGACATGTTTCTGGGATCAAAAGCATGATGGAAATGCTCATCTACACTGTTGTTCTTAAGCTTCTCATTTGTATGGGCTTGGGGAAAAGACAGAACTGGGTTATGGAAAACGCATCTGATACAACTATATAAAAGGAGTTCAACTTAACATCAGAAGCATTTTCTCATGTGTTTCTGCCACCTTTTTCAAATATGATAAAGAAATAACAAATGTTGAAATAGAAAAACAATTCTCTGTTAACACCTACAAAGATGAAACCAAGAAATAAACCAACTATTTCATCTTTCTCACATTTTCATATCTTCCTACATTTTCTATACCATTCAACTCAGACAGCTCTCCCCTAAATAATCAATGGGTTTTTTGCATTCCAGTGCAAAGAAAAATCATCCACGATTGAATCAGCACAATGATTCAATCACAAAACATCCACCTGACAAATCAGCACAATGCTTATATCTGCTCCTGGGTCTAAGCAGAAGAAAAAGGTTCATTAACATCCATATTGAATCTATGACGCTAGATCCCAAAATTCTAAGTATCATCTCCACCAAACTGATATTCAGGCTTGTTAATATTTTCCAAGTGCAAATACAAGCTATTCCAGTCTTCCTGTTTTGCTGATGTTTTGCTTTGTGTGTGCAGCTCACCTGCACTCTGTCTAGACATATTATGTAGCAAGAGGAAAATCTGAAAGAAGTTGATTCATTTTTATAGATGAGCAAAAGACTTCCCAAGTCATAGGACTGCAAGAAAAAATACAATTCTTTGTCTAATACTTTTTCTTCCCAAATTTACTTCATTAAATTTATGCAATACAGGAATGGTGAAATTGTGACACAAGCAAAAGATACATAATAAATTCAGCTTTGTCCAGCATAAGCTGGCAAGAGTGGAATATAGTCAGTCAACTTCCAGTCAAGAGACAATAATAGGAAACTCTTGCACAAAATTTGAAAAAAAACCCCAACTTTTAAACTGCAGAAGATACATCTGCAAAACATCTATTATCTGATGCCTCAGTTTGCACTTGCGTGAGAGAAGTGATCAGTGTGTGCTTAAACCACTGAGTGCAGGATTGTGCAACCTGAAATAACAGCTCCACTGCCGACTGCCACTGAAGCCCTGGGAGCTGCTGCAAAGTGTTTGCTTGCACTGGTGACCTCCCCAAGCTCCTGTGAGTCCAGGAATGGGGCAGTCCCTCAAATATTTTCACTGTCTGCCTCCCCACAGGCATATTCTGATCTTCTCCCCGGGACTCTAATGCCCTGCAAGACTTTGCAAGCCCCAGGGCAGGCTGTGGGCAGGGCTGGATGTCTCTTGGCAGGCCAGAACACCCCTTCAGCTGACCCCGGCTGGCTCCTGGGGGATTTGGGACCCAGCAGATGCCCACGGTCCTCCTCTCACTCTCGTGTTTGACTCTCAATAGGATTGGAAACTGACAGATGAAAACAAAAGGCAACTAATCCATTGAGTTACTTAATTACCATAATAAGCACCTTATTCTGTTATCTCAGTTATCTCTCTGTTGCAGCTCTCTAGCGGGATGTGTCATATCATGCTCTGATAGAGAGGATGTGGCCTCGGGCAGGGGGGACAGGGGAGGTGAAGAAGGTCAGACATTCCGTAGGCAAGATAGCTTGTCTGCACGAGTCAATTATATCGTGGAATAGATTGACAATTCTTGTCAATCAACAGTGACTTTGGGAAAGAGCCCTTCTTCCAGCACTTCAAACCCGCCCAGGAGCCCATGGCAGGGTGCATGCTTGTTTTCAAGTATGCACAGCTCCACACCTGCCTTGTTCGTACACCTCACATCAGATACAGGAAACTCGGAGACAAGGTGGACAATTTGCTTTATGATTTCAGAGACAGAAACACTTGGTAACTGAGGATGCAGGGTAGGAGTGGCTATTTTCTGCAAACCGGGAAGTAACACCGTTATCTGTGTACAAACCACCTCCTTTTTCAGGAATGCCTGCTCAGGAGAGTTCAGTGTTGGGCAGGCAGGCACAGACCAGTTCCATCTCATGTACCACCACAACTGTGGTATTTTCCTCCTTAGTGTGAAGTAATGCAACATTATATGCTAAGAGTGACCCAAAGGCACTTGAGAAGTTATTTTGCTCTTCAGCAAAGAGGAATTCTCCCAATCCTGCTACAGCAGGCAGCACACAACTCTTTCTTTGAAAGGGTTTAATTCCTGTCAACAGTCAGGCAGAAACCCATTCACAAAATCTGCAGTTCCACAGTAGAATTTTCTTAGTTCAGGCATCTACATAGCAGGATGGATATTGCAAAACTTGTAGTGTTGTCTTCAGAAACCCAGCTAGGACAGCTTTATGTGCTGGAGTCTCTGCTAGGACACTTACCAGGGCAGAAGTACAGCAGCAGAGCCAAAGCTCTTGTGCTGCAGTCTGTTATCCTGCATGGATTTTACCTAACTCCATGACCTGCTTCAGGACAAGCCCAAGCCCTGAGCAGTTCCAATGGTCTAATAAGAATCTGTCTCCAATTACAGATAAATGAAAACTGCTTTTGAAGATATTTCTGGAGGCACTAGAACTGCCCCAGTGCATCTGGCATGTTGTTGCTCTTCCCTTAATCTCCTGCACCTCTGTAAGAACAAGTCTGGTATATGCCATGCTATGGGAAGAAGAGGCTGCTGTTCAAATGCTCCCAGCCATAAATCACACTTGGTATATAAAAGCAGCTTTGTCTACTTGTAAAAGAAAGCTGATCTTATCTGGGTTATCCTCACAACACCCTCTTGAAGCATGTGAACAAGCTTCACTCTCCTAGTTTTACAGAAAAGTAAGGAAATGAGTTAAAATGGAGAACTCATTTCTCTGCATTTTACAATTTTCTGAAGACTGGTAGTGTTTGATTGTGAAGTTCAACACCCACCAGGGTTTAACATTGTCAAGACTCAATAATATCACATGATTTATATCATATTAACAATATCAGGTGGTGGTACTAGGAAGACTAAAGCCAAAGGAATTACAGTTCCCAGTGCCAGATAAACCTCTACCTCCTCACAGGTGGTTGCAGCTCCCTTCCCATCTTCTTATTGGCCTCCCACTTTTGATTCAACCAATTGAAAAATTTCCCAAAGTGAGAACTAAAGATTCTTCAGGACCCCTAGGGGCATCTGCCATGGAAGCAACCACAGTGATCTATAAATCTATATCATGCAGCATCTTCATAGACACACTCCACAAGTTGCACATGTTCAAAACACAAATCTTTTGTCATCTTCCATGAACTTCTGTAAATAATCCTGAATTTTCACACCACTGTTAAGAGATACAAGGTAAATACTGTCTTCTTCCTGTTGGGATACAGATATAGTTCAGGTAACAAAGGAGTGAAAGAGCTGGAAAGAGAAGGGAAAAAGCTTCAGTAACACGATGTCATTATTGCAATATATATATATATATTTTTTTTTGTGAATCACATACAAAAAAATCAATGATGAATGAGCAATGTGTCTAAATTGCTTCTGTTGTCTTAAATCTAGTGAAGTAACACATGATACAATGATACAATCCTAAGCTTATATCAGGTTATAATCTAAAAAAAAAATCAGTAAGTATAAAACTACCTTAAAGATAATTTTCCCATGTATAATACCAGTGATATTTCTTTTTACTCATGTTAGAAACAGCATCATTAAGATACTTCACAAGAAAACAGATGCCCTTGATTTTTTGTGTTCATATTGCTTATTTTTAATTTGATAAATTTCAGACTAAATAAGTATTTCCCAATAAGTCAACAAAAAGCCCAGGAGTGAGGGGAGTTCCCTGACTCCCCACAAACTGGAATTGTAAAAGAGCAAAAGAAGAGGGAAATCATGACTTAAGAGAAGAAGATAGTGATCTGCCTAGTTCTGACTTTGCAAGCAGCCTGTGGGAGAGAAGAGACATATTCTGTCTAACATTGACTTCAGGCAGGATATAAATCAGTCACTGATATAAGATTGTTCCACAGTGGCACAAAGTTTCTCACTCTTATTTTGCCATACTTCCATATGTCTGACATCATGCAAATAAGTAAAATGGAATAGAAAGGAAAGCGTGAAACTGAAGATCCCTGCTGACCACAAGGGATTTTCAGCAATATCGTGTACTTAGAAATAGAGGCTGTGGAGAAAGAGAAGGAGAAGTGCAAACATGCATTTAATTGTTGTCACCTGCTCAGAAGCAAGTACCCTACAGGCCATACCATTTGCTTTAGGACATCTCAGAAGGGTTTAACAGAACAGGCATTTAGGGCCCAATAAACCCTTCACTGATGGCTGACTGAGGCAGCAAAAGTTATACAACAGTTCTGAGGAACAGGGAAGAGAAATTTAGGAGTTTTAAAGTACAGTCTCCCTGCTCCTCATACACTCTGTGATACTGAGGGCAAGATGTGCAAGTGAAGGATAATTTAATTCAGCTTCCACCATTCCAATAATCCTCTTACTTATCTTTGTGGAATTAAGACGAGAGCTGAGCACAGCATATATTCTGCATATTTCAAAATAATGCCCTCATTAACACCGAGCATAAAGATGAGGGGGAAAAAAAGGAGTGGCAAGAATGAGGGAATCATAGAACTGTTTGGGTTAGTAGGGACCTAGCACTCATCTTGTTCCAACCCTCTGCCATGACCAGGACACCTTCCATGAGTCCTGTCCAACCTGGCCCTGAACACCTCCAGGGACGAATCAAACACACTTCTTGGGTTACACGGGAGCTGCCATTCCATGCTGCTGCTGGAATATTGCTGTTCTTGCCACTCTGCCCCTGCTGAGCTGTGCCAAACCCTGGGACAGACTGGAAGGCCAGAACATCCCAATGACTGCTGAAAACTTTGTTCCTTGTGAATTACCTCCTACAGAGGTCCAGTAGGTAGAAAAAGCTTGGGCACTGGAACAAATTGATTATAGGGATCCAGAGATTCTCAGGCTCTGAGAATTCCCCTTGCATGAAGGGAAACTACAAGGGCAGTGGAGCAGCGTGGATGAAGCAGAAGCAAGAGGTGCAGGAATGCTCTGCTGCCAACCCCACGACTGCTGACAGCAAGGCAATACCAGCTACAGAAAGGAACGAGAATGTTAAATTACTCTCATTTTATATTTACTTAACATAAGGAAGAAGACTATTACCAAGTCCATGAACAAAACCTGTGTCTGGGTGTATGGATGAGAGATGCATCAGGCACTAGCCGGTGGAGGCATACAGAAGCCTAGTCTGCTACTGGTTTGACACTAGAGATATTTATCAAATGACATGTCCTAGGAATGGTTATGCTCTTAAATAACAATATGTTATGAAGTAATTCAGAATATACTCAGTCAAAACACAGACAGAATTCCTGCTATAAACAAAGTATCTGAAGTTATTGGCAAGTAGGCTGACTTTAATATCAAAACAGAAACTCCAAAAATTCTTCAGGGAAGCAGTGATCAGAAGATACTGACCAGCAAGTGACACCTTTGCTACTGCTGACCCCAGGAAGTGATGGGGTCACAACAAAATGCCTGGACTTTGGAACAAGGTGGCTGTACCTAAACAGTTTTGTATGCAGGAAACGTAGCTATGTGGGATGGAAAACTGTCCCACCCAAAAATAATTGTTCATTCTCCATCCAACTCTTCACACAGGAGGGAGAGGGCAAAGAAGAATGAGACTGAATCTTCACTGGGTGCCCTCAGTTAAGTAAGTGTATTTTGAAATTAGATTAGGCATATCATTAAATTATACTTGGACAAGTTGTCAGTTTTCTGTTCACAAAGGCCAAGTCCAACTACATTTACTAAAGGTATCTTTTCAATCAACACCCAGGTAAGTACGTGTGGCAGCAAGTTTTATCCATTCAGATTTATCAGTAATAAAAGCAAATCTGGCAGAATTATCACTCCTTACAAGTCTTATCTGACACAGTAAATATAATTGATTGATCTATGATGAATCCTTTCATCCTAAATGATGTCTCAAAACAAAACTATTTTCAAGCAACACCTATCTGTTCTTACTGGAAAACTATATTCTTACTGAAAACTTTCAGAAATGTTGTTCATTTTCAGCAACTGAAAACTAAGGAAAAACTCCTATTTTTCAATGAGGTGTTCTGAGAAAACGTTAGGAGAATTAATAATGAAGAACACAAGTTTTTTGTTCCCATTCAATTTTTCCTTCAAAGTTTCTTGGAATCAAGCAAACCTGTCATGTGGTTCTAGAGCTGGCACTCCTCTGGCTCCATTTTGAAATGAAGCTCACTTATTGCTGTGCTTTGGTTATACTTCACACTACAAATCTGCAGTCATCCCTACCAAAATTCCTGATCAAACTGGAAAACCAGTTATGGCAGATTAATCCAGAAGGATTAGATTAGCTAGAGCCCGGACTCAAAAAAACCACACACTCTTTTGCAAAGAGGACCATCCAGGCTTGTAATTTGGCTGCATATATTACAAAAAGACACACCAGTAAAGGGCATCTAAAAGTATATCAAGACACAAACCAACTCCAGAATCAGCAGCACACAAAAATATAGCAGTTAAAAGATACAGTCTTGAGAGGGTCTTTCTTCTCTTTTCTAGCAGTGTTTGTGCCCACATCCAGGTTGTGGTACCACACACGGAATCGCAGAATCCAGAATCATTTAAGTTAGAAAAGACCTCTGAAATCACTGAATCCAACCTGTGACTGAACACCACCATGTCACCAGACCATGGCACTGAGTATCATGTTCAGTCTTTCCTTTAACACCTCCAGGGACGGTGACTCCACTGCCTCCCTGGGCAGCCCATTCCAATGTCTAATCACATCTTCTGGGAAGAAATTCTTTCTAATGTCCAACCTAAGCCTCCCCTGAAGCAACTTAAGACAATGTCCTCTCATCAGCTGGTTGCCTAGGTAAAGAGGCTGACCCCCACCTGGCTACACCCTCCTTTCAGCAGCTGTAGAGATTGATAAGGTCTCCCCAGAGCCTCCTCCTCTCAAAGGATGTGGTAAGTTCTAACAGCATGAGACATGTTCTTGGCTTCTACGCCTGGCTTGAGGTCTAACATTATTTGTAGTTTTCCTGGACTAATCCCAGTCTTTCAAGATTTTGAAAATTAGATTGTGCAAACTTTGTTATCCCATGAAGTCAAACTAACAGGATAATGATATGCAGGTGTGGTGCAGTTATAGAAATAATTAGACTCTAAAATAAATAAGATGTAGAGATTATAGATAATGATTACTTATGCATCATCTTCTCTTAGAAGTTTCAGGACCAGGAGCTATATTACCTATCAAAACTGACAAATATCAACTGTGATTCATAGACCAGTAAGCAAGTTTAGGTTAGGAAAGCTGACTTCTATCCTTAGTGGCTTTAACTGAATAAACAAGAACCAGTTTAACAGAACCAACTCTGGGCTCCTTGAATCCAAACACCTCTTCCCAGATTCCAAAATATGCTGTAGTTCTTCTAGTAATCACCCTTTGGTGCAGGACACCTCTTTTCCCAAAGGGCCCCAAACCCATTGCTACACAGCAGTGACATGCAGCCCAACACCCCCTGCATCTGCAGCAGTGTCTCCAGCCACGGCGGGGACATTCCCCACAAGGCTGTAGTTGAAGGGTAGCACTTGCACAGAAATAACACTTGAAGGGAGCTAAGGAACTCAAGCAGTCACAGGACAAAATGGAAAATGTGCAAAAAGGACATGATGCACCTGACAGACAAACCAAGCAGTTTGCTTGAGTGCTGCAAGTGTCACCTGATGGTCTGTCCCTGTGGAACTGCAGTGCTTCACTGCCATGTGATAAGCCAAAGGGCCCACTACAATCTGACAGCAGTGCTTAAAAAATATGTGTGAGGGACCACACTCAAATAGCAGCAAACCCAGATCCTCAACTGCAAGCTGTGCACGGGCCGTCTTCTCCAGGAGCTGGACTGAAACAGCAGCAGGGTTTAAAGAAAAGTTCCCATACTGTGCTCACTTTATTAGGGAGATTTAACATGTGCTTTTTTTGAGGAACCTGCAAATACAATAGCAGGATTACTGGACAATTGCTTGGTTGGGTACATCAGTGTAGGAAGATGTGGACACCAAGTTCTGAGGACAACATTATTTGTCAGGTTAAAAAGCTCTGGATTTATAAATTAATTTATTTTAGAAATATGAACCTTGGGCAGATTGGATAACAATCCATGATGTTGCCACTGGCACCTGGCAGAAATTGGAAATTAATTAGTATTTGAGTCCTCTCCTTTAGCAAATGCATTTAACAATCAAATTATACTCATATACATTAAATACCATAAATTCTGAAAAAGATCCCAAGTCCTGTCAAGGTTTGGCTAGCAAATGACTCTCTAAAGAGGTGAAGAGCAGATAGTTCAAATAAAGTGCTATTCAAACTTTTTGGTGAGAATAATCCCTGCTAGTCAGGCTCTGATGGAGGAAGCATGTTCTGCTCCATCCTGATACCATTAGTACTGGTTTTGAGATTTACAGAACAGCACAGTGGGAACAGATAAGCCACAACCCATGAGCATATATCTATGAGTGTAAATATATACCCATGAGAATAAAAAAGCTATTTCTGGGCCATTCTAAGGGTCTTTTCTACTGCCATGCCTGCCAGAGTTATTGTTCCTTATTTCTATGAGTGGTTTCCCTTCTTTGGTAACTAAAAGCCATGAATATATAAATAAACGTAGATGTATATACACACATTTACACCCCTGGCACACATGCACATCCTAGTATCTCTTTATCAGTTTGGAGAGTCCTCCAAGTTCTAATATAAAAATAAATCCCAGAGACTGATATGCGAGTTCCCTCTTGTGACCAAGTGATGTTATAGCAACACCTGAAAGTACACACGGAATGTGATTAAAAAACACATTAAGAGAGAAAAGAAAAAATGCAAACTGCAGAGAATCCGTCAGTTTTGCATTTTTTTTTTGTTCATCAGCCATTGCTCTAACATTAAAAAGAAATAAATAAACCCCACCATCTGTGCATAGTACAGAAAAGGATGAACAGAAATATGTCTTTGAAGAAGACTGTCAGAAAAATGAGTTAAAAAGCAAGATGAGGTTGCTAAAGCTAAATTATTATTTATCTATGCATTAATCCTAGGCCCCACAGATAAAATCCAAATAAGGTGGAGGAAAAT
This sequence comes from Anomalospiza imberbis, assembly GCF_031753505.1. Lineage (NCBI taxonomy): Eukaryota > Metazoa > Chordata > Aves > Passeriformes > Viduidae > Anomalospiza > Anomalospiza imberbis. Next base: position 9,848,078 of record NC_089695.1, read on the forward strand.
GGTTGATATCCCTTCTATAACCTTTCTTGTTGTTAGAATTTCCCTTCCTGGCACAGGAACTACAACAAATCCACTTCCTCCTCCTGCCAACTGGGTGAACAGATTTTCTCAAATCTATGAAAAAAACCCAGCACTTGGCAAAGGCAGAAAAAGAAGATAAGGACATAAAGAGAGCATAAATGATCGCAATATAGGATTGAAGGGTAATTTGCACAGTTGTTGAATCCCTTCCTCTGATCTCAAGTATGGTCTTGTATGTCTACACCATCCTTACCCAAAATTTTCTTACCTGCTCTGAGATCTTCCAAAGAAGGCTCTGGAGGCTTCATAAGCAGCTTTGCCAAGCTGTAACTCAGCTATAAAACTACAAAGCATTTTCTAGTATTAAAGCTCAAAATGTTTGCCACTACAGCAGGTGCTGACTTATCAGGTATTTCTTTTATCAGCTATTTTTCTGATCAAATCAAATCTTCAGCTGCCTGCTATGGACACCCTTAGTTCTCTAAGGCCTGTGTTTTTTCAGTGTCAAGGGCATCTATTTCTTTAAGAGGGTAATCAGAACCAAAAGCATTAAAGATGGCATCTTAAAGACAATTTGTCATGTTCTCAAGTCAAACACATTTATCAGAACCTCAGTGGATAGGGCCATTTCAGAGGATTTCATTACTCAGGTCAGACACTGTGATCTCTATACCAACACCAATAATCAGAAGCTGAATTAGCTGGCAGGTTATTTTTAACTCTGCTTAGATAATATTGAGTCAGAGGGTCAAATAACCTGTGCTCTACAGATTAGTGGGCAGTTACCCATTGAAAGTGTCACAGCATTAACACATTAATAACCTGATAGGCACTAACAGCCCTGAGCAGCACAGACCTCACCCCCAGCCTTGCCCCAGGGCCCCAAGTGCCCATTTACGCTCAGCCCTGGCCCGGCAATCCCCCCCTGAGCAAAGCAGGAGCTCGTACTAGAGCCACTGCCACCCCTGAGGCTGGCCAGGAGTCCTGACCTGGCTTGACTGTGGGCGTGCCACACCCCCGGGGACCTGCTCCATGATGTGGCTGAACCTGGCTGTCACCTGTGCACCTGCCTTGCTGAGCTGGGTGGTGACCCCTGGCTCCCAGCCAGCCCTTGTCATACTGGGACCTTCTTCAAAAAGTTCATGATTGAAAAACTGTTGGTTTTTTTTTTTTTTTTTTTTTTGTTTTTTTGGTTTTTTTTTGCTAGATAGAGATTATGTATCTATATATTTAAATTAAAGACTAAAACACATTGGCCCAATGAGGTTTGAACAGCAGGCCTACAGTACACCACAGGAATACAGCAGTTTCTCCACACAGTTTATTTTCAGACAAATGATAAATTATTAATATACCTTAGTGGTGGCTCTTTCCACAGAAACGACAAATAGCACCTCTATCAAGAATTTTCTGATCTTGTTTTGCAGTTTGATGGGCACTGTTAACTGTACCTATTAACAATTTTGTCTAAAATGTATGTTTAGCATAAATATATATCTAGGAACTGTAATGTAACATCTTATAGAATGACAGAATTAAACAAAGGGATTGGATTGCAACACACCTAGAGTTACTCCCTTCAGTGATTCATGCTTATTTTTGGAGAGACAATATTAGACTGCTGTTGTATTTCTAAAAGTGCATCTCATAAAGATTTGCTCATCTAAACCCATGTTTTACCTCATAATTATAAAGGAAGCCTTTTGCAAAGAGGCATATAGATAAGCCATTGTCTTCCTAATTGCATTTCATGTTCATTGTGTACACTAGAGACTTTTACAAAATAACTTGGGTGATTTCTATTCCCAAGACAGGCTGTTTCTTGCTGCCTGCCTGTGCAGCAGCTGGTGTCTAGCAGAGCAGGTCACGAGCCTCCAGCAAACACGACATACTAACCCACTTTCTGGGTACGAGTCTCATTCACTGCTCCAGTCTGCAGTGTTCAGTTTAAACTGTTAAAACTGCAGAGTTTGATCACAAAGTTTAAGTATTTGGGTTTTAAATTAAGAATTATAATTAAACTTTTAAAAGGAATGGCTACAATATAGGAATTATTTGGCTTAGCACACTGATACAAATGCAACTGCTTTCAGAGCCAAGCTAAGACTGACCCTGAACACCCTTCAGCATGGAAATGATGGGGCCTGTGTGAAACTCCAGCCATAGCTCAGCACCACGGCCTTCTCTGTGGTCTTCCAAGAGCTGAAGACAGCACTCAACCAAGAGTTGTGTCCTTTGGTTATGTGGATTTGTCAGAATCATGATCACAATGAAAATGAAGCAGAGCTTGCATTAAAATGTGTAAGTTCTGCAATGAAGTTCAGCTATACCAAAGTATGGGTGTCAAAAAAGCTGGTGGTGAGTTCTTTTTGAGATTTTTCTCTATGAATTGGCTTTGTACAGCACAATGTACTTCCTGTATGGCTTCCTGCCTGATTTTACAATAAACATCCTAATTTCCTTAATATTTTTTCCTGAACTATCGCCTCTCATTTTTGCAGTCTGTCTGTTAAAAACTAGTTAAGCAATGGCCAATAATTTCTAGACTTTCCACACAGTCCTTGTAAAGCTTTCAAGCTCATGGCATACTGATTCTGAATTGACACATTCATTCTTTGGTCTCAGGGAAATTTTGATTTCCTGAATGCTTTTTTATACTAATTAACTCATGGCTTTATTCAGACTGTTTTTCTTGATTACTACTTCAAAGCCCAGTGATAAAAAATTTGAATACCATTCTTGATCAAAGTGCAGAAAGAGTATGTACTACGAAACCTGTGTGAATTACTATACAAAACATTCCTGTAATCACCACAAACGTGAGAAGTGTATCTTTCTGTAAATCTGGTTTGAGGAGAGACAACCACAGGAGGAAGGCTAAGCTTGACTGTGAGTGGCTTTGACGTGGGCAGTAAGGGCTTAGGAAAGTAGGGTCTGTATCCAGTGTACCTGCCTGCGTCAGGGCCAGGCTGGATGGGGCTCTGAGCAACCTGCTCTAGGGAAAGGTGTTGCTGCCCATGGCAGGGGCTTGGAGCAGCCTGACCTTTAAGGTCTTGTCCAACCCAAATCTGTGGTTCTGTGGTTCTGTGATCCAGTGATGCAGCTTCCCTTCATCTTTGCATCTTGTGTATGACATGAAGGATTTGGAGATGCCAAGCTCTGGTGTCAGACCCCTGGGGTATGAGTAGAAGACAGCATCTCCTGGGTGGGCCCATGTTTCTGCCTATTTCCTTCCAGTACCCTCAAATCCATAGCTGATTTTTTTTTTAATTCATATATACCTCTCAGCAGCTGAGCAATAATGACTACAGCTATAAAATGCATAGAATTCTTTTATACTGTTTTATACTTGTCCATTTTAAGTTAGGTATAAAATGTGTTTCTGCTAGACCAGATCAAAACAGGAAACTCTTATATACAGAAAGCCCCAGAGATTAACCTATATGAATCTTTCTAAAGTACATTTGAATCTGTTTCTGCACAGCAGCCCAAAGGTTATTGGCAATGCACCAGAGAAACCCGTGACTGGTGGATTTAGATAGTAGCTGCAAATCTGCACTAATCTCTGTTTACAATCTATCCTCTACCACTGTCTACAGAGAGTAACTACTAAGCTGAAGATGGTTTTCATAGCAGTATATACTGAAAAAAATCAGTTTTAAATTATCTACTAGGGACAAAATACTTGAAAAATTTACCTGGAACCTAATCTCCTACTTCCTGTAAACGCTGAATAAAGCAGTCAAGAACCATATAGGTAAGAGTAATTTTGGTAGATTTTCTGAACTATAATGATTTTAAGAGTGTGGTGCATTTTGTCACTCTGTTTGAGGAAATTGAAGATTATTTGAGGGATTGAGGAATTTGAAGATGTCATAGTGACTGTGTGACAAATAATCCTTTCAGTTTTTTTCATTAGCCTTTCGACATGCTAATTTTCTAGGTTTTTAGACAGGTGGGAATAAACCACATTTTGAGGTCACACAAATAGTTAACTTTTGCCAGCTTTGGTTTTATGCAGGGCAGATAAGGAAATGCTGAACATATTTAGCATTACCTCTTCAAAAAAGAATTATATAAAGGCTTATTATTGGTAAATAATTGCTGTATGCAAGAGCCAGGAAATCCATGGCTGCAAGTGTTTTGCAGTTGGTAATAAAAGCTCCATTGTTCAGATATAGCAAGATATAACTACAATAATAAAGCAGCACTGATTAGCGATGAACTGTTATGCAGTGTGACTGCACAGAAAAAATCTGCAAGGTTTTTAAAAAATTATGCTTTAGATAACACATTAAAAGGCATACTTTGGGCATGTGCAGTTTGAACATGATGCAGTGCTCAGCCCTCTCTCAGTGAGGTGCTTTGGAGAAATCCCTGAGAGGATACACACAGCAAGCAGGGAAAGCTTTGCTGTCCAGGATAGGGCCCTTTTAGCCAAAAGATTGCTAGAAAATCAGTAATAGCTGCTTGTACACCATCCTTGTTTGAGTCTATGATTCTATGCCTAGCTCCCATGGGAAGGGCAGGGGATGGCTCTGCCTGGAGGGAACAGCTCCTGGAAGAAGTTCGTAGGGCAGTTTCCAAGGCCAGGGCTGCCCTAGCTCAAGGACAATGAGGGCCTACAGGCACTTCATGTCAGGAAATGATGGAAAATACATGTGGCAGGAAATGAATGTGAACCAGTGTGTGCCCTGGTGGCCAAGAAGGACAATGGGACCTGCTCTGTATCAGCAACAGCGTGGCTGTTGGGACCAGGGAAGGGATTGACCCCTGTACTTGGCACTGGTGGGTCACACCTCCAGGGTGTGTCCAGTTCTGGTGCCCTCACTTCACAAAACTGGAGGACTGGAGCAGGTCCAGAGAACAGCAATGGAGCTGGGGCAGGGTGTGGAGCACAAGTCTGGGGAGGAGCAGCTGAGGGACCTGTGGGGCTCAGCCTGGGGATGAGGGGGCTCAAGGGGGACCTTCTTGCTCTCTACAAGTCTCTGACAGGAGGGTGCAGCCAGGTGGGAGTCAGTGACCAGGCAACCAGCAACAGGACAAGAGGACTTGGTCTGAAGCTGGACATGGGGAGGTTTAGGTTGGGCATTAGGAAGAATTTCTTCCCAAAAAGCATGTCATCAGATATTGGAATGGGCTGCCCAGGGAGGTGGTGGAATCACCATTCCTGGAGGTGTTAAAGGAAAAGCTAGACATGACACTCAGTGCTGTACTGAAAATCACACTAGGAAAAGCCAGTGTCCAGGAAGGAGACAGAAGAGCCCTGAAACTTTATTCCAATAAAGAGAGAGAGTCCACTGGGGCACATGCCCGTGGGGTCTTGCCTCTAGAGCTTTCAGAGGGTGCAGCCTCCTTTTATCCTGGCCACTTGTTGTCCTCTATCTTTGTCCATCAGCTGAGGCAGTAGGAAGGTACAGCCTTCCCCAACCACCTACCCCATATCCCATTCTCCCCCTTGAAGCTGTAATTTTACCCCAAAGTTCAGAAACTCAGGCTTGTGCATTTGTCTCAGGAGTCAAACTGTCTGGTTTCTGTTCAAACCTGCGGCTTGAAGTGGGTAGAAACATTAAGACCTATTTCGAAGACGCTGACACCCCTACCCTCACCCACGAGCACACATCCCTCCTATCAGTGTCACGGTCTGCTTGACAAGTTCGTGCTCGGTCACAGGTTGGACTCGACGATCACAGAGGTCTTTTCCAACGTAAATGATTGCGTGATTCTGAGATGGAGGCCTGCTGAGGGGGAACCAACCGGCTGCGGGCCAGGGCCAGGAGCGGAGCCCAGGGCCCGGAGCGGAGCGCGGCCCCAGGCGCGGGCCGCGGCCCCCCCATTTTACCCGCGGGCGAGCCCGGCCGGCGCGAAATGGCGCCGCCGTCACGTGCCCGCGCCGCCGCCCGCGGCCTCGCCCGGCGCCTGCGCCGGGGCGGCGGGGCCGCGGCTCCGCCCTCGGCGTGTCCCGGGCGCTGCGGGCTGAGCGCGGTGCTGTCCCTGCTCTGCCCCTGCTCGGAGCCCCGGCCCGGCCTCACGCTGCGAGGGAGCCGCGCACCGGCGGCGGTGAGCGGCGGGGCGGCCGCGGGGACCGGCCCTTGCGCGGCGACCGGGGGAGGAGGGGAGGACAGGACAGGCCGCGGGGGCGGCCCGGGTTGCGGAGACAGACGGACGGACTGACGGACAGGCGCACTCCGCGCCTGGCGACTTAAATTCTCCCTGAGCGCCAAACCTCGTGAGGAGCTCGGTGTGCGGTACCCTGGGGTTGTGCCATCCCGGGAGCTCTCACCGAGCTGCGGGAGCGCGCTGCCTGCGAGCTGATTTTCCCGTGTAAAGAGCTTCAGTGGCTTGTTAAAGCTGGGTAGGAAGGTTCCAAGAAAACCCGTGGAAGTAACAGTTGTTTTTCATTCCTGCCGTGGGCGTGTAGGTGAACCCTCAGGAGAGCTTTTCTAAAGAGCTGTGCAGCTTCAGATGTGTCATTGAGTAAAACGAGGGGTCTTGGGCGTTGGGCAGGGGGGGTGGCTTCCTTCTAAAAATACCCCATCAGTGGAAATCCAGTATCTGAATTTCGCCACCGAAACGGTTCTAAAAGGGGCAGTGTATATCTATTTCTTCAGTTAAAATTAATGCAAGCATTAAGATGTTCAGCTGAATGTGGTTATTTTTAGAACTTTGAGGGTTTGTCATAAACATACTAAAAATGTGGTAAATCCCTTGAGTCAGAGGCTCAGTTTTGAGAAAAATAAGGGCTGATTAAAAAAAAAAACCTAAATAATCCTCTTCAGAAGCAAAAACGCCACCCATTAAAAGTCTGCTATGCCCTAGATGAAGAAAAAGCTTAATCTCTGAGCTCATCATCCTGAAGGACTAGATCTTCTGAGAATTAGGCTTAAAATGTGTTTTTTCCCTGTGTTTTGCACCATACTCAGTGGTTGAATTTGTGGTGGCAGCAGTTTCCCAGGGCTGCCTGCCCTGTGCTGCTCCTGTTCCCCAGACAGACTCTGCATTCCGAGTTCCTTGGTGAGGGGGTGGCACGGGTGCTGTCACTGAACTGCGATTTCTTTAAAGACACTGTGATTAATGGGACCAGTATTTCAGCCGTGTAAGGCAGCCCTGTAAACATTAGTTTCCAGGTGTTAGAAAGTCAAAGCTTGATTATAAAAATGCCTGCTTTATACTAGAATATTTCCAAGCTTGGTTATTTGGAAGGGTTTTTATTTATCAGGAACTGTTTTTGCTGCATTTATGTTTGGTTGCTACGCTTCTACTAGAAACTTGATTTTATGGTGTTTTATTAATTCCTGTTGAGTCACGGTGTTAAGAACTGGAAGAGAAATCTGGAAATCAGAGGAAGCAGTTACTTCTTTTGGATCTGTGATATGTTTGGTTACAGTGATAAACCTTTCTTTGAATTGATGTTGTAGCCTGGGAAGCAGTGAACAGCTACTGAAGGCTTGTTTAACAGAGCCGCTGCTGACCACTTTTCAAATCCCCCACCAAGCCCCCATGCCACAGGAGAGGTTTTACTATCTTAATTTCAGCTTAATTTAACCAGCTCTGTTGTCAAGATTAAGTTGCAGAAAGAGTTAATTAACTTGATTTTTTTTTCTGCATCCTGTTAGCTTTATTGCATTTGAGGTAGTTTGAGTAGGATAACGTGCAGCTGTCAAAATACTGGATCACAGGTAGAGCTGTACAGGGGGCGTGCACCAATTTTTGATACTTTGCTTATACAAGTGAGGGTATGAATAGATTTGGTGAACCTCAGCAGTTATCAAAGTGTTTCATTTCAGTGACTGTGTTGCTGCTGTTTATCTTTGATAATCATTTGGATAACTACCTTAGATAACAAATTACTGTTGTTTGCATAACAAACTTGTATTTGATTTAATCTCTGATAATTGTAATATTTTACTACATAAATTTCTGCTTACATAAGCTAACATTTACATTGCTTTGGATGGTTCTTTTGGCCTTAGACAGTCAGATGTACATTGGATGTACACCAGATTATGTTTTTATTGCTAACAGTCACTTCCAGTAACTTTTTTTTTTCAAATGCATTATCTAAAATCTATTATCTGCTAGTTCTTATCTGCAGTGTAAAAGTATGAACTTTCTTCTCTTCTGAGGAGTCTTGGGACAGATCTGTTCAAGAGAAGCTCTCTTCCTCAGGGGTGCTCTTGGTTATTTGGCTGTTAAAGGTAACCAGTCCCATCTCTGTGAAATTCAGAAGCCTGCTGAGCATTGTAGATAGTCTTACTGACTACCTGTATTTGATACCATTATTACTATAAAAGGATATTACTGTCCTTGATTTTCAGGTGTCAGTTTATTGTTAGTAATTACTTTTGCCTGTGGCCACAGGAGGAGTGTTGGCAAGAATACTGAAATCCTGAGTTCAGAGCAGGTGGAAGGGTACTCATTCTCCACCCCCAAGATGGGATATGTAAAAGCAATGTAAACCTTATCACAACAAAGATTTCAGGGTTTTGTTGTGTTTTTGTAAAATATTTTTTTTGTGATATTCCTGGGGGTAATGCTTTAAATGATTACGTGTGATGGAAAACTCTGAAACACAAACTTACCCGTAATGTCATATTAAAGGAAAACAATGCGGAGGGAGGCAAGAGACTTTTAGTCTGAGCCCTTTGGTGCAGTGCCTTGTGATCCAGGTTCCCAGGTGGCCCGGGCTGTCACCTGGATCCTGGGAGCTCATAAACAGGGAGGTGGCAGCGGGCTGGGTGCTTTTCTTGTTGTCGGGAGCAGCTCCTGCCATGTGACTGCAGCCAGGCCTGGGCAGGTGCTGGCGAGGGCTGTGCACGTTTGTGCTGGGAAGCTGAGCCTGTGGCCTCTGTGTGTTCATCACACCCTTCCCCAGGCCATCAGACAGCCTTGCCACAGAAGGGAAGAAGGCAGGAAAAAACATTTGGGTGGGTTTTTTTCTCTGTTTTTCATGACTCTTAGATTATTTAGTAGCTACAGTGTTGTTTACCAAGATTCACTAGTAGTGGTAATGATAATGCAAATACTGAATAACTTGCTGTTTACATTGTACTGTTGACCAAGAAATGTAAATGCAGTTGCAACATTTGTTTCCCATCACTTTTATACTTAATCTGACCTCATGTTTCTTTCAGCAATAATGTTTGCATTGTGGGATAAGCTACCTTGTATTAAGATGATCCCCTCAAGCTCCTTTACAAAAGCAAGAAAATTTATAAATTTATGTCAATGTATTTCTCCATCATTTTTGCATTGGATGTAATATGAAATTATTTTTTTTTCAAAACTAACACAGGTTTTTGTGGCATTTTATCTGGACAGGAGGGGAAAGCAGACAGATGCATGTGAGTGCCCCATGGCTGCAGCTGCCTCAGTTCACTCATTTATTGCCTATTGTAACTTGGAAGCATTCTTTAGGTAAGAAAGTTGCTTCAAAATACGTGGTTTATAAACTTAATATACTTCTCTGTTGAATCTTTAAATTGCATCTCAGTGTTTTGTGCTCTCAGTTACAATGTTATTTAAGCATGGTGTTTATATGTGGCATTATAAACCTTTTATTTGTTAGACACTGACAGTACTTATGAAAATGAATTCTATGTGCTGTACAGACTCAGCTCACTTCACAGGAGAGAGAACATGTGATACTTGTAGACTGTGCAATACAAGGCCTCCATAAATGACAGATTTCTTCAGGTGCCACCCACAAACAGGGTTACTAATGAATATCAGCTTTCTCTTTATAGACAAGTATGACTACTCAGCTCTAAATTTTCTGGTGTGTGAGCTGAGCAGCAGCATTACTTGCACAGATTGCAGTACTTGAGTTTGATTTTGTGTGGAAGATGGGGGCTACTTCTCATGTATTCATAAATAATGTATGCTACACCTTTGTTAAGCTTGGAATCTGGAAAGCTGACATTAACTGGGTAGTTTTTGTAAAGGTGATGATATGACCTGGGAGAATCTAAAGTCTTGTCCCATTTTTAAAGTAAAATAGAGAAGTTCAGCATTGGAAGGTTTCTAAAGATGATATTACTGGTTGAACACAATACCTGGTAAATACCTTCTGTTTCTAAAATCTGTCATGATTTAGTGAGGTGGATGTTGCTGTTCTTGTAGCTTTCCATTAAAGCATCTTCAGATAATGTGAAATTGGTATAACTGGATATATGGGAGGTTTGGGTCTATTTTCTCATAGTGCACCAAAATACTCTGTCATACTAAGAGGCAGGATAGTTTTTTTCATTTAGTATGTGGGAGGATATTTGTACATTACTGATATATTTTTTTCCAGATACAGTGTAATTAGCCACAATTGTTTGTTAACTGTCAAGATTATCATGGTGCAGTAAGCATACTTTTGGAGTAAAAGTGAGTAAAGTTGAAAGTCAAGAGTCTTTAAATGTCAAAGTATCAGAGTTCCTGTCTTTAAGTATAACTTTTGACTCACATGGTTTTGGTATAGAGTAGGCTGAAAAAAAAATAAACATTTGTTATCAGGGTTTGTAGGTTTTTTTGGGTAATACTCGAGAATTCAGAGGTGTATCTGTGTTGCAAGAGTGCTTATGTGACTAAAACTGTAGATAATGCAAAAGCTATTTTTGCCAACAATTACACCTTCCCCTTAGTTAAATGGTACTTTTCAGATAATGTTTGGTAAAACAAATGTGCTTGTTACATTTTGTTGCTCTGCTTCCATATCTGCCCTCAGAGCAGTGGGTTCTGTTCGTCTCAGTCTTTGTTCCAGAATTGATGTCAGTCCTTTCTGTGGGTTTCCCAGACACTGCAGAACAGTTTTTCTTTTATTGGTGGCTTCACAGGTCAGTTCATCTTCTGGGACCCATCCCTGCCTTCTGGTTAAGGAATCCACGCACACATACAGGATGACTCAACAGTGGGATGGATGTTCGGGTACCAGGAAGGTGCTGGTAACTTGACAGGAACCTCCACATTCTTTGGAGGTAGGGTTGTGTCTGTGTGTGTAAACCTTTCATTTGAATGCTGCCTGGGTTATATCACATGGGACTGTCATTTAGCCAGCTTCATTTGTGCTTTAAAATATATACTGTTCACAAGGATTTAGAGTGAAATAAGGATTCTTAGTTTTGCAGTAAATATTGGGGCTTCATGTTTGTTAAAAATGTTACAATGCATTACCAATGGAGCCTTTTTCTGGCTTTGCATCCCACACTGAATAATAGGAATTCATTTTGTTAGATATAAAGGACTGTAGTGTGGAATACTAAACATAGAAATTCTGAAGACAGCAGTTTCTAAAGGCTGTAGCAACAAGAACAAGTTCTGGCCAAATTCCAGCAGGCAGAGCATAGATGCTGTGTATACCAGCAATACCTTGCTGCATCTCTTCCTACACCTGGAGTGCTGCTCCTGGTGTGTAGTTTGACCTGTGGTTTAGGAAATGCCCTTTCTGGTTGTTCTCAGATGTCAGAGCTTCCTTGTGGGAGCCAAATCAACACCCATGAAGTTCAAGTAAGTTTCAAGTAAGACAGGAGAAATTTCTGTTTTTATCAGAAACCTATCTTTAACCAAGATGTTGCAGGTCTGCATGAGGGTAGCAATAGCAAGGAGAAGCTTCTCAAACAATAGCATGTGTTCAATTCCATTTTTTTTGTTCTGGACTTTTGTTTTAGTAAACAGCCAAGTCTGTAATTCCTCTCAAGTAGGGAGGAAGAAAAGAAACAGGTATATTTGACTCAAAAGGCATTTAGCCTTTGCTAAATTTAGCAAGGCTGTGATCAACTGTAAGAGAGAGTTTTGTAATGGTTAATTACTACATCCACACTTCATGGTTTGGAACACCCATTTGTTGTGGGACTTAATGTAATCTAAAGTCAGAAAACATGGTTGTGTAGATGATAACTTGATGGTCTAATAGCAAAATGTTTATTCGTGCTGAGCCTGCATCTTCATGACAGTAGTAACACTTAGTGTAAGCCATGTGTCTGCTCAGGGAAGAAAAACTATTATATTACTTAAAGAGTGTTGCTGGCTTATCTGTCTGCATATATTGCTGATTCCAATCACGAATGGAAATTTAAATAGACTGGGTGAATATGTATAACAGCTGCTAAAATAAATTCCGTGGTGATGAAGATAATTTGTCAGGAAGTCAAGCAGTAGTGAAGCTGGTCGTATGAAAAGCCCTTAAACTGGCTACACTTTTCTTTCCAGCTTCTCAAAGAATGCACATGCTTTCTTTTTATAAAAATGGAGTTTATCAGACACTCATGAGCCAAACAGATCAGGTTTTATAGGTTGGGAACATGCCAGGTAAATTTTTTATAGGATAGTATGTATTTTGGCAGCTGTTTTTGCAATACACGGATTTGTGTGGCATTTTTTCTTCCTTTCCCCCTCCTCTCCATAATGAAGATACTATGGAAAATTTTCAGTCCAGAAAAAGCAAGCTGTGGGGGTTGCCATGGAAGTTTGTTCAGTAAAAATAGATATATGCTCTGTTCTTTCTTGAAAAAATGCATGGTTGCTTTGAAAATACTCACTTCACACAGACTGGGAAGAGAGTAGGTCTGGATGAACATCTGGTTAGTGGGACATTTGAGAAGGGGCTTCAACTTCTACTAAAATGAAGTGGCGAAGCCAGTTGTTGGAAATTGGCTGAACAATAGAATTCAGTCTAGAATGGACTTGGTTAGGTTGCACTGCTTCAGCCTGTGAAAGCAGAGCTTTTTTCTTACGCTGCTTTTCTGAGCTCTAGCTCGTGAGGCAGACGTCCCTTGCTGAAGTAGATCCGTGCAGTTTGCTGACTTCCAAGGTCACTGTCCTTTTCCTGCTGAAAAACAGCATGTGAACTCAGTTACTTTGCCCTGCTTTGATAAGTGGCCTCTGAAGTTTTTTACTGTTAGTTGTACAGACACTTTCCTCTGCTTAGCATTATTTAGAAAAAAACCAAACTGAGGTAGGTGGGCAAAATTTTTCAATCTGACTCTTCTGAACATGTCTGTTCCAGGTTTATCTCTGTTTCAAAAATGAGTTTATAAATTAGGTTTTTTAGTTGATAAACCTTTTTTAGAGATCATGAGTAGATTCCATAGTTTGTCTACTGAATTTAAATTTAAACAATCAGTTTTCCACTTCTAAGTAAATTGCTGTTAAATACTTCTTAATCCCTACAAAATGCTTTATGTACTATGAAGTACTACTACATGAAATTGCATTTGGTAAATTAACAAGTCCACGTTCTCCAGATTCAATCCAAGTTGTACAAAATTAAAGGTACTGAGAGAGAAGGTCCTTGTCAACATCTGTGCACTGGATATTGACATATGGATATGCTTCTTTTCAAAATAGCATGCTGTATTTAAATTTTTTAAACTTACTATTGCTTACTGTGTTTCCACTGGCCTTTTTCCCTTCCTCCCTGATCTTCTGTGTTTTTCTAGACACCTGTTGTACGTGAGACCTTTCAGGAGCCTGTGCAGTTTGAATACATTGGATTGTTGCATTCTGAAACTTTCACCATGAAGAGAGCTGGGCAGAAGGTGGTGGCTGGAACTGAAGCTCCTGGAACATCACAGACAAGCAAAAAACAGAAAACTAGTTTATATGGCTCAGGATTTGGGGAATCTGACCCGTGCACCTCGATGGACTGGGGCAGCCTTCCACACCACGTGATTCTGCGTGTTTTTCAGTTCCTGACTTTAGTGGATCGAGCCAGGGCATCTTCTGTTTGTCGAAGGTGGAATGAAGTTTTTCACATCCCAGATCTCTGGAGGAGATTTGAATTTGAACTTAGCCAGCCAGCCACTTCTTACTTAAAGTCTACACATCCGGATCTCATTCAGCAGATTATCAAGAGGCACGCTGACCATCTGCAGTACGTCAGCTTCAAGGTAAGCTGTGGATGAGCTGTGGGTCAGTGTCACGTCACTGAGCACGAGGGATGCAGCTGTTCTGTGTCAGCTGCCTTAAGGGTTGTACCTGGCAAGTTTTATGTTTAAAAATGTAACTACTGCAACATTTTATTTCCGCATGTGCAGACAGTTTCATCCAATTTTCTACACTGTAGCCTCTGCAGAGTAAAGAAATAGGGAATGTTGTGCAAAACAGAGGTGGAAGGTCAGGCAAAATAAGAGATTTGTTCAAAGCTATTCTTTAGGCTTATGAATTTTGAATCAGTTCATTATTTAAGATGCAAAGGTGTTATCCATGTACATAAAATGGATTAGTTTGCTGAAGCAAGGACTTTGTGTCTTTTTTGGGCTCTAAAAATGACATTTAAAACAATGCATACATGTAACAGTGTGTTGTAGCACCAGTACTGTTACAGTATTTCAGTAACATGAGGTTATTTGAAGACAAAACTTAAGATTTAAGGTATGTATTCATACTAGAATTACTCAGCAGTCACACTCAAGAAAATTTTCTAATAGTAACTTCCCTGAACTCTTTCTGGTCTTGAAATTTTCAGTCAATGTTGCACTTTGTGCCTGTGATGATTGCAGTCAGGAGCTGAGTAGATGTGGAACCTGCAGTCTTGGGTATCCATGGTGCTGTTTTCTAAATAATACTGCAGAATGACTTCACTATTTTAAATTGCTTTTATAGGTTGACAGTAGTACTGAGTCAGCAGAAGCAGCCTGTGACATCCTTTCTCAGTTGGTGAACTGTTCTATCAAGACACTGGGTTTGATCTCTACAGCAAAACCAAGCTTCATGAATGTCTCTAAGGTAAAGTTCTACAAACTCTAACTAGCATATTTAATTCACTCTTAAACCACTTTAGCTTTCTTAATGTTCTGTTCTTAAGTTGATGGTAATTTTTATGAAATAGTCTCTGGTTACTTTGAAGTAACAGAAGAATTACTTTCTGGAAAATAAAGGCTATTTATTTTTTTTTCTGCAGAAAAACTCCACATACTTGAGGCTCAACACTGTGTCCAGTTTCCCCTGTAGTTATCAATGTATTGCAGTGAAATGATAAATCAGAGTAGATAAATAATGAGTAAGGTTAATTTTGTCACATGCAGCAGCATGTTTTTAAACAAAGATCCCCTCTGTTTGTGTTGAAATAATCCTTCGTTACATGAAAAACAGGATCCATGGGAAGTGTTTATTTTTGTATTTTTTGCCTGTGCAGAATGTGACATCAGAGTACTGAAGTTTTGCTCATGTTTTCATAAGAATTTTTTTCCTTTTTCAATTTCTCTAAATAGGCTCATTTTGCATCAGCACTGACAGTAGTTTTTGTGAACTCCAAGTCGTTATCATCAATCAAGATAGATGACACACCCCTTGATGATCCTTCCTTGAAGGTTCTTGTTGCTAACAACAGTGATACTCTAAAACTACTAAAAATGAGCAGCTGTCCTCATGTTTCACCTGCTGGTGAGTACTGAATGTATGCGAAAAATGGAGTCGTAAAGTATCAGTATCGTTGTTGACTTGGTCTTGAGTTTGAACAAGTTGGAAGGTGAAGGAGGAGATGGTTGTTAGTGGATGAGTTGGGTTGATGAAGGTGGGGGTGCTACTCACTTGACTGCATCTTCTGGAATCCTTGGGATATTTTTTCATTTTCTCCAGCTGCCTTGCTACCTCTGATGATAGGCCTTGAGGCCTTCAGAATTAGTGCAAGCCTTTCACACATGCTCAAAGGACAGGATATTCATTGCTTTACTGTGTGAGGGTAACCAAATAGGTGCTCCTTAATGTGTGCAGATTTGTAAACTTAACCAACTAGTGTTCTGTGGGAACACCACAGAAGCCCTGATCCATGAATCAGCTACTGCTTGGTGGGATAAAGGAGATTATGACAGTTGTCAGGAATTGTTTTCTAAGGTGCTGTGAGTGTGTACAAATTTCAGAAACCTGTGGTGTTAGACACTGTTTCCAGCTTCCAGAGTGCCCTCATGTGTCCAGATCTGGGACTGGTGACTTTCTCATTGGTTGGTGGAGGACTCGCTCCCTTCAAAATACACCCTTGCTGAAAGTTCAGAGGACTTCAGGGTCCCTTCTCACTTTCCTTTCTCCTGAAACGTTATTGGTGGGTAAAGGGAGTCTGGGTCTGGTCTACTCCTGTATTCTTTTCTGGAGTCCGCAAAAGGTGACTTAATCTGTGTACTTCATATTCCAGCAGGTTAGGAAGAGTTAACCTTATTTAGGTCTTAATTCACAGAAGGTTGTAGCTGTTAAACTGTTGAAATAGTTGAAGAAATGAGTATTAGGGAAGGGACTGGTGGCAACTCCAGCTGAATCTAACTTAATTTCAGTTGCTTCTTCAAAGCTGAGGAAATTCTGCATAGGGAATGGCAAAGAGGAGAAAATGCAGATCCAAGATGAATTTGACTTGTGTCTGTTACTTTGAAGTGTTAATGGCCAAAACTCTGTAGAAGTTTGGGGATACCTAGAACTTGGGTATTTCATGGGGTTTGGATATAAGCATGAAAACTCAAGCCAACTTTACAGAGAACAGCTATGCTTATATTTGCTTTTCATTTTAGAGAGTAAATTTTTTTGTTCCTCAGGCATTCTTTGTGTGGCTGATCAGTGTCATGGACTTAAGGAGCTGGCTTTGAACTACTACATACTAAGTGATGAACTGCTGCTGGCTCTTTCGAGTGAAAAACACGTTGATCTCGAACACCTTCGCATTGACGTCGTGAGTGAAAATCCCGGACAAGTGCAATTTCACACCATTAAAAAGCAAAGCTGGGATGCTCTTGTTAAACACTCCCCCAAAGTCAACATTGTGATGTATTTCTTCTTGTATGAAGATGAATTTGATGCTTTCTTCAGGGAGGAAACACCTGTTACACACCTGTACTTTGGTCGTGCGGTGAGCAAGGCAATGCTGGGTCGCATTGGCATGAACTGCCCCAGGCTGATCGAGCTGGTCGTGTG
Organism: Anomalospiza imberbis; assembly: GCF_031753505.1. Taxonomy (NCBI): domain Eukaryota; kingdom Metazoa; phylum Chordata; class Aves; order Passeriformes; family Viduidae; genus Anomalospiza; species Anomalospiza imberbis. The sequence goes on from NC_089695.1 coordinate 9,864,980, forward strand.
CGCCAATGGACTTCAACCTTTGGATGATGAACTGATCCAGATTGCTGAGCGCTGTAAGAACCTAACTGCCATGGGGCTGGGGGAGTGTGAAGTCACCTGCAGAGGTTTTATTGAATTTGTAAAGATGTGTGGGGGCAGGCTTACTCAGCTTTCCATAATGGAGGAGGTGCTGATTCCAGATAGTGATTACAGCTTAGATCGGCTTCATCTGGAAGTCTCCAAACACCTTGGAAGAATGTGGTTTCCTGATATGATGCCAACGTGGTAAATTCTCTGTGTGGATAAAATGGTGGAATCAGGGTGTCGCTTTCTATGCAAATAAAAAATTTAAAAATCAAATGTGAAAACCTTCTTCTAGATTTGAGTTTTTCTTCCTTAAGAAAATCTGTTAGACTAACAGCAAAACACTCTAAAATATTAATTATATATTGAAATAGAAAATAGATTTAAGAGTACTTAACAGTTCTGAAAGTATGTCTGTGGTTTACAGGTGCTTTAAACTTCAGTGAATTTGGGCTTCTCTGAGCTTCACTTTAAGCATTCCATTTACTTTAAAGTGGGTTTGGGTTTTTGGGGTTTTTTTTGTGTCTTTGTTTACTCTTTCTGATTTAGTCAGAAGAGAAACTATTTTCCTTTAGGAAATCTATCTGTGGAAAGCTGGATAGAATTTTGAGTACAGTGTTATTTGTCATGATGTTTTATATAGCTATTTTTTAAAATAATTCATGTTTTAATTGTAAAAGCTTATATATTAAAATACACGATCCTGGGTTAATCAGATATAATCTAGCTTAAATTCATGGCAGTATAATAAAATGTTAATAAGCTTATGCTTAGAAAAATTTTTCCAGCTTTAAATTGCACTTTAAGTAATTTTGTCAGATTACAAAACTAGGGAATGCATTGTACAGTATGTTGTTTTTGTCTTATGTGTTAAAAGGATGAGAAAGAGATTTTGTTAAAATTACTAATTATAAGTTTGCTGGAGTGAGTAATAAAGCACTTTGGAAACTGTCAGGACAGTAAGGAATAGCTTTGGATTTGGACTCAAGTCTTTGTAATCAAAGACTAATGTCTGAATGCTGTTCCACGCTTTTCTTGCTAAGAGATAAGAAGGATTTCATAAATGTAGCTAGTAAGAAGGAAAGATCAAATGCAACACAACTGTCTTTGATCCATTTCTATTTGGAATCAAGAATTTATAGCACTTAAAATTGTGGACTAAATGGACTGTAGTAATCTCACCTGTTTCTTCCAGAGCTTTGTGTAAGCCCTGATTTCTAGAGAAAGACTTGCTGAAGGTAATCCTGAACTATTTAATTCAGGACTGTTTAATACTTGTTGCTCTTAATTGTTTTTTGAGACAGATTTTATTATATTTATTTTCTTAAAAGGGGAAAGGCATGCTGAGTTGATGTAAATTAGAGTATGTATTTTTGTGTTAACATTTTGCACACTGTAAACTTAAATACATTGTATATAAACTTTTGCTGTAATGATTTTGGTGCCACTCTTATTGCATCTTCCTATTGATAATGAGAAGTCTACAAGAATTTGCTGGTGGTGGTTGTCACTGTCATGGCTTAACCCTGGCTGTCAGCTGAGCCCCTCACAGCCAGAGGGATAGGGGAGAGAATCAGAAGGTGAAAGTGAGAAAACTCATGGCTGGATATAAAGAGTTTAATAGTCACACAGGCAGGCATCCCCCAAAAAGGAAATCTATTCACCACTTCCATCAGCCATGTCCAGGAAGGCAGGGCTCCATCACCCGTAAACACCCTGCTTCCTTCCACCTTCCCCCAGCTTTATATGCTGAGCCTGATGTCATACAGCATGGAATGTCCCCTGGATCAGCTGGCCTCGTCTGTCCTGTCTGTGTCACCTCCCCGGCTGTGCCCCCTCAGCCTCCTGCCTGCTGGGGCAGTACACAGCAGAGCAGGGTTGTGCTCTGTGTAGGCACTGCTCAGCTACAGCAAAAACATCCCTGTGTTACCAGTGATGTTTCCAGTGCAAATCCACAGCTCCATTCTGGCTCCTGTGAAGCAAATGAACTAACCCAGCCACAGCCAGTGCGTTCACAGCAGAGAATAAGTGAGTTTCTCCCCCACTTCCACTAAACAACAGCTAAAGGGTTAAACCACCCTTTTCTTGGACACTTGTTCCCAGCTGGATTCAAGGTTACGCACACCTGAGTCAGTAATGCTTTATTGCTTGTTACACAGTTAAGAAGCATCTATCTGACTGGTTACTAGAGGATGTGAGCTGAGCACTTCCATAATCCAGAGGATTATAATTTAAACACAAAACTGAAATATTTCCAGGCAGTATTTGGTTCAAGATGTGTGGTTTGCTTCAAATGGAAATGTAATAAAGTGGTCTAATCCATGCACTAGACTCATCCATCTGTTTTACTGTGTCCTCTGGGGGTTCTCTCCTGCTAGAAGCAATGCATGTGACAAGCCTTGGGAGAGACTGGAGAATGGCAAAGTAGTCATTGTCATTTCACTTTTGTGCCTGAAACCTGACATGCAGACTGTAAAATGGAGTGTGGACAAAACTTGTGAGTTGTTGGGAAGTCCTGGAGTCCTCCCTCTAGCCAACAGAACAGTGTTAGTGTATTTATAAACACTGGTGACAGAGTTACAGTTCAGAGGGAAACTTAAAAGGCTTCTTTGAATATTGTCTCTCTCTCAGTCCTTGTCACAAAGGCAGTGCTTCTGTGAAGCCACAAATCACAGAATTGCTGAGGCTGGAAAAGACCTTTAAGGTAATCAAATGTGGCTGTCCAATGTCAGCAAGCTTCCAGTTAAATAGGCCTGCATTAATGAACGTTGGGATTTTTGATGAGCTGATTTTTTAGAGTATTTGTTCTTCTCCCTGATCTGAACAAATGAGGCCAGCTGGTGCTTGGGGGAGAAGCTGACAGGAATGCACTTTCTCTGCCACAGGAGGGAGTGAGCACTTTACATTTTAGCTGATTTTTCAGACTTTGAGAAAGCTTATAGCTAGTCATTGCTATTTCCTGGTTCTCTGGTAAATGCAAATTCCAAGAAAAACTCAAATCTTTTTTTTTTGTTTTGTGAGTCCCTGTTGCCATCCAACAGACACTGTGTAAGGCTCAAAGTATTGAATAGTTGATAGTATGAAGTGTTGTGCATGGGAAGAAAAACAACTTTTGCATGCTGAGATGGATTTATTTGGAATTTACTGTGTTTCCATTTCAATCTCTTTGCCCTTTTCCCCTTTCAAGATTGCTTGTAGGATCCGAGTGGTCACAGTTCTCAATGTGAATATGAGATGTGATCCCAGGAAATACTCTTTGCATCGGCAACATTTTCCCAAGGACTTGTCCCTTGGAAATTGCACCACTGTATCTTATGGGGTGGATACAGAGTAGTTTCACACAGAACTCTGTGAAAAAACAAGAGGGAAAACCTCAGATGACTGATGAAGCATTTGTTCTTCTGTACTATATTTCAGAAATATTAATGTCTGTCTTGTCCTTTCCACTGAGATAGCAATAGTGGAAATACCAAAATAGCAGAAATACTGTGGTCATAAAAATTAGGTAGTGGTTGGAGTGATTGACTTGGTAGAACAGGGAAGGCAAGGAGAAGGTGGGAATTTGTGCTGTAGGAAAGGGGAAAGCTTGAAGACATTCTGCAGAACTCAGTTATGTGCATTGTAGCTGGAGGAAAAAGTTCTGTAAGTAAGTGCAAAGAAAACATGGCTAAACTACTTGGCTAACTGCAAGGTAATGCATCCTATATGAGCTCCAGACAAATAAATGACAGCTCTTTACCTGGTCCTCTGATCTGGACTCCATCATCAATGGCATTTCCATTGTGGAAGAATTTAATAGGCCCAGAGAGCTGGCCAGAGAAGGGAGCGTACACGGTGGCCCCGTCAGCACAGATGACATCCACTGCCCGGTGCTTCCCTTTGCCATTGCGTCTGAAAACAAACACATCTTTACAGAAACCTCTGGTCAGGCCCAGTGCCGCAGAGAGAGGTTAGGCAGCACATGGTGAGATCTGGAACTGGGCTGTTAGGACAGAACCAGTCTCAGCAAACTGGCTAAAGGATCTGCAAAGGTGTAGGTGAGGCAATCTCACGTATGGTGGATGACCTGTTGGAGTTGGAGAAAAATGCCTTTCTTCCAGGTCTTTAAATAAAAACCATAGAGTCTAATAAAACCACAGAGTCACAGAAAGGTTGATTGTGTGAAGGACATCAAGTCCAACCCTCCACTTGAGTCAGGAGTATTCCCATCACTAGGTCAGGTCAGGCATGGCTTAGTCTGATAAAAAGCTCCAAGCAGAGAGGTCTTATGAACAATGTGGGCAGCCTAAAAGTTTCTCAAGTCCAATCTAAGCCTTCAAAGCTGTAATTTTTATGTGACTTAAACTAAGTTTAACTCTTACTTCAGTGGAAATACAACAAAACCCCACGTGTTCCAATTATTATATTACCTTGGAGCTCCATAGTATCCACAGCCATACTTATCACAGCCTCTGATCTCGTTGGTAGGGTTCCCAGCACAGACTGCAGCCCAGCGCCCGTCCTGTTGTGGCAATGGTGGAACAGCTTTGAAACACAGGAACACAGCACATCAAAGTTAACTTCTAGATTGTTTTATCACTTGCATGTTTGCAACTACTATCTTTGATTTACAGTTAGGTAAGAACATACTGACATTACATCCCATGCTTCTAGTTGGATTTTTCTCCATAAAATTTGTTATCCTTTAGGAAATGTAAATGGAATGTAGATCTAAGCTAATATTTCTAGATTAGGGTTATTTCACAGAAGAAACATGCTTTAAATACAAAAATTCAAAAAGAGTATCACAGGTCCTAGAGGGCAAATCTACTCTTGTTCGAACGAGTTGTGTTTTTTGTTAAGGGTTTTCTTACCAGGTGTAAGCAGATGAGTAGGATCAGAGTGGTCGCAGTTCTCAACGTGGATATGAGAAATAATGCCAGGATATACTTTTTGCATTGGCAGCATTTTCCCCAGTCGTTGCCCTCTGTTGATTCGGCCGTTGTACCGGATGGGGTGAATGCAGACGAGCTTCACACAGTAACCTAGGAGAGATGGGAGAGGAAGCGGGGTCAGGAAACATCAGCTGCATCTTCTCCTGGGGTGAGCAAGAGGCATTCTCTGCCAACCTCTTATTGGAGACTGATAGGATGAAGCAGAAATGTAGTCAAGGTACTAACAATGGTGAAATCAAAATTACTATATTTGTCAGGGCAAAAAGGAAAACTGGGTGTTGAAAAATAGAGACAGGAAAACATCCTCTCAGCAAAACTGAGGATATATTTCCGGTTCTTTATTTTTACTGTTTCCTATTTTTTGATTTGGGGTTGTTATTTTCCTGCTACCTGTTTTTCAACTCCTTTCTTCCCTTCTCTCCAAGAAAAGCATAGGAAAGGACTACATCCTGCTGGTGCTGCCTTCCAATATTTCAACGTACTAGAGAGGATGTAAGATTAATCAACACTGTGCTTGAATTCAAGAACCACAGAAGCCTTGCTCAAGTAAATGATTACTTGTGCACGCCTCACAGTACACCTGCTGTTAATTACTTGCCTTCTCCCCTGATTTGGACTCCATCATCAATGGCATTTCCATTATGGAAGAACCGGATGGGTCCCGAGAGCTGCCCGCTGAAGGGGGCGTACACCGTGGCTCCGTCAGAGCAGATGACGTCCACGCCTGCATGCTTTTCTTTGCCACCGTGCCTGGAGGCAGAAATACATATTTATGGACATCTCTCAAGGTTAATGTTATGTTTCAATTGGTCACTTAATGCAGGATGATAGCTGGAGCTTGTCTAACAAAATTTTTTTACCTGCAATGAAATTGGACAGAAGTAGCAGTTTTGAAGCATCCTTTTTTTTTGTTGTTGTAAATTGTTCACATTATTCTGGCCTTCTTCAGAGTAGGATGAAATTTCAAATTTAAGCTTATTTTTTATTTTCCCAAGTTCAGGGGCATTTTAAACTGTTAGAGAAAAGTACCATTTTATCCCAAAAAAATCTGTACCATGTAAAATAGAATCTTGGCTGTCATTTTCTCACTTAGAAATTTGGAAGCTGCATGATGAAGATGGACACTTTTAGAGCCTGGGGAGAGGAGATGACAGGAAAATGCATTCTACATATAAAGCATTTTTTCAGAGAAATATAACCTGTTGTATGAGGTCCCTACTTAAAGACAGTGATGCTGGCAGATTTTTAATTTGTGTAATTGAATCTACTCAGCTTCCTGTAAGCTGTTGCTGACTGTTGGTTAAATTTCTGGAGTATAAGCAACAAGGGTAAATGGCACAAATCCTTGAAATACTTCCATTTCCTTTACTCTGTCTGTGATTCATGTAACACTCCTGCTCCTTCACCCCTGCATCTCTTGTCAGCAGTGGCATCACTGTGCTTCTGTAAGATTGCCGAGGAATATCCCAAAAATCAGTAAGAGGTCCTGCAGACAACAGTATTCTCTCATCCTGAGTGTCAGCTCTGTGTAACTGTACTTTCTCCTGCCTGAACATTTAATTGAGGAAAGCAAGGTGATCCCCGGTGGCCAGGCAGCTGTGTTACCTGTCAGCGCCGAAATTCCCGCAGCCGTATCTGTCGCAGCCGCGGATGCGGTTGGTGGGGTTCCCGCTGCAGATCTGAGCCCAGTGCCGGTGCTGCTGTTGGGGCGGGTGTGCCTCCAGCTGCTTGGTGAAAACTTCACATGGAAAAGAGGAAAAACAGGGAAAATTCAAACATGTTCTTTGTCCAATGCAACAGAAAGTGTTCAGGTACAAAATGGGGTGTTTAAAGTAAAAGACATGAGCTCCAAGGAGTTTGTCATTTCAGAAACTGTAGGTTAAAGGACATTATACAACCTGCTGTACAGACTTGGTGCATTTTTCCCTGATGTCTTACTTTAAGGTATATAAACCAAAAAGAAAGCAAAGCTATAGATAAAGATGTTTAAAAATAGTTTGTTAAATAAATTATTTTTACTTTCTAATGGTGCTGGGTTGATGGTTGGACTTGATGATTTTAGAGGTCTTTTCAAACCTTTATGATTTTATGATTCTTTCTGAAGCCTCCAACTACTTCAATATATGTCTCTTAATGCACACCTAATTCCATATTTTATAATAGTCATAACTGTCCACATTACCATCATTCCTCATAAAACTAGAGGGAAAAACCTCAGCATTATTTATGTTCAAGTGAATTTCAATAATTCATTATTGTCAGCCTAAACCCAGTCAAGCCCAGCTGCATTACAGCAATCTCAACTCACCAGTGGACACCAAGCTGACCAGAGTGACCAGACTGAGAGCTGGCATTTTGGGGCCGTGTCACCCGTGTTCTTTGATCCAGTCAAAGACGTTGAACAGCTGCCACCTGAGGTATTTATGTGCTTTTGAAAGCCCAAGTCTGTTGTCTTGGCCAATCAGTCTCAAGCAAAGTATTACAGCTCCAGGCAAGCGGTGTTGCCATATTGGGCGCTGTGGTGGTCTGCAGGCTCTGACAGTTGTTAAAGCTGATTGGGAAAGATGGATAAAGTAATTGGGCTCTTAACATTAAGAGATGGAAATAACCCCACATTTCAGGAAACTCTGGTTGAGCTGTTTCTTAACACCTTTTCTTCCCCTTCCTGGAGTAAAGTCACATTTAGGCCAAAAATGGTAGGAACCACACATGTGGTTCAGAGGATTGAGCTGAAGGGAAAAGGTGGTCAAAGCTCCAGAGTGGACATCACCAATTTGTCCTTTGCTGCTCTTTTCTCCCTGGGTGTTTGTGCCCACCAGAACTTTGTGACTGAGAACACAGGAAGTGTTTGTCGTTAACGAGCATTCACTCATGTAAAGAAAAACAGATGTTTTTGCATCAAAACATTTCTTTTTTTCTGGTTGAGCTGATATTGTCGTTTATATCACTTAAATCCATGAAGTCTGTTCACTGAAACCGTGGGTTTTTAACAGTGCAATTCTTATTAAAACATCTTCAAGTTCTGAAACAACAGTTGCAAAACCACGTTGCATGGGTAAAACTGACCTGGAGTTCAGTAACTCTAGGTTTTAAAGTGATGCCTTTAGTTCCTTCTTGGTTTCAGCTATTGTACTATAAATAATAAATTAATTGTACTTTGTGTCTCTGGTAATACTTCAGTTTGATTTTTCTCCACTACTTACAGAAAAGCATTAGATTTTCTTTACAGACATGTCTTGGATAATATGAAATTTAAATGAGTCATGGTGCTTTCACATAAATTATTTGATATTTCAAGTTACAGAAACCTCTGGAAGTCCCACAGATTTTATTTAGAGAAGAAACAGATGTATCTATGCCCCACTTCTAGTTTGTAAAAGCATCTGTACATTGTGTTTTCTCAAAACCTCCATGGAACAAAGAGTTGGAGACAAATTTTTCACTTGCATTTCCAAGCTTTTCTTTACAGCCAGTATTTAATCCCCAAACAATCTTTTAGCCCTCCCTGGGGGTACGACAAGTGGTTTGGCTGGTTTTATCCCTGCTGCTTTCTTCTCCATCCTGCCAGGAAGAGCTGCTGGTTTCCACACTCATAACCACCAGATATTTATGTAAAACTTATGTCCCTTCAGTCCAGTTTGGATGGAGCTTTTGTTGTAATATGCTTCATATAATGGAGTCTTGGCTGATAAATGACACAATGTGCTGGTAAGGGCTCTCAGTGGGCATTCAGGGTTTGGGAATGCTGCTTATCCCTGAACTGAAAGATGGGATATGTGGCTTTTTATGATCCGTGCCAGAAACAACATTCATTCTTATCCTCCTTCATTTGACACAAGCTCTCTGCAAAACCTCTCAGCTCTCCTTAACAGCAGGAGTCAGCAGGGGAGGTGGTATGGGTGGCATTTTAAATGAGGATTTCATAGCAGAGAGGTTGTAAAGTGTTTCTGGGCCTGGCTAGCTCTGTACTGGCTGCTGGAAGCTTTTTCCCAACTGCAATCAAAACCATTTAAAAATAAAGATTTTTATTCAGAGGATGCCTGGCCATTCTCATTTGAGGGGTGTGCAGTGGGATTTCTGCAATAATGATCTCTCTCAACTAGATTTTGTGATTTATTTCAGTTTGCAGTGGGAGAGTTTTAAATACCTCATTAGATAACTTTAGCCTGGGGCAGACCTGCCTTGAAAAACTACTATTTTTTATAAACTCCTGTGAACTCACATGCTCCAAATTTTACCAAGGAAAGAATTGCAGCACTTGAATCTGCTCTACAAAATCTTGTGAAGGAAAGGCTTAGTGTAAAGCCAGCCAAGATGCTATGCACAGGAATGGGAGGTGCACAGATACTGAAGAAGGTTTTCCTTGAATCCTGTTTTGCAGTCTGGTGCTTTGTAAAATGGCTCTAAACTGCCTGCTCTTTGCAATTTTTTCCCCATCTCTCCTGAGTGCAGGGCTGACTCCAAATTGCTCATAACTGTGTGCATTTATTTTTATTTCTTCTCTGTAAGCGATCCTAACAGCATTGAATCTTCCTCTGGTCTTTCAAAAACGCATCAAAATGCCATTGCTACTGCAATATATCTAATGCACTTGTGATAAAGTACTCTTAATAAAACAGCTTTCAAGTGTAGGATGATGCATTTGGGATGTCTCAGTGCCTTCCCCATCTTTCCTGGGTGAGCTGGCAGGTGCAGACCTCTCACCTGCGGCACAGAACCAAAGTTGGAGGGATTCTTGTGTTGGGCCCAAGATGTGGATTTAACAGTTGGTAAGTGCAGTTTTGAAAGACATGATATGGCCACTTAGCACCCAGTAACAGAAGGATATGGAACAACCCCTGGCATTGCACAGCCCTGGGAGCTGCAGTTGCACCATTTCCTTCCCTGTAGTTTGGAAGGGAGCTCAAAAACCATCTTGTTCAAACCCCCTGCCAAGTACAGGGACACCTTCCACCAGACCAGCTTGCTCCAAGCCCCATCCAGCCTGGCCTTGAACACCTCCAGGGATGGGGCAGCCCCCGCTTCTCTGGGCAGCCTGTGCCAGGGCCTGGCCACCTTCACAGGGAAGAATTGCTTCCCAATATCCCATCTCACCTTGCCCTGTGGCAGTGGAAGCCATTCTCCTTTGTCCTGCCACTCCAAGCCCTTGTCCAAAGTCCCTCTCCAGCTCTCCTGGACTCCCTTTAGGAAGGGGCTCTCAGGTCTCCCTGGAGCCTTCTGTTCTCCAGGTGAACACCCCCAGCTCTCCCAGCTCGGCTGCAGAGCAGAGGGGCTCCAGCCCTCAGAGCATCTCCATGGCCTCCTCTGGACTCACTCCAGCTGCTCCACGTCCTTCTGATGTTGAGAACCCCAAGAGGCAGAGAAGGAGTTAAGCCTGATGCTGCCCTGAAGAAATCCCTCCTTTGCTGTTCAGCCTTTCCAAGATATCCAGATTCTGCTGTGTAAATGATGTCCTATTTCAGCAGTGTAAACTAATAGTCACCAGGGCTTTTGGGTGGTATCTGCCATGCACGTGTACATAAACCTTGCAAGCCTTAGACTAGTCCCCCGTAACGTATTAATTATCTCTTAATAAATAAAGTTGCATAGTAGAAGAATGGAATAAGATTTTTGGAGGAAAAAAAACCCAGAAAACTGAGATATGCCTGGGCAGTGGTAGTGGTGCATTTGGGCAGAAACATCAGCAAAGCCAGGGCCAAAACATGAGCCACAGCAAATCTACCCCCACACCAAACCCTGTGGTTTCCTTCCAGCCATGCTGCCTCCACTCTGCTCGCCCACCAGTGAGGGCTGGTTTCTCCATTGTTTCCTTTAGACAGTTGGATTCAACCAACGTCCAAAAATTGATAAAGTCCTTCCTCTTTGCTACCTCTGCAGGGCTGTTCCCCAGTGAACTGAATAAATGAGTACTGAGTATTTTATTTCTTGGTCCTTTTACAATCCCACAACTGTAGGCTTGTCAGGTTTGTTGGCGGGTGATTGAAAAGGTAAATCCTCTTCCTATATCTTACCTTTGGCTTGGTCCTTCTTAGCTAGCACAGTGTTTCATGTGGTCACAAGTCAGTGCTGAGCACTCACTTCCCAGCTGAGCTGGGGACAGCAGGTTATTAAAAACCCCTAAAAGCTGTTTCTCTGAAAAATGAATCACATTCTATGTGCTAATCTTTATAAAATGAAATATATTACAAGAATGACTGTAGAAGAGTTTATTCATGCCACTTGCAGTGCAGGCTTTTGTGGTGAAAATCCAGTGGGCACAACATAAAGCAAGTTGCATTGGCTAATAATTCCAGCTTCTGATCTTTGAAATGGGAGGAATTTTGCCCCAGTGATTACCAAGGCCTGTGCACACGGCTGAGGCTGTAGTTCTGGTGGGCTATCAGCAGGTTATGCTCTTTGACCAGCAAAGGGCAGGGCCGGGCTGCCGCGTTAAGCAGCTCTCAGGCTGTGGCAGATGCCAGTATCCTGCCCCTTTTGCTAAGTATGAGCTGAAGACGAAGCTGAAGTTGTGCTACTGCACAATTCTGATTGAAGGCTCCATCTCAAATTTATTTGCCCTTAATAACAAACATACCTCAGCCTGAGGCAGGCTGGTTTCTGTAGGGTGGACTAAAGAACACAAAATAACTTTTTGCTACCTATGTTCTATCTCCTGGGGAGGACAAAGCTTTGGCTGAACCCTCCAGAAGTCCTTTAGGCCTTGAGGAAATGAAAGGGCATAGCTTAGATTTGGGTTGCAACTTTAGGCAGCTAGTCGGAAACCTTGTGATACAAATTTATAAAACAAAAGGGATAGAAGGAAATGAATCTGTAGAGAACCTGTGCAGAAACAAAGCAAATCTGCATGGCTGGGTTTGCTAGCTCTCTACTCAAAAGCCTAATTGTCCCTGTTCCATCCCCTCACCTTAAACATGTCTTGAACTGTGTATTTTACCAGCTCTTTATTTCCCTCCCAGACTCAGCTGCACATTGTATTTTCCCTTCCTCTAGACCCAGTTAATTTTTAATAGATTGAGAAGATAAAACTGGATTTCCTTATACTGTTTGCTCCAACTGGTCTGTAACCTGAAACAGAGAGAGATATTTATTTGTTCTCCTCTGCTGCTGGGTGGCAGCCCCTGCTAAAACTGCAAGGTTTTATGTCGGAGCATCCCTGTGCTGCTGGAAAAGCTCTGATAAAATAATGGATCCCTGAAAATGCTTGGGAAACCAGTCTGTGGGACACACTGGAAAAGTGCTGAGCTGTGGTCATTAATGTACAGGTGAAAATGTTACTCTTGGAGGGGCAAAGCTGGGGTTGATGGAGGCTCAGAGCCCTGCTCAGTCACAAAAGTCATCTCAGTTCTCATTAGGGTTTGCATGGAGAGGTGGGGGTTTGAGTGGGTTCTTCACTTTAAATATAAGCTGATAACTGTGTTAGAACATGGAATTTTAAACAAGTGAATCATAGGTGGGGCCCTTCTTTCATAAGGGCAACCAAATTCCTGATACAAATTTTTAAATATTTGTCAACCTGGATAACACAGGAGACTTCTACTGAAATGTGAGCAAAAGAAGGAGAAGAAGGAAAAGTGTTGGGTTTTTTTTCACAGCAGATTTTCACAAGTCAGTTGCACTGACTTGCCTTCAATGTCTGCTCACTGTCTGCCTCTGCAGGTGGGGCTGAATATTTATGTGGACATGCTGATTTTTCATTCAGCAAAATTAAAGTGGCTCCTGGGGAGGGTGAATAAGACACAGCAGGTTAAGCACCTCTCACAGGTGCAGCAAACACCTTTCTGTAGTTAGAAGAAATAAACATGCTGCCAGGACATACACAGCCCCCACAGAAGCAGCTTCCCTGCTTCTCCAGGGCAGGAGCTGTGCTAGGAAATATGTGAGCCTGCAGCACTTGCAGAGCACTTTAGCCCTTGACACTCCCAGTAGCATGTTGGCAGCCTTGGCCTGAGAAGCCCTGTCCTGTTAACAAGAGCTTGTTGTCCCAGGAAAGTCTTCAGCTGATTCACTAATGGAAAGAAATGCCTCACTTGGACAAAAAGAAACACGAGTGTGCCAAGGCAATCCTGAGGCAGGAGTCTGGGGAAAAGGAATGCGTTACTTCATCAGTGTTGTTTTATGGCTTTGCTGATGGGCCCCGGGGAAGATTTGGGTTTCAGCTATATACAGGTTTTTTCTCCCCAGCTGCCTTAAAAAAGCAGAACCTAGCCCAAACTCTATGACAGCACCAAAGAAATTCAAAGCAATTTGTAGTGAGGCAGCCCTTTAATAATGTGATTTTCCATGTTTAAACACAAGTGAAATTTCTGGCTTATTAAAGAAATCTTCATTCTTGGCTGAAAGAAAGCAGTGAAATCCAAGAGGAGTGAGCTGCAGCAGGGCTCAGGCTGCTGAGCATTGAGGATCCATCTCCTCCCACCATCCTCTGTCCCTGCTGCCTCAGCCCCCACCCAAAAGAACAGTGGTGGGCTGGACACGGTAACAGCTTTAAGGCAGGTGTTGTACCTTACTCTGAGTCTGCTCTTGCTCAGATAACCACCAGGATTTTGTTCATGGATACTTCTGAGATGGAACAACTGCTTGAGGCTCAGTGGTTTCCCCTCTGCTGGAGTGACTACCTGTGCCCAAGCAGTGCCCCACAGGTGGGGGGCTGGAGGTTTGACCCTGAAGTGCAGCCTCCTGCTCACAGGCTGGTTCAGGATCTCTTGAGGCAAAATTCTGGAAATGGAATATCCATACATCCATGGAATATAACTCCTCAGTCACCCTTTGCATGGGCACCAGGACACTGATTTTCACTCCCTTCTTATGGGCCCACTGCACTCGATGGGTTTGATGTAAAACATCTTCATGCAGAATCCTGTTAAAACAGCAGAGAGAGGGGGAGAAACTTCCTCCTATGAAATGGTTTCAAAGCCTGCCAAAATTGTAACCTTCAGTAGCAAAATACAAATGACAATAAAATGATAAGAGATTTAGCTGCAATGCTTTAGGAAGAAGCAAAGAGTTGACATTTGTGTGTGGGAAGAGCTCAGCAGGCACCATCCCCTTTGGGCTCTGGGAAGAGGAAGAGAAAATTATATGCTGGCTCTGGAGGTCTGACCTAAAAGTGTGCAGGAAATATCTAATGTCTTCCCTAAGTAAAAGAGCCCAGGCCCTAGGCAGTATTCATTTATTTTGTGAATTGTGTATTCCTTGTGAAGTCAAAGGTGCTTGCATTAAAGACAGAAACATCTCTGGACACGCTCTGTACTGATTGTCAAGTAAAAGGCTTTTAAGAAACTAGGCATGCTGGCAGTAATCAATATGCCTCAGCTGATTCTTGCTTATTCAATCAACATTATTTCTTCAAGAAAATTTTTCCACAACTCTTGACCAGCTGATGCTGGGCTGGCGTTGCCTTCAGAGCCTGGTGGAGACCAGATGAGGTGTTTCAGCTCCAGACAACGTCCTGAGATCAGCAAGATCAGAGGGGGCATTGTGCTGGTCCTGTTACATGAGGGGTTTTAAGCCCCCACTGTCTTCCCACACCCTGCTCTCCCATTTGGATCCCTGAGTGATTTTTTCCTCAAGAAGAAACTCTCTTGGTGAACTGTTTTACTGCTTGTCAGATGTCATACACAGAGAGGGGAAAATCTATTTGACAGTAAAATTTTGAAACAAGATGTTTAGACAGACTATATAGGCAAAAAAAATATATATATAGTAGCTACTTCTGTGCACTGCTTCCCATGCTCAGGGCTCGGCTAAACCAAGCCAGATAACATTGCACCATCCTAAATTAATTTTGTTAATTACCAATTTTGTTTGAGAGATCAAAGAGGAGAAAAGAATGAGTGAAGTAATTTTATGTTCCCTCAGAAAATGAGTGGGTTTTTTCCTAATTCTTCTAATAAACATCATGAGGGCTAAATGCTCTCATTTTCTTGCTGCACACTCAGTTTAAAGCAGTGGAGGTGAATGCACGGTGGTGAGAGGCCACAGGGAAACCCACCAGCTTCAAGGGCATCCTTCAAACACAACAGCAAGGTCACCAGCCCATGACATGTCTGATGCTCCTCTGACCCACAGGAGAGCAGCCACCACAGCTGACTTGTGCTCCTGTCCCCAGAGAGGGGGGTCACCAACACACTGGGCTGCAGAAAAATGTGCTCCAGCTCTTGTGCCACACAGGGAAATTTAGGTTAAGAGCTCTATGGAAATCTGGATTTCCAGGCTGCAGATTGGTTTCTCTGGGGTCTTTTAATAAGCTTCTGCCTGACTGCCACTAGTGTGGGAGAGGAGAAGATGGTGAGGGTCTGCAAGGCATGGCTCCTGGCACCCCTCCAGGAAAATTGTTGGCTTCACTTTGATTTTGCTGAGATGAGAGGTTTTTACATTGAGTGAATTAAACACGGAAAAGACCAAATTACTTGCTGACATTTTGCATTATACCCTGAGAGAAAGATCAGGGAGGTAAAGGGTGATCCATGAAGGTTTTGGGCGAGCTGTGCAAGAGCAGTGGATGCTTTGCCCACCTTCTCTCCTCCACCATGCTGTGTTTCATGGGGGTTTGGCCTTATTGTGTATATGAATAACATCCCAAGGCTTGGAGCAATGCAGATAACCAGCCAATTTCTTCACATTTTTGCTTATTCCTAACTGAACCCAAAGGACGGTTTTTTAAATTTGCGGAAAAAATGTTGGCAGACAGGTGGCAGTGATTGGCAATTCCTGAATTTTGCGTTGATGGCAGGAGTGTGGAAGAGATAAATCAGTATAAGGGGAGCAAAGCAAGGGCAGGGGTTGTGTGGTGGGGAAAGTGAAGGAGCTCTCACTGGGAAGGAGATGGGGGAATTGTGTGGGAGGTGAGTGAGGCAGGATGGGTTTTTCCTCACCTCAGTTTGTGCTGGAGGACACTGAGCAAAGGGGAAGGTGTGTGTGAGGCACAGGCAATTCTTTTCAGCCGTGGCTGCAGAGCCTACAGAGTGTGTATGTCTGAAGGGGAAAAAAAAATCACAAAAAACCCCAAACACTGCAGCTCTGTAGGCTTTGCAGGTCACCCTGTGGGGCACGAATTCCCACTGGGATTTTGGGGGTTGCACCAGGGAGGGTGAGTGCCTTGCTTGCAAAAGGATAAATAAGTAGCAAAATGGTGAACTGATTATGTGCAAGTAAGCACCACAGAGCAATCAAATTAAATGTAATTCAAGTAAGATTAAATTTAAAAGACAATGGCATTAAATTCTAGCTCTCAAACTCATAAAACTCTCTAAAAGCAATTTCCAAAATCGTAACCATGCTGAGATCTAATAAAGTTTTCATTGAAGAAGAAGTGCTTGACTCATTCTGTCACTTAGCAATAGCAGAGTTATTTTCCCCTGTTGTGGAAGGGATGCAAGTAGTTATAATAGTTTCCTTTCTGTTTTACCAAGTACCAAGGCATGACTAAAGTGGTTGGCAATGCTCTAAGGGATGTGAATCCCCAGCTTATGCTAAAAATGCTCTTTTGGTAAGACAGGTGTCTGAAAACTCACAGCCTGTTCTGGCCTTTGACCCATCAGACTAGATCCTTCTTGTTTTTTTCCATTCACCAGTCAGTACAACCTGACAGACCTCAATGTGCTTCAACAGAGACCCAGACAGAGTGAAATCCATGGGTATGGGTAGATGGCAGGGAGGGATAGAGGGTGATTTGCTTTCCTGAATGTCAGGTTTTGGAAATATCCAGGTTTTTCAAGATTCTAGTTTAATTTCTTACAGGAGATAAGCCCTGGGGCACAGCACTGCAGATGCCTATTAGCAATGTCTTATTTTTCCTCATTTTTTTTTCTTGCTGGTGATAAATGCCACATGAACCATATGAGATGACAAGCTGCAATCCCGTGTGCCAGCACACTTTTCCTCTTAGTTGTGTCACTTCTATTTCCTAGATGCTGCAGACTGCATAAAAGAGGGCCTGAATTAGTGTAAAAAAAGAAAAAAGCTGTTTATGGAGATAATAACATTGTTTATTTTTCTGTTGGTTATGCTTATAAAAATAAAAATTTGGATGAACTAGAGGGCCCTGTGATGTCCAAAGGCAGCTTTTGTCTTCCCTTCTCTGATAACATTTTGGACCTTCAGAAAAATAGGACATCATTTAACATCAAAAAGTCTTTTAAAAATGATTTTTTGAAGGAAATATTGTTGTTAGCATGTAATGGATTCCTGAAATGCAGCATCCAGCTTGTGTAATGGGCTCTGAGGGAAAGGATGGTAATGAAACCAAATTTAACTAATGAGTGTAATTTAGAAAGAGACTTTACTGCAGAGCTTCAGAGGAAATAGTTTAGAAACATTCTGCCTGTGGAGAAGAAGGGGTTTGTGGTTCTTCAAAAAGCCTTGCTTCAATGTGCAGAAACACACTGTGGTTTTTTATTAGTCAATGTGAGCAACGGCATTGCTGTGTGCAATCCTGGCATTGCAGTCGTCCCCCCAGTGCTGCCCTGGCTGAGGGACAGCTGCCTCTGCCTGTCCCACGAGATGCCCAGGCAAGGGCATCTCCACTAGTGACTCTCTGCACCACATTGATTATTTATCCACTATCAGTTTAAAATCCTGCAGTTTTCTGTGCACAGCTGGCTGTCGGTTCTTGCAGAAAGGAATTTCTTTGGGGTCCTGGGTCCCCATGAGCTGCACAGCCCCGTGTCCTGCTGTGGTGCCAAGATGTCCCTCATGTTACACCAGGTTAATGGTCACTCTCTGTGGTCCCCATCAGTGGTCTTGTCTCTGCTCTTGTCCTGTTGCTGGGCTGGGGAGTATTTTTGGATGTTTTTTTCTCCTAAAGTACTTGTTGAGCAAGAGCTCACCTTGGCACATCAAGGCTCGTCCAGGACAAGCCTGTGGAAACCTGGTCCCAGCCAGGTCTTGGCTTTGGGCACTGCAGAGGCAGGGTTGGGCAGCACTCGTGCTCCAGAGCAGGAAGATGTTGGTGAGATGAACTGGGCTGTGCAGGGGACAGTGGAAGTGGCAGGGCTGCCACTGCCCTCTGATGGAAGGCAGGTGAAGGCAGTTCCACTGAGCAGCCTGTCCTGACCTCCCTGGAACCTCCCTGGATTCTCACGTCTGTGTATAGGTAGAGATAAAATGCCTCTGTGGTGTGTGTGTGTATATGTGTGTATATATAAATATATATTTTTTTTTGACACCTGTCCTGTTCCATCCCTTGTTAAGGGGAGCTCAGCCCTCCTGTTGGAGTTTATGGGGATGTTTTGTGTGTGCTGAGGAAGGGCTGTGTAGTGCAGAAGTCCCTTTGCCTCCTCTGCTTTTTATCTGACATGAAATGATGACCTAATAGCAGATGTTTGTGAGCAAAATGGAAAAATTGCGCTTTTTTGCCTTCATTTCAACATCTGTTTATCCCTGCCCCTCCTGGCATCCAAGGTTATGCTCTAGCACCTTTGCTTTCATCTGGAAGAAGGTATTTATCTCACCTTGAGTAGTTTAAATCAAAATCCTCAAACAGGTCTTGTGTTGCCCAGGATCCCAAATTTCCCCTGCCCAGGTGCCTCAGCTTCTGGGATCAGTCCACAAACAACTTCTCAGAGCTTTGGCATTAACAGGGTGGAGAACTGCAATATACTGGATATCTAATTATGAAAACACATAAAGAAGACTATAAAAATAAGTTGTACAGCTACTGTGGTCACTGCTATTCTTTTGTGTTCAGCAGATTTCTGTTAGCCTTTAAGAGGAGCTGTTGATGGATTTAGAAAAGCTGCAGACAGAAATGTGGTGCTGCAGCGGGGCTGGTTTTGCTGATAGGCAAAGGCAGACACCACCTCTCCCCTCACCTTCAGGCTGGCAGAGCCCTGTCCTCACTAAAATACAAAGTGCGTGGGAACGGCCTCTTGGCAGGTCCCTGAGCAGAAACCATATCATTATAAACCACTGTCTAGCCTGAAGTACTGCTAATGTTTGAGCTATCGCATTTCCACGGCTCATTCAGGGGTATTTTTAGTGCTGGTGGAGAAAGTTGCTGACTGCAGGTCAAGTAATCCCTCCCAAGGTCTATGGTCCTGATTCAGGGAAGATTTGGTGAAATGTTTGTTCTAGTGAAACCTCTCTCCCTGCATCTGCCCAGGCCTTCCCATGGGAGGGGACTGGGCCTGGATTGCAGGCATGATGAAAAAAGACCAGCTTGCACTGGCATTCAAAGTAGAACAAGTCTGATACTGCCAAAATGTAGCTATCTGTCTAAATGTCGTTTCTCTTACCCGTTTCCATTGCTCGTGCTGGATTTTCCCAGAGTGGAGGCAAGCAGCAGGGAGCTGCCTCCACATAAAGTGCCTGGGGCTCTTTGGGGCTCATGAATCCAGCTGTGCAGCACAGCTGGGTCAAGAGCTTGGATTTGTTTGCTTTACACAGATGTCTCTTGGTAAGACAACGAAGGGAAGGCAGTGTTAAGCTGTCACTCACACTGCAGAGACAGGAGCCAGAAGCTGGAGCCTTGCGTAGCACTCGTGGTGCTGTTGGTGTGTCCAGCGACTCACTGCTCCACGGCTGATGTCCCCACCGTGCCCCAGGGATGTGTGAGAGCCACACTGAGCGAGGGGCTCACAGGGCTGAACCCACAGGAGGGAGACAGCAGAGGGACACCACGGTGGCCAGCGCCAGGGGAAAAGGCTCAGCCGGCTTTTCCAGGCAGGAGGAAACTTCCAGGGGACAGCTGAGGAGGGTTTCTGGGTGGTGGAGAAGAGCTCTCCTGCATGAGGAGAATAGTTGGATGATGGAAAGGAGGCAGCCAAGCAGGGGACTGGCTGGAGTTTGCCTCTGGCAGTGGAGGTGAGTGGGGCTGGCAGATTGCAGGTGGGTGTTGATGGTTTGACAGCACGTGGGAGAAGACCAGTGCTGCGATGAGCTGAGGAGCTTTGAGATGAAGATGAGTCGACATGTTTGACGTAACGGGGGAGCCATGGAGAGAGAGGAGTGATGTAGTTATGCTGACAAGCCAGAAAATGAGCCTGGGCTCCTCTGAGTGAGGAGATATTCCACAGTAGAGCCACAGATGCTGAGGCCAGAGTGCATTATTGAAATCATCCAAATTCTAGTTTAATTAAAAACAAATTCTAGAAAATACATCCCATTTAATTTTGACCTGCCAATGAGTATCCAGCAGCAAGTCTTTCTTGTGGGCAGCAATCCCTCAGAGTGGAGGACACAAGCAGGGTCTCCCTTGATACATTTGAGGGGTCACAGCTGCTTTGTGATACCTTAAATGCCACTTCCAGTGGTATCAGCACCCTGCTGCTGAGCACGTGCTCCAGGTTTGATAACTACATTTCACCATTAAGAGAGGGTTTGTAAATAACTCTTTCTTGTGCCAATACATTCACTGATCATTCCCTGTGGTTTTATTACCTTTGTGCTGATAACTTTCCTCTGTGAGTTCTCTCTGAAAACAGTATTTCCTGCTAAGAGTTTCCTTTCACTGGTGGGTGAGGATTAATTAAAACATCCCTAGGATTTGGTGCTTTGCTGCAATGAGGGATAGGGGAGGGTAGTCTGCATGCTCCTGCATCTCCCATAAGAAATTCCTATTTTTTTGCAAGGTCCTTCTTGGACACACAGCTTTGGATTAGTTGATCATGTTGTGAAATGGGGAAGACCTGTGGCTCCAGAAAACCTCATGGACTAATGGTTTGTTATGGAAACTAGGAGATCTCTATCTCAGGCCATGGTTGCCCAGCTCCAGTGCTCGATGATGCCTCTGTTTTGTTCTGTTTCCCCTCAGAATTTGGCCATGCCCCTCCAAGAGCAGTGGGATGTGATCAGGGGCTCACATGGGGCTGAGGATCCCCAAAACCTGCTCGGGTTTGGAGCATGCCCTGGGCTATTTCAGCTCATTTGTGGGAGGTCTTCACCCTAGCACCCCAGGGGTGCCTGGCCCTCCTCCAGCATTTCTGACCCAGATATTCCCAAACCAGTAGTGTTGGATCTCCCTCATTTGCTCCTGGATGCTGCTGCAAGTCTGTCCCTGAGCACTTTGGATACTTAGGCTAAAAAGATATTTAATTTTAATTATTGCTGGAAGCAAACTTGTGTGCTGCCCCGTTCCCTTGTGGGTGTGGCTGACACTGAATTTATAATTCCTGCTATCTAGAGCACAATTTGCACCACTGTTCATCCCTAACTGGGATGAGAGCTTTCATGTTGTGCTTTCATCTGTGCTGTACAACTGGAAAGACATAGTCAGGAAAAATTGATTTCTCTTGTACAGGACAACACATAATGTGTGCAGCTTGCCTGGTCAGTCTCGAGGAGTCCCCTCTTCAGGCTCCAGCAGAGGGTGCAGTGGCTTTTTCTGTCTCCAGAGCCAGCTTTTAGGAAAGGTTGTCTTCCCTCACTTCTCCTTATCCTTTTTTGTTTGACTGCAAGGCCCTTTTGCTTCCTGAAAACTGAAGCTGTTTAATGCCTGTAACAAAAACAATCTCTACTTAATCTTAGATAAAAATATTGCAGTATTATAATCCATTCAGCAAACACTCTGATATCCAGCTGTCAGAAACCTTTGTCAATGGGCAGCAGATGGGAGGTTTTTGAGTCCTTTTATATTTAATCTTACATTTTTAATGAAGCCTTTATCTATCAAATTGTGCTGCAGCTGTTACAGTTTTGTAATACTTTTTGGGGTGTGCTGATCCCAGTGTCCGTAGGATATTTCCTTCCTCATGTTACCAGTTCTCAGTATCATAGGTGCCACAGGAGAGCATTATCCAGTGGATCATCTCAACTTTAGACTCTTGCTTCCAAAATGCAAATACTGTGCAAAATTAGCTTTCCTTTGCAGCAACTACAAAACCTCTCCCAGTGCCCAAAGGCTGCTCCTTCCAGTGTCTCTATAGACTGATGTGAGCTTTTTCCCTTGGAATAGCAAGTTTTAAAAAGTGTCCATGCTCTATGCACAGTTGGGTAGCAGGAGCCTGATACCACAGTGATGAAGCCCTCCCCTGTGGTATTGGGTTCAGAAGTCATTTTGATGCTTTAAGATTTTAGCCTTTATGTTTTTCAAATCCTGTACTGCATTAGTGCATAACTCTAAACTCCATATAGAGTGTTAGCTACTGTCTTCACGTTCTGGTCAGACAAAACAATCCCTCTAGGCCTGAAGGTCAAGGACACCCTACAGCCTCAGGCCCTGAAAAGTATAAACAAAAGTGAATTAGAGGGGAGTGAACTGGGGGAATATGACTTCATTACCTGAAACAGTAATTGGAGGATTAACCTCTGATACGCAAAAAGACCAAACTTATAATTGTATGAAAAACTTGTGACCTTTGTCCATCTTGGGTGTAGCCCCTCTCAGAGGCTCCTGACTGCTCAAGGTGTACCTATTGAAGGCCATTAATAAATTCCCACTTTATTCTCTTAACCTTGTCTAGCCTCTGTTCTAGGTAGCCACTCCAAGGCATCAGCTTGGTTATGACCCTTATATCAACCAGTTGTGAATAATTCCTCTGCCAACAAGGGTCAGCCAAGCTGTGCTACAGGACTGCTGGGGGTCAAGTTTTGGTCAGCAAAGTCTGGTTTCATGCTTTTTTAAATTGGAAAAAAAGAAAAAAAAAAGAAAGAAGAAGAACAAAAAAACAAAAATCCCCAAGCACTGATCCTGCAAAGAGCTTGAAGGCCTTTTGGCCCTGGTCAGGCAGGAGCAGCCGTGGTGAGAGCTGGGCAGCCTCACCACACACCTGCCCAAGTGGGCTGTGGCCTCTGTGTGCCAGTGCCTGGTGAGAGGGGGCAGAGGATAATTCCCCTAGATTACAGACCAGGGTTTGATGCTGCAGGCTGTGCTGATCAAGGCCTTGATATTCTCATAGCAAGGAGCTTCTGTGCCAAGTTCCCCCACTGGTGAGCAGTGTGACATGAGTGCCAAGTCTCCAGAAGGTTCCCAACCTCTTTGCAGCAGTCTGAGGGCTTATTTATTTCACAGTGCCAGTTATGATTGACAGGAATTGGCATGGGGATAATGAGGACTGCTGCAGAAATGATCAGTGGGTTTGCAAAATCTGCTCTTTGAACAGCCAGCATGTAAACTGCACATCTCCAGTGGGGTGGGGCTTTGTGGTCTCTTTAAGACCTGGAACATGGCAACTCAATGCAGCCTAATTGGATTCAGCCTCCTCATTTAAGTTTATATTCTCTTCATAATGAGCTACATATCTTACAAAGATTATTGATGGGCTATCAGTGTGTGTGTTGTGAGCAATGCACCAAATTTATTCTTCTTGCAAAGGCAGAGAGAGCCAAGACCTCGACAATGCTGTGTGTGATGGTGCACCCGGGCAGAGCCCCCCTCGCTGCCTGGCTGCTGCAGCAGCCATGTGCATTGATCTAATGAGGGCCAAAGAGTGATCTAATTCCTGCAGGAGCCACACTGAGCACTTCAGCTTCCATATTCAGACTTGCTGCCCCCATGGACAGCTCAGCTCAGGTCTGGTACAGCTTCCCTGGGACCACGTGCTCTCATGTCTATGGCTTTTTGATTGATCTCTTTATTCTGAGCTGTCTCTAAGCATCACTAAAGGGTTTGCTAATTTGTTTGAAAAGCCTATTATTTCTCTAAATTCCCTCGTTTAAATGTGACATTTCTTTGTGTTTGTATGTGCCAAAATGATCATTGTTTTTACACCAGGCCTGGAAAGTTTCCACTGAACCTGCTCAGATGTGGTGGGGTCAGATGATTCAGCTGCAAGTAAGAGGCACAAATTCAGCAGCTCCTTGTCACTGTTCTCCTGGTAGAAAGAGAAAATGAGTAATTCCCCATCCCAATGAATGGTCTGAGAAATTGGGTAAACTTCCCACATCTGTCAAAGAGGAAACCAGCCATATGCTGATCAGTCAGTATTCCAGTTTCCCCATTACTTGTGCTGTGGGTCAAAGCTGACCTGTGTGAAGGTCAGCATTTTCTTTTCTGGAGGTAATTTCTCTGTGGAAGGGTTAAGACACCCCCCCCACCCCATTTGCTGTTGAGGGTGGCCTGGAATGCAGTAGCAGAGCAGGAAGGTGGTGTCAGAGCAGGTTGGGATGAATTGATATGGAGGGCAAGATGACATCCTTTCACATATTTCTCAAATCAAATCATGGAATGGTTTGGGTTAGAAGAGACCTTAAAGCTCATCTTGTTCCAACATCCCTGCCAAAGGCAGGGACACCTTCCACTAGATCAGCTTGCTCCAACCCATCCAACCTGACCTTGAACACTTCCAAGGATGGGGCAGCCCCAGCTTCTCTGGGCACCCTGTGCCAGGGCCTCACCACCCTCACAGGGAAGAATTTCTTCCTAATATCTGATCTAACCCTCCACTCTGGTAGTTTAAAACTATTCCTCCCTATCTACCTTCTTGCTTGTCTCCAGTGGCCCCTTGGTTCAGGGTGGAGCCATAGTGGGTGGGGGACTCAGCAACTCTGTTTCAGCAAATTTCCAATGGGAAAAAAGGAACAAAAAAGGAGTATGAAGTCCCCCGAGACACCTTTCTGTGGCATTTTTTAAACTCTTGAGTATACTCAAAGTCTAACTTGGACTTGGGGGGAAGAGGAGTTGCTCAGGCTCTCCTGCAATGAACAGGACTTGTGAGCTTGCCCTGAGCAAACAGCTGCCCACTGCCCTGCTCTGGTGATAAACAGTCCTGGAAAACTTTCAGCCAGCTCTTGCTGGCAATTGAGGTGACCAATAAATATGATTCCTTAGTGGGTGTTTCTAACAGGTTATTGAGTTCACTGCTCCAATAGGGCATTTCCCTAATGACCAAAGCAAGCTGAAGCCATGGTGTGCAAGCTGAGCTGCATCCTGTGCTCTGCATCCCTTCAGGGAAGGAAACTTTGTTCCCCCAGCTTGACATGTTTCCTAGAAAGAAGTTCAAATCCTAACCTAGCTGTATATATGTTGTTCAGAACTGATGAAGCAGTATTTTCCTACTGAAAAGTTCTTCCACCTCCCCTCCCTCTTTAAGTGAGCCTTCGTTTTCACTCTCCTTGAAAAAAAGTACATCTTGTTTCAGCTTTGTCCTGGTCTCAATTTTTTTTTTGTTTTTTTTTTTGGTTTTTTTTTTTTTTTGTATTTGCAGTTAATTTCATACTTCAAAGAAAAACAGAAAAGTCTTTGATTTACTAGATTGTCTAAATTCAATATCTTTTCCAGAAACAGTGGCACAGTGTTTCCTAAAAATAAGTTCAAACATTTGAGTGATACAATTTCCTCACTTCTGACACTCATCAAAATCAGCATATTACATCCAGTATGGGCTACTTCATCTCCCTGTAGTAAGCTTAGCATAAATTTTATCCACTTTAAACAATAGCGGTGTTTGCCACACAGTGTCCTAAAGCTGCAAGGTCTGATTCGTGATACAAATAACATGCACAGTTGGATACCTACATTAAGTATGTATGATGAGATCACTTCCAGTAAAATCTTGAAATGCAGTAATGTGAAAAACATCTGGTTGTTGTGTGTTTGATTTAAAGTTGGAAGTCTTGGGCAAAGAGACTATACATTTATTAATGAGTTCTCTGTTTTATGGAGGTTTCCATGCAATTTACTCATTAGACTTCAAAAGCAGGAAATTATACCACCTCTTGATTGAAATTAGCTTATTAGACATCAAAAGTAGGAAAATAAATGATCTTGGTGGAAAATAATTATTGCATTGGTTTGTTTTTTTACAAAAATATTTGAATTTAGCATAGCAATTCCCTCCTATGAACCCTCCACTGATGCAATACGTCTGTGTTTGTTTATGTATGTGTATGCCAAAAAAAAAAAGATGGGGAAAAATATTTGGATGCTGGCAGTTGTCCACCCTGAGCCGTGCTGGTGCCTTAGCTGGAGGTGCTGGTGCACGTACAAGGGGTAATCCCAGAGCAGGGACCTGAGGGTCAACCCTGTGGCCTTACCAAATGTTTAAAGCCACAGCAAGTGGCCACAGCTCTACCCCAGAGCAAGGAGAAGCAAGGACAGAGCACCTTCTCCCCATCACCTCTGGCCTGGGTTAGTGCCTGACACCCTCTCTGTGCCCTCAGCAGGGCTCACTGGGGGTCTCAGCTGCACCCACTGCTCTGGGTGCCTGCACCCCCCAGCAAAAATGCACTGTGTGTTTGAGTCCTATCAACAGCAAGCTGTGGTAACCATGGAAATCCCACTGTTTAGCAAATTGTAGAGAGGAAAACTCAACAGAGATGGCCAAGGGGATGAATTAGAGATGCCCCTTGGCAAGCACAGCAGAGAAACTGATGGGTTTGGGTTTTAAAAAAAACCAAACCACGTGCACATGTGACATTTCTAATTTTTCATTCACTGCTGACTTTCTCCTCTGAGAAGGGGAAAATACTTGCAGGGGAATTGCAAATTCTGCCACATTTCTCTTGTGGTCCTGCCTTACCTTGCTGGATTGGCCTCTCCCTATGCCATGAGTGCCACTGGGCTGAAGTGTCCCTCTGTCCCTCCACCCCGCAGGAATGTGCTCTTGACATCCCCAGAGTCACCTGTCCTGAGGGAAGGTCCCCAGATACGTGGGAAGCATTGCTGGAAATGTTGCCAAGAGCCAAACTGGCAATCAGCTGGTCCTGTGTGACCCATTCATTTGCCCATCTCTTTCTATACATAAATCTTTGTACTGGATCTCTCTGTTGGTCTCCTGTTGTGCCCAGGTCCTCACAAATACCCAGTTATTGAAGCATGGGAAGCTGTGATGGAAGATTAGACTGGAAAAAAATCTAAGAAATGCATATTATAAGGTATCTATACTCCTGGAATTGCTACCATCTTTCTGATGCTGCTTGAAGGTGAATTTGTTTCTGTATTTTGTTTGCTGCTGTTGAGGATTTTGCTGCATCAATCCTCAGTTTCTAATAAATTGCTATGTATCTATAGAGAGAATTATTATTTTAGTCCCTACGACCTCTGGTGTAGGGAAACACGGGTGGCAAAGCAGTGTATCTCTGCAGCAGACACTGTGTTGCCCTTAGAAATATGGGCAGTGAGCCAAGCAGAATTTAAACAGTTTATTCAGAAAAACAGTTATTTAGATCTTGCCTCAGGCAGCATATTTGGGATGTTGATACACAAATCCTTTGGCTTGGGCACAATGGGGATAAATATGACCAGTTTGCACCCCATGTGCAGTTCCTCATGAGAAAGAAAGATGGAAACCTCAAGACTTTGCAATCTGTAAACAGTTTTTCTGATCAGTTTTTTTTTACTCGTTCTGTTCTGGCTACTAATCTTTTGGGTCCAGCAGTATTTCAAACATGACCATGCTTTGCTGCATCCCCCTGCATGGGCCAGGAAATGTCAGAGGAAACCTGTCCTCTGGATGTACAGACCATTACAAATGAGCAATTACTGGAAAATACTCTTCTAATGAAACCATCTGCGTACAGTCTGACTCATCGAGGAGCTGACGCAGCAGACAAGCCACCTCTCGTGTTTAAAAAGCAGGTTAGCCCCATGTATAAATATTCTTTTCCAGTAGCACCATTACTTTATCCACCAGGCATGTTCTGCTGAGCCTGCTGTGGGTCGGCTCCCAGGAAAGCACAACCAAGGCACGACAGCCCCACGAGCACAGCACATCTGCTCTGTGTTTTCACGTGATTTATGGCAACATGTTGAAAATATATGTGCAGATGCATGTGTATATATATGAACAAATAATACCTTACCACTGATCAAAAATCCTGCTTACTACTCTAATGCCAACAAACGTATTTTTTGGGCTTCTCAGATCGCTTGCTGCCAAAATTCCCACGTAGCATGCTTGCATAATAAAGTAAAATGAAAACAGCAACTCCATTGATCTTCAAAAACCAACTGCACTTCATTTTTCCACATGAAAAGATGATGGAGAGATTTATATATGATATTCCTATATTGCTACAGTTAAGACTAAGGTGCTTAGCAGGAGTACGGTTCAGCTTTGGACTGCATGGAATCATTTATCTTCATGTAATACCAGTGAAAGTCTCTAATTATTTAACTGCTTACAGGGTTTATAACATTAGCTCAAATTCCTCACATTAGGCTCTTTATTTGCTTTTTATTCTGAAAAAATCTGATAGCCTTTGGAAGGAAGAAAAGCAGGGTTTTTTCCTAGATAAACAGAAATTGGAGCTATGACTTGGCAGGAAATTTTCTTGATGACTTTTTTACAGACTAGGTTTCATTATTTCAATGTTTTTGAGTTTTCTTCATCACACTCTGCCTTTCTTTTTTTTTTTTTTTTTCTTTTAAATGGGAAGGACCCTTTCTTCCTTCTTTTCTGCTTTTTACAGACTGAGCAGAACATGAGGCAATAGAATTGGGACTAACATTAGTGCCAGACATTTCCCAGTGGGCAGACAAAACAGGAAAGTCAAATTCTAGCTAGAAAAATATGAAAAACCCTCAGTGAAGATGCCCAAGGGCTCAATGCAGTGCAAGGGCCTGGTACTCAGCTATCACTGGTGTGTGTGGATCTGTGAGCAGCAGTGAGGCATCCCTGGCTCCTTAGAGCTGGGATTACACCAGGATTTACAGTCTGGGGAGCACGGAGAGCTCAGCGCTTGCAGGGGACAATCTGATGGGATAGGTTAATTCCATATGTGGCACAGCAATAAGCAGCTGTGCTATTTTCCCCTGGCTCCTCTCACTGCTCCTGCTGATGAGTTCATCCTCCCACAGGTAACGCCCAGAGCTGCAGCCCCAGGTCCCCTCTGCTGGCAGCTGGGAATGCAAAAGAGCCCCGATGGCAGCGAGGAGCCTTCCACAGGTAGCAGGACAGGGTGAATCATGGCCTGGGATTATGTCAGACTCTGCAACTTGTTTCTCATTTGCTGAACTAAGGCTTTTGTGGGACAATAGTGCAGTGTGTGCTCTGTAAAAGCCAAGGGAGTGAAGGACAGCAGGAGAACCAGAGCAATGAGAGCTGAATAGCCCATGGCAGGTATGGAGCCTGCTTCCTTCTCTGATATTTGGTTTAAATGCAGTACTTTGATAGCATTGGACCTCTCCTCTTATTAAAATCAGTGTTGCCCCATATCCTCCTTTCTTCCTTTAGGTTACTTAGAGCCTTCCAAACTTCAGGGAGAAAAATTACTGAATTAATAAATTATTTAATTAATTTAATTAAATTATTGCTAAAAATAATTATTTAATGCAGTTGTTCATTAATCCACCAATCAGGATAGATAGGAATATCAGGCTCTTCTTACCACAACCAAGCGATCCAAAACCTTTGCCTGGTGGAGGTGACCAGCCCTGTTTTCAGTGTTGAGGTGTGGGGCTGTGGTCAGGCTCCCTCCAGGGCTGCCACTCCTGGTGGCAGTGTCCCCATTTTCTGGCTGTCCCCAGGCCATGGAGCAATCACAGGCACTGCAGGACACTCCACACACGAGTGCTCTGCCATAAACACTCCACATAAATCCTCCAGGGCTCATAATGCCATTTTTTCGCAATGACTATTTTGGCTGAGAGCAGTATAGACTTACTGGAAAATGAATAACTACTGTTACAAGTGTCAAAACGAAATATTTGCTTTGCTCCCCACTTTCACCCATCTCCTTTTTCTCTCAAGGTCTCTGTTTCCATCCCACTTTGCTTCCCAGGCTAGAGCCAGTGCCTGGTGTTTTGGAACCCTATCACCCACTGGAAAAGAATTGCATGGTTTTGTCCTTCATGGGGGAGGAATAAAGTGGCACTTGTACTTTCCTGAGGAGGGCAGGAAGGAGGTGCTGGGAGGCATTGGGAGGCAGGTCTGCTGGGTGCAGGCTTGGGGATGCACAGGGCTCAAGGGAAAGGAGGCATGCTGTTATATTAGCACAGAGGACCCCAGTTTTGCAGGTTTCTGGGGTTTTGGTGAGATTTCCTTTATTTCCATTTACTTTAAGGAACAGGACATTGGGGAAGGGAACAGGGAGCATGGGAAAGGGTGGGGGGATGGAAAGCAAACCCACCTTCCAGTCAGGGAGAGGAGGGACAGGGCTCTGGCAGACAGGTGTCCTCAGATTTCCTCAGGGAAAACCTGAAGCACCCAGCTTCTGTGATCTTGTTTTGGAGAGAGCCAGTGGTCTTCTTCTAGGGCCAAGGATCTGATAGCAGTGCAGGAAAAAGGAAATAAATCATCACTGGGAACTGTGTGAGAGGCAATGAGCTGAGTCAGCACTTGTGGGCTCAGTGTCACACAGACACATCTTCTAGTGGTTTTTATGTCAGGAAATTTGGAGGACTGGTTCCAAGCAGTGTTGGCCATGCTGGGCTCCCCTGGCTGATGTGAATCTGGGAAGGGTTCAGCCTCCAGCTGCTTTTCAAATGGATGTGATGTGAGCTATCCTCTGCAAAATTAGTGGATTTGAGTGAAAATGAGGCACGGATGTCTCTGAGGAGGTATCTGTGTTCTTTTACAGCACACGGCTGTCCTGTTTTGCAACCAAACCTCGTTTGGGATTTTTGCTGAGTTGCTCTATTTTCTGCTTCCCTCATTTATGATACATTGCTGTGGAAATGATGCTGATGGTGAAGCTGGTTTTACACCAGGCAGAACATCTCAACCCATGACAACTCTGCAGCACAAAGAGGTGAGCAAGGGCTGACCTCTGGGTTTATCTAGCAAATGTCTGGTGCTTGTTCTGAGGCTGCACTCAGTTTCACACACTCAGAAGTGTTTGCCCACCTTCCCTGGTGCTTTGTGTGTCCCCATTGGGCACCTCGTACCCCATCACTGAGGGTCCTGTTGAGCTCCAACACAGGCTGTGGGCTGGGTCCTTCACAGGTCAGCATTGAATCCCATAGACAAGGAATAAATCTCCAGGAGTTGAACATTTCATCCTGTCAACCTGGGAGAGATTTGCTCAGATGACTTTAATTTTAATAGAAACTGTGTGCAGAAACCACAAGCTTAAATCAAGAAGATTATGTCAAAAGAACAGACTTCATATTCATAAATCCAAATGACAGACTCCAAGTGGGTTTTTCTGTTCACTGCAAAGAACCCATCACTATTTTCAGCTTCTTAGAGCTGACACGATGCCCAGCCTTCATGGGGATCAAGTTTTGGAATGGTTTTTGTAATTCAAAGGATAAAGGAAGAAATCTCCCCAAGTAGGGTCATGTTAATAAGCAGCTGCACTAAAGGAACAGTTCTCAGAGATTTCAGCACAAGTTCTGGCTTGGCATCTCACTGCAGTCTCTGTGCCAAGGTGGGATGGGCTGCTGAATAACATTTCCTTGTGGTGGTGTGGTTGGGAGCATGGCAAAGGATGTTGCATCAGTCCTGCCTGCCCATCCCAGTAAGGAGACTGGCACTTTCCATGGAAGAATCAGTCCTTCCTGTCCAGCTGTACTTTAGAAATTCTATCCATTAACTGCAATGAAAGGAGGGGAAAATATAACTTTGAGAAATCTCCACAATGGATATTATTGATTTTTTTGAGGATAATTTAGCTTGACAAAGTACCTCTTGAGCTTGTGTAGAGATGGAGGAATAAGACAAATCCAACACAGCAATCACAAACGGATCAAAATGTAATTGAAGACAGTGATGAAATTTGATGTATTGCAACAGGTCAAAAAAACATGAGATGTCTTTGGGCAAAGAAAAGGACCTGGCAGGCAGGCTTGGAACCAAAATCCTGATGTGTTCTGAGAGAACCCATCAGAGTTCTCTGTGCCTGAGAGAGCCCCTTCTCACAGAGTCACAGCCATCTCCATGAGCAAGACAAGAACCCCACCACAGGGCTCTCCTTGCTTGTGTGGAAGGAACAGTCAGAAGATTTCCCTCTCCTCTATCCTGATCTGCTCCCAGCCAGCACTCCCACCTGCTCCTTTTCTCCAAAGCCATCCTGACCTCCGTGCCTGCTTGAGTTCCAACCTGGCTCCCTGGGGCTGGCATTACCAGCACAGAAGTCCAATGCCACCAAACTTTTAGAGAGCCTCACAGCGTGGGGCTGTCAAACCCCACTGGCTGGAGACAGATCTGCTACTTGTTTCCTCTCTACAGATCCTAAAATGCCTGTGCAATGTGGTGCCCTGTCCCAGTGCTCCAGCAGCAGCTCTAGGGCAGGTCTCAAGACCAGCTGGGATGGAGATCTCTTCATGACCCGTCAGACAGCAGCCCTGTTTCTGGGGAAGTAAAAAAAACCCTCCCTGCAAAACCCTCCTTTTGGAGTCAGGGCAGAAAAAGATTTTCTGCCAGGAAACAGTAGCCATCACTAATGAACAGGGAGCCACTTGTCATTATGATCTTGTCAGTGACTGACATGTTTGTGGCTCTGGACATCTGGAAGGGATTTAGCAGAAAGGTCTGGATCCTGTGACACTGCTAATCTCACTGGCTGATGGATTGAAGGGAATGAGGTAGAAGGAGAAAACTGAAGATCCAAGGGCTGATTCTTCCCACATGTGAAATAAATAAAGTCCTGCTCAGGAAAGAGGGTAAACAACAGCATTCTGAAGCATCAACCACTTTCTCTTGCTATTCCATTCTCCAGTTATTTACTGGAGTTAACTACAATGTGCCAAAACCAAAACACACTCAGACCCACAGGGTGTGGGTTTCTGCAGGGTAGTGGAGGCTCAGGGACTCTCCCCTCTCTGACTCCCCAGCCACCTTCCCCTCTTGGACAGAGTGTTTGGGGCTCAGTGATGTTTCCCTGCAGAGGTGGTGAGCAGAGCTTGAACTACACCCCAGACCACCTCCTGCTACAAACTCACTCAGATTTTGTGAGTACCTTTGAGGCTCAGCCTATGACCCTGACTTTGTGCAGGATGACCCCAGCAGACCCCATTGCTGACCTGAGACAAATGTGGGAGTCCTCCCACTCCTGCAGACCTGGGGGAGAGACACGGGGACCCAGAGGTTTTAACTGTTGGTTTCATCCTCCTGTGATGTAAGAAAGAAGAGTTAGGGCAAAAACTGTCAGAGAGATTTCATAGAGTCAAATCTGGGGGTTGGTGGTTGGGACACACCTCGTGTGTGGGAGACCTGAGCTTGGCTGCCAGGTAAGGGGCTGCTCTGGGTTAGTCATGCTCAGAAATCGCTCAGTCTTACAGAAAAAGGCACAGCTGAAGTCTGATTCAAAATAAGGGACATGATCTGCCTTTTCAATCTCCTTGACTACTTGGCTGTCAGGTTCTTCTGAGTGACTCAAATTTCATCTTGACTGAGGTTTGGGAAACCTTCCAGCTGCAAATGCCACCCACAATAAGTTGGTTGTGTATTTTCCCCTTGGTTCAGTCCTGCCCAAGATAACCTCCTGCCTAGACATGGTGCTGCTATACATTGTGTACTGATGAGCAACATATTTTAAGTTGTTTCTAGGAGTATGACACATTATTTGGACTATTATCTTAAGCATGGCATTCCAAAAATATACCATTGGATGTCTCATGGTTTTGAGATGGTCTTTTTTTAGTACCATCTGGGCTAAAATAATAAGGGTCTGTCCAGGACCCATGAGCTCAGACCTCAGTAGGATTCACATACAATTCCTAATTTGGACAATTTTGGATTCAAACAGTCACTGAAGGAAAATGGTCAGGGAATTCCCTGGTTCTTCAGTTTAAAGTGTAAATCACCGAAGGCCAGTGAAAGCTAATGAGCAAGTCAAAGATACCTTAGCCAGCTAAACAAGTATTCCCAACAGTAATCAGCTCACACAGCCTTTAAATGACCTTTAAAAAAATGTTTTATCATACTCTTCACTTTTGAGAAAGGTTTTTGCTTAAAAGAGCTTTCAGGGAGTTTGACAATTGGATTTTGCTGAGTTCTGGAAAGTTAGAGCAACAGATGCCCAGAGCTGGTGTTGGAAATTCAGTGTTGGCAGCCCTGACGTGCTCTGGGGCAAGTCTTTGTGCGTGTTCATAGGTCTGTATTTGCACATCATGTCCCTAAACCACTGTGGTTTTTTTCCTGGCCAGCCCCAGGCAGGGATAAGTGTGCTCCATCTTCCACCTACCTGACCTGGCCTCTAGAAAAACGGGAGAGGCTGGGATTCAGCAACCATGACCTCATCCAGGGAGTTTCACATTACTGCAAGGATTAGGACCATATGACTGGAAAGCCCATCTGATAAATATTTGTTCCTGCTCATGGATGAAGCATCTCTCCTGCAGCAGCTGGAGGAGGGAATGTTGTCCTCCTGCTTCTCCTGGCTCTGTGAGCACGCTGGGCTCCTGGTGTAAATCAGCCCATCCCTGTGCTGTAATAAAAGAAGCAAATGTGTCCACTTGCCAGCTTCAGAGTTGGAGAGTGATGAGTGTGGACAGTGCCAAACCATTGTGAAAAGCAGACTTAGAAGAATCAAAAATTAATAATGAAGAAATTAGTCTGTCTTGGTTGTGTTAGAACTGCCAGACTAATCCTACTGGAATCCTCCCAGGCCAGAGCATCACTTACTCACTTTCTCAGTAGCTGGCAACTCTGCTTTTTAAAAGCAGTGGTGGAAACTACTTTGGTTTTAAGAAAATCTTTATTTGTAGTGAGGTTTTGCTTCATCTGAATTCCAGATTTCCAGGCACTTGGGGCTAATGGGAATACAAACTCCTATTGCATCACACCAAAGAAATCACTTCTCCGATTCTTCCCGTCAGTGCCCAAAGCTGAGTTTGTTGACTCTTTCTGAGTGAGAAGCTCCAGCAAAATCAAGAGCTCAGTTCACCTAAAGAAGAGGAACTGGATTTTAGCCCAAGATGTCTTGCTTTACAATGTGCTATGTCTCCTATAAAATCCATGTCTCCAGTTTCTCACTGCTTTGGCTATGCCAAAGTCCTGGTGCATGTTCAGAGATCCTCTACAAGACCTATTCCCACACGTGCATCTCTTATAAAAAGCCATAAACCTATGTGCATGTGAGCTCAGAAATGTGTGTGTGCTTTGCAGGACAAATCAGCGTGTGCCTGCTTCAAATACTTGACTGAAACCTGTAGAAAATGCTGCTCCTCATATTTTATGGAAAATAAGTGACAAGGCCCTGGCTGGCTGTAAAAGTGTTTTATCCAGGAACATATGTCTGTACATTGAACTTGCATAATGAAGGCAATTATTTTCCATTCAACCCTCCTGACACATATTGCAGCGTTCGTTCTCAGCAGTGGTGAGGAAACGGATCCAAACCACTCCAGCTCTGCCTGGCCCTTTATCAAGGAGCCTCTGCAAGCACTGCAGATTATATTATTAAATCATTCCCTCCTAGAAACAATCACTAGCCTTGTCATGTTATCTGCTCAGCTGTAACAAGAAAACCACTGCAACTAAATTGAGGCATAAGTCCCCCAAAATTCCTCATGGTGATGATGGACTTGCAATATCTAATTGAGAAGTATGTGTCCCTATGGTTTTGGGGTTTCCAGGTGTGTGTGCATCATGGACTGGGGGAAAGCACTGCTTTTCGGGCATGCAGCCCCAGAGCAGACAGTGGTGAATGGCATGTTTCTGTCTGAGGAAGCAGAAGGAAAAGGTGAAATCCAGACATGAAGGAGCTGGTGAGGTGTAGAATCACCTTCAGAGTGTGATGTCAAAGCTGAAGGAAAGCCTGAGGAGGTGTTTTGCTGCCAATGGTGTGATGCCAGGCAGGAGAGCACATGAGGTTGTTTTGCTCTTGTACCTACACAGTCCAGCCCTGTGGGGATCAATGTGCAGGTACTCTCCAGTGTCAGGTCTGTATCAAAGAGAATCATTAAGGTTGGAAAAGACCTTTAAGGTCATCACTTCCACATATTAATCCAGCACTGCCAAGCCCACCACTAAACCATGTCCCTAAGTGCCCCACAGGGCCACATCAGCACATTTCTTGAACACTTGTATGACTCTACAGAACTGGGATATCAGGGATGTACAAATACTACATGTAACAGATACCAATGATTTTTAATTTTCATTATTACTTCAGGCTCTATTTCTTCTCTTAGATGCTGCATCTCTTCTTAAGGTATGACTCAAACAAGGCAAGGCAGCCCTGACAAACACTCTGTTGTTCTCCAGTTTCTTACCTTCCCAGAACTTAATGATTCTAAATATTTTTAATATGCTCCTAACTGCAAGAACCCACAGGGCTTGGCTAAACCTTTGGGATTACTTCAGAAGTATGGATAATATGTTGGAAAATGTGACGCTGTGCCACTCCTTGTGTCCACTCGGGGACTCCCGGCTCGCTCCGGCACTGCGGACGGCGAGGGACACTCTCCCGTGCCTCGGGAGGTTGGGAGGGTGGCTAAGGCTTTTGGCCTTGGGGGGTGAGATGCTTGTGACAATGGTGGAAGTAAGGAGTAGACGCCAGTCAGGGGTAAAGTCCAGGTTTATTGAGGAGAGCTCCAGGGAGATCCACAACCCAGGATTGGGCTGTGCAGCACAATATAAACGGGGGTGGAAACATGGGGGGAGATCACCCACCCACCCCTGGGAATGTCCAATGTTTGGGGGAGTGGAAGGTGGGGAGACAGAGGTGGGAAGGAGGGACCCCTGGCCCCCGCCCAATCACTCAGCTCCCTTTGTGGAAGGCTCTGGATGAGTGGGATGGGGAGTCGAGTGATGGACAAGGCACCAGGGAGGGGACTGGGGAATGATCCAGCAAACTGGGGGGAGATTGACATCAGGGAATGAGGAGGGGATTGACATACAAGGAAAGGGGTAGTTCAGGGTAGAACTATGGGGGAAAAAAGGGGTAAAGGGATGAACCATTACAGAACTGGTACAAAACATGAAACTTAAAAACACAATACAACAAAATGTACAGTAGGGAAGGTGCTGGCACTTTTGTGCTTTAAGGCTCTTTTTCTTCTCTTCCATAACACCTGCAATGCATGGAGAGATTCTTGCACAGAGGCCTCATGATCTGTGGGCAATGCCCACCTTTCCATGTTGGGTGCAGCATAGTAAAATGTGACAATCTGAAATTATTGTTCTGAGCCACACAGGCACTTCTTGAGGCTGGCCTTGAAGCCAGAGTTTTGTCATGTT
The DNA here is from genome assembly GCF_031753505.1 of Anomalospiza imberbis. Taxonomy (NCBI): domain Eukaryota; kingdom Metazoa; phylum Chordata; class Aves; order Passeriformes; family Viduidae; genus Anomalospiza; species Anomalospiza imberbis. The sequence goes on from NC_089695.1 coordinate 9,901,920, forward strand.
TTCAGGGAGCTGAACTTCATCCAGAGTCTGTAGGCCAACAGGAGCAGCCTTCTGGCTACGCACCTCCGGTTATGAGATGGTCTACTGACATAATGGGGTTTGTGTATCTTTTTGGCAGGCAATGCCTCCTTCTGCCTGTTCTATTTAACCAGAATTAATGAGTACCTTGGGTATTGTTTGGTTTTTTCCTTTCTTTTTTTTTTAAGGAAGTTCCAATATATCATAATAAACTAAATAAATTCAGATTTCAAAGCCTAGCATCCCAAAATAACAGTCAGTTGTAATTTGGCTCAGGATGCTCCAACGTTTGCTCTCTTCCTGCATTACAACATGGCCTGGGGCCAACCTCAGCAGATTACTGTGCTGATGCTGGGTGTCTATCAGACCTTTAAATCAGATGGAGCAGGCCAGAAAAAACTTGCTTTTATCCGTTTTAAGGTCTGCAGACTCTGCTTGTCAAGTGGTTTGCTCTCCAGTGATGCCACAGACTTCCCCATGGCTTATGCAGCTATGCATGGAAATGAATATTCCCCAGAAAGATATGTCAGAATAAGATTTCTTAAGGATTTTCTACTTCATTGCTGGCTTGCTGAAAGTAAGAAGATAAATTGCAGGATAAGGAATAAAATGAGAACATGCGAGAGCTAGAAATGCCTTGTGGGAGCAGCTTTCTATCTCGCTTCTTTATTTTTCATATACATGGACGATATGAATAAGTGACACTGAAATATTCCCTGAAAGTTGAATTGCTACTTCTTGTGACTTCCTGCTCTGTAAATCTACTGTATCTTATATCTACAGTATTGGGCAATTGGAAGGAGGGGAAAAGAGAAAACAGGTGACGAGATACCAGCTTGGCCCATAGCTCTACTCCTGAGATTCAGTGGGTTTGTTTTGTGTGTGTGCCTGTCAGCAAATGAGAGAGCAACAGCAACAGAGAGGTGTTCTTAAAAAGACTTTTCTCAAAGTATCTAATGTGGGAAGATACTTGCAATCTTATACGATGAAGTAAGAGAATTGTTTTGTTTATACAAGAGAAGATAAAGCACGTATTTCATCCATCATAATGATATATTAAAAGGAAGCAGAGTATTGTGTGTAATTGCCTTTTTGGCCAGCGCTCCTGAGGCCCCTGAGGACAGGACAAGGGGTGCCTGTCCCATCAAACTCAGGGCAACAACCCTGCTTAAATGCTTGGGGGAGGCACTTAGCACTGCTCAGTGGAGATTAATTGGGCCAGATCTAACAAGACTTACAACAGTATCTTCACCTTTAATCACAGAAGAGAGACAAACAAACAGTACCTATACATGGGCATGTAGTGACAGGACAGAGAGGAGCGGTTTTAAACTGACAGAGGGCAGGATGGGATATTTGGGAGAAATTCTTCCATGGGGGGGTAGTGAGGCCCTGGCACAGATTGCCAGTGGCTGTTGGCAGGGCCAGGTTGGATGGGTCTTTGAGCAACTTGGTGTCAGAGACTGAAATGTTACAATTTATGGCTAAAAACATCTTCATGAAGGACTTTTGCCTATTATAGCAAAATTGTATAAAAGCTGCAGAGAAGACCACCACACCCTGACTTAGGCCCTGGACTACTCGTTGATGGAATAAAATAAAGTGACTCAGGTCTGGGCTGGAGGAAGAATAATATTCACTGAGGGATCAAGCTAGCACCTTCAGGGTGGAGAGCACAGCCCTGGGGTCATCAGCTGCCAGGCTGGCACAGACCCTCACACCAAAGGGTGAGGAGAGGTTTGGGTGTGTGCTGAAAAAGCCTCTGGTGAGAGGCAGTGAACACCCATCCTCTGCTGTGCAGAGCAGCTGAGCTGAGGGGCCCCTTCACCTGGGGAAAAATCCCTGTGAAGGACAGCAGAGGGGGTGTCCTGGCCCAGCAAAGGCCCCCAAAAAGGGGTCCCCAGATCCTGCAACAGATCCTCAGTGTTGCAAGGGACAGTGCCAAACTGGGGCCCAGAGAGGGAGAAACCTGGGCGTTCCCACCTGGCCCAAACGCGTGTCGGTGCCCTGGATTCTGTACTTGGCACCACGGCAGGGGACACGCACCACCAAGACCAGATGGAGGGGAACCACGGGATGTCCTTGGGACCCCCAGAAGGCTGATGTGTTTCTACCTAACCCCTGTCAGTCTCTCCCTGCCCTCCCCACACCGCACACTTCTTTTTCTGTTTCTTTTTTTCTTTTCTCTTTCCTTCTCCCTGCCACTTTTGCTATTAAATCAAATATATCACTTTCTTTGGAACCAACATCTAGCCTCATTTGGTTTTCATCAGGTTTTGGGGTATATTTTGAACCTTTCTGTGTTTGATCTGTTTTATTCACAGAGATTTCATTTTCTTTGCTCTTCTGTGTTTAAATCAGTTAGTAACATATGGTCTAGGATCTTCTTGTTCAACCAGCCTGCCATGGGCAGGGACACCTTCCACTAGACCAGGTTGCTCAGAGCCCCCTCCAACCTGGCCTGTTCTGTATGTTACTGAATGTTACTGTACATATATGTACTTTACTATCTTATTAGTATGCTACTGTACGTAATGATAACACTTCAAATATATAGAGGGCCTTTTGGACACAGTTTAGAGTGGAGCTGGAACGTAAATCCCATTAATTCCCTGCCGTGTGTGGTAGAGGCAAGTGGGATTAGCTCTCTTCCTTTTCCAGCACGATCTGGACGAAGCAAAGGGAAACAAAGAGAATTATGTGATCTTTATCAGGATCTTTTTAAAAGACTGATGTGTGAAAGTAAGAGCGCGGTGTGAAGGACCATCTGCCGCATTGTTAACACATTGGACATGGAAAGGAGACCCAAAAGGCAAATGCAGGAGCATTTGGGGTGAAGAAGTTGTTCCAAAAGAACTAGAAAGACACAGAAGGGAAATATATTCCCCTGTTATTAGTAAGGATAGTGAAAACAGGAAACAGAGTGAGGGTGTGGGATGAGATGGGAAGTATTTCGCACCAATGTATGGACAGGCTTGTGGTTACTGTCATTTCCCACCAGTTACTGACTCCTCTGAATTCCCAGCCCAAACCAAGCATGAGCCGCTGGCTGTCACCAGGGAATACTGCTCTGTGATATTCCAAATCCACCTCTCTGTACCATTTATTGTTTGCTTCAGCCCCATTCGTGCTGGAGCTGCTCTGATCCTGCTGTGTCCCTTGTAGGACTGTGCCTCCAGCCGTGGCAGTGATCTCTCTGCCTGGCATTCCAGGAACATACAGGAGAGAGCTGAATGAAGCACCACCTTCTTAGTCTTCCAAATAAATTCTGCCGAGTTTCAAACAAAAGCACAACAAACATGCTCAGAGCTATTTTCAGTGCTTTTTCTCATTGTGAAAACAAGAGCAGAGGCTACTCTGAGGGAAAAGAAATTCAACCTGAAATTACCATTAAGTGGAGCTCTGAATGAAATGGAAATTCAGCCTGTTGCAGGAATGTGAGGGTTACCAAACATCACTATGACTTTTTATTTTGGGAATTAGAGATTTTTCTGAGGATAACAAAAATTTAATATGGCAGACAAATACAAAGAAACTACTTTTAATTTTATGTTGTTGATTATTTACCTTGAAACTATTACTAGAGAGGTGGAAAGGTGGTTTTTGTCCAAAAGCTCTCCTTTTGGCCTTTCTGTGCAGCTCACAGAACAACGTGAAAAATATTTATGGTCTTAATGATTCAGTAATTTCAACCTTCAGTTTTGTTTATATAGGAAAAGCTTTTTAAATAATAGATGTTTATTATTGCTGAAGATTTCTTTGTTTGGCTTAGGGTATGTCTTTCGGTTCCTCCCTTTTGGGAGCAGCTGTTATGTCAGAAATGTGTACAGAAGGGTCTATTTGTGTAAGAGCAATTTTCTACGTGATTGATTTTAGAGTATTTGTATGAGTGTGCAGAGAGTCCACTGCCCGTGGATTTCATTTCAAACTAAACATCCGTCAGGAGGCAGAGGTTAAAACAAGTGCAAATCAAAGCACTGGTTATTCACAAATAGGTTTGTCACAGTCTGATAGCCAAGTATATTTAAATATTTCTTTGCAACACTTGAACTGCTCTCAAACAGATTCTAGAAGCTAATTGAAAGCTCAGTCAGTACAGAAAGTCCTGTTGGAGAGGAATAATGAATAAAGATGCACTGAAGAAGAACGAGGAGGCAGCTGGACTGGGAGGGAGGCATGGGGAGGAAGTAAACCAGCAGTGGTAGATAAAACCAGTGGATTTGCCTGCGTGTGCCTCGAGGGAGCCAGAACCTGTCAGCGCTGGGCACAGCATGGCAGTGGGGCTGTCCCATCCCTCCCCACACTCACCCTGAGCCCTCACAGATGGCTGGCCCTCCTCACTCCCTGTTGGCTTAATCTCCAGGGAAACATTTCACTGGGAAAAATCTTTGTCAAGTTAATTTCCAACATTTTGGGTTCAACAAACTTGTGCTGGATACAGTGCAGGGTTTGGTGTGTCAAGGACATCAACCCTTGTTCTGGAAGGTTGTAATGGGAACACGGGGGTCCTGGTGAGCTCATCCCTGTGCTCCTGGAGAAAGATGCTCTTCTGAGGACCTGGGGTTCCTGCTCCTTGGTGTGTCTGGGAGAGAAGCTCATACATTTATAAACCAGCTTTGTGAGTGAAAGGGACCTTGTGATTCCCAAAACAGCAGTCTAGCACGTGGGGGCAAGGCAGGAGCCTACACCCAGGGGCTTGGCTCTGCCACCATGTGGGATCTTTGATGTTCTTCAGGGAAATTTTAATTGGCTGCTGTTTTCAGAAGCCTCAGCAGTTGGCAATGCCTTTGCTTGATTTCCCTCCGCTTTTCATTCTGTTTTTTAAGAGTTTTAAGCCTTTCCCTGGCAAAAAAAAATTGCAGTAGCTTGTGGAGGAGGAGTTAGACCAAGGGGTCTGGAAAAATGCACAACCATCAGATCAGGCTTCACAGCTGAAAATCTTTGCCCAGAGCCAGGGAACCAAGTCACTCACCCCTTTTTGGGCAGAGCATAGATCACTCCTCTCTTTTTAACAGAGAACCAGAGGCTCATAAAATTGCCTCCATTTTATAGAGGTGCATCTGAGGCTCTCAGGCAATGCTCAAGAGGGTTTAAAACACCACCTTTTCCTCAGAAAGACCTGAGACCTCTGTTTCTTATCTTTTATGCTGGAGTCATGAGCCTTTGCAGGTAAGATTTCATTATTTACCTATTTAGATGGAGGAAGTAATGAAACACTCCCTGGGGGAGAGGAAACCTGACTGAGAAATGTTTTAATGAATTTTTTCCAATAAGCATTAATAGATTTTATGCAGATCTGATTTATTTACTGTGGGGGGAAAAATCTTTGTAAATTTAAAGTGCTTGATATTGCTAAAGACTTTTTCTCTTTGGCTCAGCAGCTGCTCGCTGGACACATTTCAATTCCCATCCTTTGCTGAGCAGCTGCCCTTGCTGGCCACTGCCCAGTCTGAAAAGCCACAGGAGGATTTTGCACAGATCTATCCCTTAGGGCAAGTGGCCCCAAAGGACCCCTTTTGCTTCCCAGGCAGATTTAGGGAGGAAAGAACCCTTCTACTTTGATGTCAGTCCAATCAGAGCAAATCCTTTACAAACACTGGGATGCTGCAGTGAATCATAGAATCACACAAAGGTTTGGTTTGGAAAGAACTTAGAAGCTCATCTTGTTCCAACCCCCTGCCATGGACAAGGATGCCTTCCACTATCCCAGGTTGCTCCAAGCCCTGTCCAACCTGGCCTTGAACACTTCCAGGAATGGGACAGCCTCAGCTGCTCTGGGCAACCTCACAGAGAGGAATTTCTTCCTAATATCAAATCAAAATCTCTCCCCTTTTAGTTTAAAACCATTCTCCTTTGTCCTACCTACCCATATAAAAAGTTGCTCTCTTTTCTTTTTGTAAGCCCCGTTTAGGTACTGTTAGAGTCTCTAAGATCTCCCTGAAGCTTCTCTTCTCCATACTGAACACCCTCAACTTTCTCGGCCTAAGAGCTCCTGCTTTCATTTGGTTCGGTATAAAAGCAGCAAGAAATCTCTTGCCGAGGGTGACCCCTGCCAGTGCTGGAAGTGGCTGGGAGTGGGTCGATACCGGGAGGCACTGAGGGGACCTGGGGCGGCAGCGCGGGTGACATCTCCGCCCTGCTCGGGCAGGGCTGGGCTGAAACCAGGAGAGCCCCCGGGCAGGAGGATCACGGAGGGGCTGGAGTCGGTGGGACACCCGCTCTGAGTCCCGACGGGGGGAGGATGGAGGGAAAAAGTCCGGATGAAGAAGAAATTGAAGACGAAGCGATGGTCTGGGAAGGGGGATGTAAAACATCCCTGTCTGCCTCCCCCCCGCCGCGGCGGGTCTCCGGGGCACGGACGGAGCGACGTGTGGAAAGACGGAGGGATGGAAGGGCGGTGGGCGGACGGCGGGACGGATGGATGCCCTTGGAGGGGGGCGGCCCCTCTCCCCTCTCCCCTCCCCTCCCGCCGGGCCGGGCCGGGCCGGGCGGCTCCGCTCCCCCCGCGGGGCCGCTCCCGCCCCCGCTCTGCCGCCGCATTTAACGGGGCTCGCTGCCGCCGTGCCGTGCCGTGCCGTGCCGTGCCGTGCCGTGCCGGTCCCGTCCCGTCCCGTCCCGTCCCGCTGCCCGGCCATGGCGCGCCCGCTGCCGCTGCTGCTGCTGGCGCTCGGGCTCGCCGCCGCCGCCAAGTCCCCGTACCAGCAGGTCCTGCAGCACAGCCGGCTCCGCGGCCGGCAGCACGGGTAAGGGGAGGCAGGGAGGGGGGAAACCTCTTGTAAACCTTTTTTCCCTGCGTCTGCCCGAGTCCGGCGGGAGCGGGGGATGCGCCCGGTGCGGTGCCGCCCGTGCCGCGCAGCCCCGCGGGGTCTTTGTGCGGGCGCGGAGGCGGCGCCGAGCCGGGGCCGTGCGGGCACCGTGGGGAGCTCTCTCGGTAACCGCTGCTTTCATTTCCTCCTCTTTCATCCCCTGGCAACTTTTTTCTTTCGGTAACTTTTCCCCTTTTCCATCACGGAACTTAGTGTTGCAGATGTCAGTTCAGACCCTTCAATGCTTCTTTATCAGTTTATCTCTGTTAAGGGAAAAGGGGATAAAAATCCCTAGATTCTGAGCCATTAAAGATCTTGTGGAAAGAATTCTCGTTTTTATGAATTTGTAAGAAAAAGAAGGAAAATCCCTTCAATGTCTCTGTGGAGTCAGCACCAACTTACTCTTTGACTGGAAACCTCAGTTAGTCTTAGAAGTTTTCTTGACAAAAATAATCACTTATTTACTCATAAACCTTACAAGACAAGGCCTAAGGAAAAATGCATGTAGACCTCTCTTGCTTGATACACAGCCTGTTACAGAGTGAGTACTTTGAGTCTTCATTAATAGGCAGAAAACTAACCCTGTGTTAATAGTTGTTCCCACTGTTTTTAAAATATATTAAGAATTAGGAATGGTGAAAGGATAAAAGACCTTTCAGCTGGCTTCCATCTCTCAGGATGGTGACAGTGATTGAGTTGAAGCTTCTGTTTAAGTTCGTTGCTGGAAGCAGGGTCTTGAAATGCTTTAAATAAAAAAACTCCCAAGATTTAAATATTGCAATTTGATACATTCTCTGGCAGGGATCTAGGTCAGAATTTATGACAAGGGGTGTGTTGTTTGTATGCCTGATCAGGGACACAATCCAACAGGCAAATTCTGAGCTGATATTTATTTGTAATAGGTCAGTAATGCCAGAATTGCAGTGATTTCCGTAGAAATACAGTGAATCTTGTTCATCATCTCTGTGTGATGTGAAACGAAGTAAATAGTTCTGCTGATAGCCCTGAGATTGAAGTTTGGTCAGGCTGAATAAATTAGGGCAATCCTGGTGTAAAGCAGTGCACTCATCTCTGCAGAGAGAAGCTTGTTACGTTTCTCTCTGCACAATTACCAGAAGCACAGAGTAAGACATGATTCTGGTCCACTCTGGTGCCAGAGATCTTTGGAAAACACAAGGAACTGGAATGCCAGAATTTCCATCTGAGTTGAGATAAACCCAGTGTAGCTGACTACAGCTCTTTGCTCACTGCTCCCATTCTGATGGAGAGAGTGATTTATACCAAGCTAACTTTTGAACATACATGGAATTTTGAGCATTGATTAATGATGTGCCAAAGAGATACAGCAGCACAAAACCAGCCAAAAACATCCTGGATGTGGGGCGTGTTGTGTTGCTTGCAGGAGCCAGCTCCAGAGGGATGTGCAAGAAGCACTGCCACCCTTTGCTGTGAGCATCCCCCACACCATCAATGCCCCTATTGAGCCGAGGGCAAGTTGGGAGGCAGAGCTTGGCTCTACAGCAAAACTTGTATGTCTTAATTAACTTTTTTTAAAATGAACCAGCTCAAGTCATTGAGAGGAGCTGAGAAGTGCATAAAGGAACATTAACATTTGAAGATGAAAATGTAGGAGTGCTCTTCCCAAGCCCAGCCAGCTTTGTGGGCACAACGTGCGGCTGGGGAGCGCCGTGGCCACAGCCATTGCAGGTATCTGGGGCTGTACATTAAGTCCTGCTTTTCTCAGCCACTTCCCAAGGGCAGCCCCTGTCCCAGCAACTCCCAGCTGCTGCTGCCAAGCAAAAGGCTTTGGCTGAAGGGGAACAATAGGCAGTTTTATCCTGGAGTCAGCGCGGCTGGCTGGGAACGGCATGGCAGAGGTGATGAACTCCAACGAGGAGAGGGAAGAGTGTTGACAAATTCATTTTAAGCCAGACTGGGCAAGGAACCAGAACATGCAATGCGGGGAGCCGCTACTACAGCGTGCCTGCGGGAATCATTGATAACACCGTCCTGAGCAGGGATTTTTCCACACTGAGGAAAAACTGGACAGAAATTTTCCCCCATAAGTCGGGGAGGGAGGAGCAGCCCTGCAGAGCTGCAGTCCCAGGCAGGGAGGAGGGAGCAACGCAGTTAAGTACTGACCTGGAGGCACAAGGGTTTTCTTGGCAGGCTTCTCCTGGGGATGTGGGGGAAGTGATCAAACAAGTCCTTCAGTAGCCAGGCTTGTCAAGATGAATATTAGAGGGATTGTCCACTGCCGTCAGCCAGATGCTAAAATCGAGGCAAGGTTTGGAATTTCGATGTAATTGGAACCATATTTCGGCACGGCAGGGCCGGGTGGCCAAGGTGGGCTGAGTCAGAGAGCACAGACGTCTCTCTAAGTGATGATTTGGCTTGGAAGTTGCTGAGTCTGGGCCAGTTTGCACCAGCTGAAAGTTTGGTTTTGTGATTTCTAACCTTTTTTCAGTAGGTTCTTGCTCCTTGTTCCCTGCCTTATATACAGAAACGGACTGAAATCCTTTCATGAAGAAACAAACTACCATTACTGGATGTGGCAGTAATAAGAGAAACGATGAGCTGAGTCTCTCCAGGTCCCACAGGTCCTCTCTTTCCCCTCGGGGCTGGATGAAGGTGCCTGGGACACGCAGGGTCGGATGCCGCCTCTGCAGGGCCCTGCGGCAGCCGGACCAACAAAGGCTCATTGAGGGCAAGCCAGGCTCCCGCGGAGGCTGGCACTGGAGTCAGCCAGCGTATAGGAGACCCTCAGGTTAACTCATACTAATGATGGCAGGCTGGCCCGTTCTGGAATGCCGCTGAAAAGCAAGCACGGCCACAGAAGGACTTGGTGGTTGGGCTGCAAACTCTGCTTTTGTTCATTTTGGGGGGCAGGCGGGCAGCGCCTCGGTCAGACGCAGCGGGACATCGGCGGCCGCCTGTTCTCCTGAGCACATCAACAAGACCTTCACAAGAGCATCTCCAGACCCCATTGGGAATGTCGTTTGTGCAAATGAAAAATCTGCCTTGGACAGCACAGAGCACTTCTGACAGGCTGAAGTGATGATTTATGTGTTTTGCTTAATTATTTGTTTTCCCTTCATCTGCTTGGCAGCCAGTACTGTGCATACTTTTAGTGATGCTGCTGCAACAGGGACATGGTGGTGGTGTTGGGAATCCAGCCTCAGCTGAGCTAAGCATCCTCCACCTGCTTGAGCATTTGTTACACCTCTGGTGAAGCCCAGAGGCAGGTGATGGCCTTGCAATCCAGATCCATAAATCATATTTTTTGTGCTGACCATGTTTTGCCTACACACGTGGCCAGGGCTGCTGGCCACAAACCACAGAGATGGCGAGCCAGGCAGTGCAAGGAAATGCTGTGCTGGCCAAACCAGCAGCAAAGAAATTCCCAGCTCCAGCTTGACCACATCTCTGCTCACGGTGATACCACTTCTTAGAAAGCTGCAGGGCTGCAGTCAGCTCTCAGCAGGGTTACTCACACATGGAACACCAGCCACCAGGTTTTTTGGCTGAGGAGGAGCTCTTGGTACCTTATGGGCTGGTGCAGCCCCTCTTGATCTGTGCTGTCATATCTGGTGTGTTGAAACAGGGGAGGGCAATGCCACTACTCCTTTCCCCCTCATTCAGCTCAGCATCCATGTCCAGAATTTGCTGAGTCTATCATACAGCCAAAGTTCTGGGTTTGATGCAAGTCTGTAGACTGATCAATATGTGTCTTATCTTTTTTTATGTCCTAGACAATAAAATAATGGTTTATTTTGCAAGGATTTGTATTATTGCATAACTTTCTTGGGTTTTAGCTGAGTTTTGAATTTTAAGTAGGTCCTCACCATGGAAATTCTGACCAAAGGATTTTTACTTAATTTCTTTATATTTTGGTGAGAGGTGGAACATGGAAAATAGTCAAGAATTTGTACTCAGTGAAGAAAGAGACGCTCTGGCAGAGTCAGGAGAGATCTCTTTCACTGCTTCCTCCACTTCATGATACTCATTTTAGGCCTAAATTGAGCAAGTTGACTTGCAGCTCTCAAGGTTTCCTCCCTCGCCATCCCAGCAGGGCTTTTCAGGCCCTGTCAGGTGGTGTCTGGCTGTGTGTTGGGGGTCAGCATTGGAAGGAGGGAGGCTTACAGGACCCTCTTCTGCTCTGTTCCCTGCAGCCCCAACGTGTGCGCGGTGCAGAAGCTGATCGGCACCAACAGGAAATATTTCACCAACTGCAAGCAGTGGTACCAGAGGAAGATCTGCGGGAAGTCCACGTAAGTCCCTGAGTGCCAGACAGGGTCTCCCCAAAGACCCCCTTGTGGAGGAGGGTGCTGGGTGGCAGAAGCAGACAGCAGATGTGGGATGTCAGAGCCCATGGTGTGCGTGTCATGTGTGTCTGTGTTAAAAATTGTTTTAGCTTTTTACCCGCTAAGAAATATTTGTTTTTCTAAAAAACTTTGATGTTTAGAATGAAAAGTGCCACGTAAACGTAAACCCTGATGGTTTATTCTAATTGCATTTCTATATATACTTATACAGCTCTCTGTGCTGTAATGAAGTGTGTGCCAGATGTTTTCTAGTACTGTCTGTCCCCATGATAGGCTCAATGCTGCCTACATTTAAGAAATAAATAAGGGGAAAAAAAGGCAGCCTGGAGCTGATTGATATTGGAGAGAATGTAAAATTCATCTCCATCTGTTTGCTTTGGAAGGGAAAACAAATAAAAGGAAAGAGGTGTCAGCTTTAGCCAACACTCTCTGACTCCACCAGGAAAGTTAATCAGACTTGCAGGCCAATTCCACATCTAACATTGCAAACAATAATATTCAAGTAGCTGTTGCATGAAGAATCTGTGTGAGCAGCCTCGGGACATTCTTTTGAAAGATGCAGTCAGCAGATAATTAAGGCTATGCATGCTTGACTATCTGCCAGGCTGTAGAGCAGGAGCAGAGAATCTTTTCCTTGCTGTAGTCCAGGCTGGGCTTTTGGACTCCCTTGCTGGCCCACAGCATGGACCATCACAACACCCAGCCTCAGTGCAAAGATTCCCTGAGCAGTCCTGGCTGTGGGATCAGAGCTGTGAGCCAGGTCTCATCCTGGATCTGCAGGGCCAAGAAAAGAGAGAAGAAAATAATCTCATTTGTTTCCCTCATGGTTCAGTGTAAATTGTAATTAGATCTATAGCAACATGCTGTTCTTCACTGCAGCATTGGGTTGCCATTGTTGGTTTAGCTGTGACACCTGGCTGTCAGGATTCATGTGTGCTGCTGGTGTGGGGGAGGAGGGAAGCAAACCAGGAGTCATGGTTGTGCACAGCTTTTGGCCTTTCATTGTACTTCACATGAATTTGCCCTAAGGAGGAAAATTCTGTACTTCAGGTGGATATATTGCTGCCTGTACCATGTAGTGTGCATGTACTATTGGTTCCCTTATGTCCAATTGTCTTTTCAGAAAAAAAAAAAAAAAAAAAGAGAAGCAATATTGTAAAAACAAGCAACCAGATCCCCTCCCCTTAATTCTACAAACAAAATTTTGGGAAGGCTTAGCTTGGGTGATTAGAGTTCAGGCTGTCATCTTGGCTGAATAATGGTTCTTCTTGACATGAAATGGACGAGTTGCCTTTTATCATTGCCTTTTCTGATAACAGAGTAGCTCAGTACGTCTCCAAAGAAAACACGACTCAGCTGTGGATGTGGGAGAGTTCTGCTGCTGTGGTCACTGAAAGGCAAAGCAGTCCAGCCACGGATTTCTTTAGCTCTGAAGCAAGTGAGAAACTAACCTAATGTAAACCAAGTGTGCAGCTGTATTTGACACAGACAAAATCATCCACTTATCTCAAGGAGGAGGTGGAATAACTGGCATCTGGCAGTGTTTCATTATTTCATTTGAGGAGACGGGGTGATCTCTTCTACCTCATTTTCTCTGCTTTTACCCAAGTGTCTCACCTAGTGATGCATCACTGAGAGAAAAGCACACAGACCATTAACCTGCATGTTAACCTATGAGGTAATCTTTCCATTATCCACAGAATTTGCTCACTATTCTTTGCTTTACATCATCTCCACAATGGGTGTTATTGTCTTCTCTCCTCCCAGTCATTCCTGAGCCTGGGCCCTGCTTTCTCCTTTAGCAGTGCTGGTGCAGAACAAAAGACACGTGCCTTGACTCAGATTTTCCGGGGGACCCTGGGACAGCTCTGATTACAAATGTTTGCTTGAATGGCTCCCACTGGAGTGGTGTGCCTGGCATATGGAAGCAATCAGGAGTCATTTGGACTATAAAGGACAGGAGGCATTATGCTGTAGCAGTCAAATTCCTACAGCAGTGTCAGGAGTCTGATGCTGTGGTGTGCTCAGGTGTCAGAGCCCAGGAGATCAGGTGGGCACAGCTGATGGTGCTCAGCATGAACCCCCAAACTGGCCCTTCCTGTTGGACTAAGCTGGTCCATGAGAGGTTTTGAGAATATCCTTAAATCCTAGAAAAAAATCAGGATTTGGCACATTTATCATAACTGGGTGGATCCAACCTTTGCTTGGGATCTCTAGTCAGTAGTCCTCTCCTAAAGCTGTGTGGGTGGTCCTCTCACATGCAGGGGCATCCCCCCCATCAGCCCCGGGGGATGGTGGAGCTGCATAAGCATGGTCATTTTGTCCTCCTCCTTAAAGGTTTTTCCCACTTGAGAGCAGCAGTCCTGGGGAGGAGACACTTGGCCCATCTCATCCACTTCACGTTTGACCTGGCTGTTTCCCCTGTATTTGCTTAGAGGATCAGTGGTGCCACAAGCTGTGAATGTTGCAGGTGAAAATGCCAGTCTCTAGGACGATAGGTTTGAATGCTTTGGTTTCTTTCCTTTTCCTGCTCTGAGCACCTTTTCAAACAGGTAGTGGGAGGGAGGTCAGTGAACTGCTGAGGAGCAAAGCTGAGCTCCTGCAGAGCTGGCTCTGAGCAGAGAAATTCATCCCTCAGCAAGGAAGGCAGAACAGATGCTGCAGCCTGTGGCATAACTTCACTCCTTGTGGGAGGACCACATCCTGCATGGGGAGGCTTAGAGAGACTGGAGCAGCAAGGGAAGCCAGCCTGAAAAACACAGATGTGCTTGGTCTGCAGTCTTGGCTCTGTGTGCCTCACCTTTGGGTGCTGCTGCAGGCTGGGAGGGCTCAGTGGCTCAGTGACCTGGGGAGCAGCAGGAGCCATGCTGAGCTGCTGGCACAAACAAAGGGGTTACACCTCGGTGGGGAGACTCTGGGGGCTTTGCAGATTTGATGGTTGAGAGGCATTTTCTGGCCCATGAGGGTGGAGTAATTCCACTGGGGCTGTTCATGCACAATGGAAATTTTACTTCATGCATCAGAAGGAGACTTTTACCTCTTTATCTGCCCTTTTTTTTTTTAATATTTTTTTTTCCTCTGCTGAAGTATTGGCTCACACAGTTACAGAGAAATTAGGTTGAGGATTTATGTAGAGTTTTTATCTTTGCTGATGAAGTGAGATAAGATAGTTGGCAAGAAGTCTGACACTGCTTTGATTTCAAGGAGTTTTGAGACAAAAGTGTTTTGGTAATTAGGTAACTTTCCACTGTTGGTTATTCCAAAGTCAAAGAAATAGTTCATTCAGAGTATATTTTCATAATTTTGCCTGCATATTTTATATTTTTCTCCTTCCCTTCTGCACTGGACTCATTCTTCCAGAGTTGGGGTTACAATGGAACACATCTCCATACACTGTTTTGCCTTGAGAATGAAGGCAACTCATAAATTTTCGTTTTGATTATTTTTTGAGGAATAACCCATTAATAGATTCCCTTTTTTCCCTTTTAAATTAACTTTCCTTTTTTCGTGTGATGTACTTTCCTCAGTTTAGAAAAAAATTACTGGCACTTATTTTACAAAATCAAAACATATGGGCTTTATTACAGGAAATTATTACAAATGGATCTTTTTTCACTAATATATGCTTAAGCTTATTTTTATTACCTTGAAAAATGCACTTTAAATTTAATTTCAGCTCCTAAGAATGCAACAGCTGTGGAACAATGACTAATAAAAGCCTAACTAAAGGAGCTTTCTTCTGCAGGCAGACACAAATAGACATGAAAGAAATAATGTTTCAAAACCAGAGGCTAAAAAACTATAGATTTGACTTGAAATTACTCATTGAGGAGGTCAGGAAATTGTGGTTGAGGCGTTGCAGAGTGGATGACAAATGCCCTTTGTGTGAGGGCAGTGCTAACCTAACCCACATCGCTGGCATCCGCTGTGTCCCGGTGCCTGGGCTGTGGCCCCTGAGCACACAGCAGAAGCAGGGAGGGACTGGGCAATTCCAAAGGCTTTTGTGCAGAACCCACGGTGTGGAGCAGTGGCTGGGAGGTGCTCAAGGGCAGTTCTCCTCCCTGGGCAGCAGACTGTGGCTCTCACCCAGCTGGAGCAGGATGTGTCAAGAGCAGCCTCCCTCCCCCATGGATGTGCGGGGGAAGACAGCACTGAGATGCAGAGCATCCTTCAGCCACGGCTCTGCTGCTCCTCTCTGAGGGCTGGAGGTGGCTGCAGGACCAGCTGGGACATGTCCTAGGGCCACTCTTGAGCAGCCCCCTTCAGTGGTGCCTTTGTGTGGGCTGAGTGGTCTTTTGTTTCCTCCTGGTCCACCAGCCATGGAAGGCCAAATGCCTGAAGCTGAAGCTGTGAAGCTGAAGCTGTGTTTTATGACCCTCATCTCTAGCTCCTTGTAGGTGCCAACCCTTGGCTGAGCACCTCTGTGTTCCTCTGGCCCTTTGCAGCAGTTTGCCAGAGCTCAGAATGGTGCAGACACACACCAGGTGATGCTGAAGGCCACCTTCAGAGGGAGAGTGAGACAGGGGACTTGAGGGACTCCCTGCCCAAGTGGAGCTGGCCCTGTTTCTTCCCTGGTTCTTCTTGCCATGAGCTTCTCTTCCTGCTGGAGATGCCCACAAACCCAGTGAAAAGCAAGAGGTGCAGTCATGGAATCACAGAATGGTGTGGCTGGGAAGGGACTTCAAGCACCATCCACTTCCACCCCCCTGCCATGGGAGGGACACCTTCCACTTGACCAGGTATCTGCATCCCTTCCCTGTGCCCTCCCCTCCTGGCAAGCAGCAGGGGCAGCTCTGAGCCAGTGTGCCAGAGGCTGTGTGCATCCATGTCCTGCCCCTTTGGAGCAGCTCATTAATCTCCAGTTGATCTATAAGGCTTTTAAAGGCTTCATCAGCACTTTGGAATGATTTCTCTTTAATCAGCTCTTCATCTTTGATTACAGGTCTGAACCAAGGGAACTGTCTAGACTGGATTTAGTTTCTAGGGTGAAAAAAAGAAAAATTTGAGGTAGGGGAGGGAAGTGGTGGGGGAAGAAAGTGTGTGTTTCCAATAAACACAAGACAGGGGGGCTGGGAAAGCAGAGCAGCAGGGTGTTAAGATCTCCAGTAGTCAAAGGAAGGGATTGCTTTAGGCAAACTCTTTCCCACATGGAATATATAATGTCTAGACAATCAGTCTGGGTTTGGTTTGTAATTCTCTTAGGAAACCGTGACACAGAATTTATTTGCTTCTGTCACACAAAAGCAGGTATTTGTTTCACTTTCTGGCTCTTAATTACCCTGAAGAATTCCCTATTAAACCCCAGGCATTTCTACTGTTTGTTAAAATGATGACAAATATCTGAAGCTGGAGGATTTTCCTCTCTCTTTGAGTGAGTGTGCTGACCCTCGGCAATACAACATCCTACTTGTCTCAAATTCAGCTGGGAGCACAGAGGAAATGCTTGTCCTTGGGAGGAACACCTATTCCCTGGGAATCAATCAATCAGGTGGCCTTGTTACTTTCACACCAAGCATAGAGCAATAGGTGAAAGAATCCCCTGGGAAAAATAAGCAGGCAACATCTGGAATGATTTTTTTCCCTTTTCCTTTTTTATTTTTTTTCTTCTCCCTCTTAATATCAAGCCATGTTCCCTTTGAGAATCAGATGATTGTTTCCCATTGAGCTGCAGATGATGGATACAGTTTTCAGGCAGCTCGTGCTTATTTAGGGTCTGCAAATCAGCAAGACAGCCCAGGATGGTGCCTCTGACCCCTTTGGTTTTACAGGGGCAAAGTGCTGCCAGTCAGAAGGAAGTGCTGCTCTGAGGCTGCTCACAGGGACACAGCTGAGCTGTGGTACTGCCCAGGCTGCCTGTGGATGCACATCCCACCCCTGGTGGAGTTTCTCCTTGCAGGGCTTTTCCCAAGTCCTTGTGCCAATGCACATATCTGAGAACAGGGTTCTCCTTTCCCTCCAGGTCTATCTTGTGGGTTTTGCCATAAGTAAGCAAATAACTTCTGGTGGTGGACAGAAAGAGGGTGAAATGAGAGGCTGGTTTGGTC